>NC_036850.1:4820706-4860331 GCF_002910315.2 Salvelinus sp. IW2-2015 | reverse complement strand
AGGGGTGGTCTGCTCAGACGGAGGGTCTGCTCAGCGTGGTGTGTCGACAGAGATCCGAAGAATCCAAGCCGATGGCTGAAAGAGAGGTCGTGAATTGTGAATTGTGTTTGCTAACTTGGGCTGCTTGAGCTTTGCTGGCGCTCTGCAGCTTAGCTGTAGACCTCTTCGGACTAGCCGGCAGATGGGCCTGCTCGGAGGCTAGATCAGGCTAACTGGTGCTTGCTTTCGGGACAGATGGTGTGTGAGCCAGTACGTAGCCACTCGGTATGCAGCTAAGCTAGCTGTTGATAATCGGTGTTAATTGTCCAGAGCTTGCGGTCAGAGAATCCGTGATGTGGTAGAGAAAAAGAGCAAGTCCTATATTGCGTCTGGGTTGAATCGCGTTGCAGATGATACAACGTGGCAGGTATTGGCCCGTTTTGAAGCTGCTGTGTCCGAGTTGAAGGCGAAGGACCGCAGCAGGTGGCTAACTGACTACTAGGCTATAGCTCAGTTAATCTGGCGTAAGCTTCTGATTGGGGTTTACGGTTCTAAAGTATATAAAAAAAAATAGCAGGTCCGTACCCATTGGCGGTGACGGCGGAATGTAGGATGTATATTCAGGTTCCTAGATGGAAATGAAATTAAAATAAATTACGAAATGTATACGAAATGTATACGAAAAATACGAATACTATTTACACGGGACAAGACAGGACAAAGACACATCCGACTGCTACGCCATCTTGGATATTGGATATTCCAGTCTGTGCTGGCAAAACAGTCCTGTAGCTTAGCATCTGCATCATCTGACCACTTCCGTATTGAGCGAGTCACTGGTACTTCCTGCTTTAGTTTTTGCTTATAAGCAGGAATCAGGAGGATAGAGTTATGGTCAGATTTGCCAAATGGTGGTCGAGGGAGAGCTTTGTATGCGTCTCTGTGTGTGGAATAAAGGTGGTCTAGATATGTATATGTAACATGCTTGTAGAAATTAGGTAAAACGGATTTAAGTTTCCCTGCGTTGAAGTCCCCGGCTACTAGGAGCGCAGGCTATGGATGAGCATTTTCTTGTCCACGTGACTTAAGAGGTCCAGACAACTTTTTGGTAAAGAATACAGTGATGAGTAATAAAACTGTCTCCTGTGATAAAATGAAGGGCACTATGAAAAACAGCATCCAGAGGTTGAAGAGTACAGGCAGCTGCACTTTGATAAATAGTATCCACATAATCAAGAACAGGTAAAGGTTGAGTGCACAATCGCCTAGAGAGAGACAAGATACTTTTCTGTTACCTCTGAGAATTTAATTGAAATACATTTCAATTCAAGAAGCTATATTTATATATTGGCGTGTGTTAGGTTTTTATTTTGACAGATAATACAAGAGGGTTCCCTGTAGCTTTGAGGTCTTTCTGGGAACTGTTGGGTCTAATAGATTACTGAGTCCTCAGTGTTTGACTATGGAATGTGTTAGAGCCAGAAGGGAGAGAGTGGCCTATATAGCTACCTGGTTGGGGCGAAAAAACGATCCACCAGCCTAGTGAGTTACTTCTCCAGTGTTTGTATTTTATTTCTCTTTAGGCGGTAGATCAGCTTTAATATTGCAGTATACTGTGGCTTGTACCAATGTAATTGTTTGCATCATTTCCAATCGCCCATATATTTTTGGGGTAAATATATATATCCATATACATACACATATGCATACACTGTCTCTTATACACATCTAGATGTGTATAAGAGACAGCATCCATCCTCCCCTCAATACGGTGCAGTCGTCCTGTCCCCTTTGCAGAAAAGCATCCCCAAAGAATGATGTTTCCACCTCCATGCTTCACGGTTGGGATGGTGTTCTTGGGGTTGTACTCATACTTCTTCTTCCTCCAAACACGGCGAGTGGAGTTAGACCAAAAAGCTCTATTTTTGTCATCATCAGACCACATGACCTTCTCCCATTCCTCCTCTGGATCATCCAGATGGTCATTGGCAAACTTCAGACAGGCCTGGACATGCACTGGCTTAAGCAGGGGGACCTTGCGTGCGCTGCAGGATTTTAATCCATGACGGCGTAGTGTGTTACTAATGGTTTTCTTTGAGACTGTGGTCCCAGCTCTCTTCAGGTCATTGACCAGGTCCTGCCGTGTAGTTCTGGGCTGATCCCTCACCTTCCTCATGATCATTGATGCCCCACGAGGTGAAATCTTGCATGGAGCCCCAGACCGAGGGTGATTGACCGTCATCTTGAACTTCTTCCATTTTCTAATAATTGCGCCAACAGTTGTTTCCTTCTCACCAAGCTGCTTGCCTATTGTCCTGTAGCCCATCCCAGCCTTGTGCAGGTCTACAATTTTATCCCTGATGTCCTTACACAGCTCTCTGGTCTTGGCCATTGTGGAGAGGTTGGAATCTGTTTGATTGAGTGTGTGGACAGGTGTCTTTTATACAGGTAACGAGTTCAAACAGGTGCAGTTAATACAGGTAATGAGTGGAGAACAGGAGGGCTTCTTAAAGAAAAACTAACAGGTCTGTGAGAGCCGGAATTCTTACTGGTTGGTAGGTGATCAAATACTTATGTCATGCAATAAAATGCAAATTAATTATTTTAAAATCATACAATGTGATTTTCTGGATTTTTGTTTTAGATTCCGTCTCTCACAGTTGAAGTGTACCTATGATAAAAAATTACAGACCTCTACATGCTTTGTAAGTAGGAAAACCTGCAAAATCGGCAGTGTATCAAATACTTGTTCTCCCCACTGTATATCTGAAGACCATTTTTTTTTTCAAATTGCCATATATTTTTCAACTGTGCTGTGATGTTTCACAAAAGTCCGGAAACTTTCTATTTTCATAGTTTCTACAGATTGTAAATTAAAGATACATTTTTTTAGTATTATTATATTATTGATTGACTATGACTATGACTTTTCAAATCAACCAGCAGTGCTGTTTGCAGAGTTAGCTCCAGGTAATTCTTCAGCCATTCCTGAACCTGCAACCAAAAACAAGCATATGGCCAGTACCAAAACAAGTGATATAATGATTCTGTCTCTTCACAGCAAATCTGCAGAGCTATTATGGTTGTATCTCCCATGTATATGACATTCTATTGGTTGCAAGAATTTTGTATAATAATTTAAACAAACAAAATTGAAGTGTTGAATCCAGCGTTGTTTTGTGTATCAGTTCATAAACCATGTGCCATGGAAAATCTCTTCCCAACTATTTTGCAATCTGTTTGGTTCATATGTATTTTTTTGGTCCTTAAAAATCAATTTTCGCCTAAAATGACATACCCAAATATAACTGCCTGTAGCTCAGGCCCTGAAGCAAGGATATTCATATTCTTGGTACCATTTGAAAGGAAACACTTTGAAGTTTGTGGAAATGTTAAAGGAATGTAGGAGAATATAACACATTAGATCTGGTAAAAGATAATACCAAGAAAAAAATAAGAAAAAATTGTACCATCTTTCAAATGCATGAGAAAGGCCATAATGTATTATGCCAGCCCAGGTGCAATTTAGATTTTGGCCACTAGGTGGCAGCCGTGTATGTGCAAAGTTTTAGACTGATCCAAGGAACCATTGCATTTATGCTCAAAATGTTCTATCAAGACTGCCCAAATGTGCCTAATTTGTTTATTAATAACTGTTCATGTTCAAAATTGTGCACTCTCCTCAAACAATAGCATGGTATTCTTTCACTGTAATAGCTCCTGTAAATTGGACAGTGCAGTTGGATTAACAAGAATGTAAGCTTTCTGCCAATATCAGATATGTCCATGTCCTGGGAAATGTTCTTGTTACTTACAACCCTCATGCTAATCACATTAGCCTACATTAGCTCAACCGTCCCGCAGGGGACCCACCATTAAATTAAACTGGTATACTTTTTTATTTATCACAAATTTCTTTAACCAATTTTGGTCTTTATTGCAAGGTCGACAGACAAGTTCCTTACCTTCTCCCCCTTCCACTTGCCTCCTCCATTTTTGCGGTAATGCTGCAATCAGTTGGTTGTAATTTTGGATAGAGCAGACATTTCCATATATTTTTGCTTAACTGCATGTGTGACYTAACTCCACCAGTCCTATTTATGATATAATTTACAAAGATTATACAGTTGTCTTTTTTCATTCAATTTTATATTTTTTTATCGATTAGTATATTTGAGTTTAACCATAATATTTGTTCTGTCGTTTCTGGTGGATTAAAGTGAAATTGCAACCAGCTTTCTATGGCTTGTTTTTAAAATAGCGGTATTTTGGAGATTATTTATTTTTCAAATAATGGATAGTGAGAGGTTGTAATCTGAATAAAGGGAAAAAGGCCATTCTTGAACACGGGGTAAGCCATTCTTACTAATCTGCTAGAGAACCAGTTTGGATTTAAGTATAGCTTTTGTTTGACTGAAGCCTTTAGTGAAAGGTCAAATGCTTTAATATTTTATAATTTCTGCCCTCCGAGTTCATATTCATTACATAAATATGCCTGTTTACTTTTGTCTGGCATGCTGTTCCAAATAAAGTGTAATATATTTTGCTCATATAATTTAAAAAACAAGTCATTAGGTGTAAGCAGGGCCATAAGTAAATAGGTAAACTGGGATATGACTAAAGAGTTAATCTGGGTGATTTTTCCAAAAATAGTCAGGTATTATCCTTTCCATGGTAGCAATATTTGATCTAGTTTTGCTAACTTTTTATTAAAATGTATTTTAGTGAGATGATCTATTTATTTCAGGATATAAATACTTCTCCAGTGTTTGCAGATCTATTTGTTAACTAGGCCTATCCCTCCAATGGACTGACCAGAGCTTCCTTCCACTATATTGCTTACAGCTGGTTCGCCACATATCTGCAAACACAAAAGAAATAAGGGCTAAGGAAAGGTTGGAGGTGAGGGAAGAGTCAGGTGTTTGGAACTGGCGTATTCTATCCATTTCAAGCTGATTGGAATAAGTTGGACCAATGATATTGACCGAGTTTTCCATAAAACATGTTTTCTGGAAAACAGATTCATTACATAGTGTAGGTTAAAGGGAAAGATGGCACTGTATAGTACAGCCTGAGGGAAGGAGCGAGATCATATAGAACACTTGAAGTGAGGAAGCGTGTGAGGGATTAGATAGCAGAAGGGGCAAGGTGCCCTGTAGCTGAGCACATGGAGCAGATGGATATGAAAGAGAGGGTGGCCTATATTATCTGTCCCTCTCTCTCTCTGTCTCAGTCTCGGGCCTTCGATCTCTCTTTATGTCTCTGTAGCTTTCTCTCTCAGTTTCTCCCCCCCCCCCCCCTCTCTCTGACAGGTTCATAAGATACAGTCTCTCTCCGTCCTAAGCGTTCAGCACAGCAGAACCAGCCCAGATGAACGCCACTACATGAAGGATTTGCTCTTTCTCCTTTTTAGCATTCTTACATTTTCCCCCCTTCACTTTATCCCTGTCTTTTAGGTTCGCAGATTAGTGCGCCAGCGAACGAACGGGGTTGCCTAGCAACGAGTTGACGAGAGCAGCCTTGAGGCCCGCTGGAGTGATGTCAGTCCGATTATAGTGTGGGGTGGGGTGGGGGGGGGGGGGATAACCCTCAGTAGAGTTCAGTGTCATCACAGTGTGCACATCCACATCATGTGCAACATCCTTTGCTAGGCCACGGTTTACATAACATTTCAGAGTGGGTGATTGTGTGTGTGAGTGCATGCAGGCATGCGTGCATGTGTGAGGGTGTGTGGTGAGATGGAGAAAGAGTCTCATGACTGTTTTTTGTGTGTGCATTCGTGTGTATATGCGTGTGTACAGTACAGTATATCTATAATGGTTAAATTCACTGCACTAAGTTGAGGCATCCAGTACATCTCTGTAGAAAATGGCACAGATGATGTTGTGTATGATCTCTAATGACACGGTCGACGCCGACCCATTTATATACAGTAAAACCATTCCGCTTCCGGGCTGTTATATCCACTATGGAAGGTTGGAGCGATAGCTTGGTCATTAAACTCGATAAGCAAGCAAGTCAGAAGGTATCATTTCTGCTTTCATTGCTGGATAACGTTTGGTGTGTGTGTGCGACGCGTGGTCCAGGGTATGTTTTGCTCTGTCACAGTAGGGTGTTGATACCCTCATCCCTCTCCCACCTCGTCAGCCTGATGGTATTGATTGTGATCACAGCTTTAACAGCAAAGTATTGATCAGTTAGAAATGGATCAGTGTGACAGATAACGAAGCATCAACTTGTATTACGCAAAGCTGCTCAAGTGCATTCATTGGGCATGTACAGTACGGGGCCATGCACAGTATATGTGAAATAGACCAGACTATGACTTTTAGAGGAAATTACGAGATTCGGCCTCTGATCTGTGAAGGGAATTTTTAGTGTCCCATCTTCACAAGAAGGTTATCAGGTTGGAGTGAGTTATCAGTTTAGAAGGACATATGTTCGTTCCCTGCATTTTGTCACATTTTCTGTCTCAAATGTTTCCCCTTTGTGTGTGTGTGCGTGATAGTGTTTGTGTCTCTCCATGTGTTTTGTCGTTGTCTCATCTTTTCATGTGTCCTCTGTTTCACTCCATTCTCCTTAACTCCATCACGATGACTTCATGTGGAAAAGCTGGTGCTGAAAAAAACGAGCTGTAAGTTTTACCCATGGTGCAAAGTGCTACAGGTCCAGAGGGGGGGGACTGGTGCTTTCACTTTGGCCCAATCCATTTGGGCCAAATAACACCCTTGCCCATTTCACTTCCCCTCCCTAACTTCCCTCAGGGTTATCCATATAGTACGAGGGAAAGAGGGGACAACCAACCCGGGCATCAAGGGCTGCTATATCTTCTGGTTTTGTCCAGAGTGTAATTACAGTATATTAAATGACTTCTACACATATATTAGTCAACGAATTAGCAGGCATTGCAGCCCTTCAGAGCGCGATCAGTATGGAACCACAGAAGGAAGTTTAGAGGGGGAATTGAATGAGGGTGTTAATCTGAATTGAACGGGGCATAGTTGTGTGTGTTTTGGGGGGAGGTGATGGGTTTGCCCTGTGTGTCCCTGCTCTCACTTCATCCGCCTCTTCTTCCACCTCCCCATCGATCCATCACTCCATCTCGTCACTCAATCTGGTGCTACACAAATCTCTGTGGTCTGTAGGGGACTGATATGTACACTACACACGACTACACGGTTCCAAAAAATATTAGATTGACATTAGATTGCAAACCAGATCTAGGTTCTCTCTTCTGTCCCCCTTGTGTTGTCAAGCCCACTCCATGTTTGTGTTAGGTATGTTTTTTTGTGAGTCGAGGATACTGTGATGCTGATGCTAGATGGTCACATGGTATTCTTCTGGAATGAACTGCTGAATGTGAGAGTAATAATCACTTCATAATGATTATTCCCAGCTGAGCTGACCTCAAATACTGTATAATCCTCTTCCTCGATATGTTGCATTGTTGTTCTYTGTACAGTTCAACGACCCAAAAGACATGCTTGTATGACGTGCATGCATGCACATAGATGTACTCTCTAAACACTCACACACACATTCCGAGATAGAGAGTGAATCACATTAGGACATGCTCTGGTGGACTTAGTGCTGCAAGCTTCCCTCTGGCCTCCGTGCAGTTTTTTTTCTTCTACATGCTCTGTTGTGTGTGTGTTCCTGGTTATCTGCATTCTTCTCTTAAACAGAGGTATTGTTACTGTTTTGTTAGACTTCAGTGCGGCTTTTGACGTTATCGATCATAGTCTGCTGCTGGGAAAACATATGCCTTTACACCCCCTGCTATAGGTCAGATGCCAGAAAGAGGGACTTAGGAAAATAACAATTGTCTCAGAACAGTGCTGACCCTTAAATGTGCGCAGAGAGCTAACATTAATAATATGCATGTCAATCTCTCATGGCTCAAAGTGGAGGAGAGATTGACTTCATCACACCTTGTTTTTGTAAGAAGTGTTGACAAGCTGAATGCACCGAGCTGTCTGATTAAACTACTAGCACACAGCTTGGACACCCTTGCATACCCCACAAAACATGCCAGACTATGGGAGGCGCACAATACTACATAGAGCCATGACTACATGGAACTCTATTCCACATCAGGTAACTGATGCAAGCAGTAGAATCAGATTTAATTAACAGATAAAAATACACCTTATGGAACAGTGAGTACTGTGATGAGACACACACACACACAGGTACAGACACACGCACACAAACGCTAGCACACGCACTACRCACACACACAGTACATTGTAATATTGTTGTATGGTGGTATTATACATTTTGTATTGTAGATATGTGGTGGTGTAATAATGTTTAATGATGTACTGTTTTATTCTTTGTTTTAACAATCTCAAAAAAGTATAATTTAAGAATTTTTTTTGTAAATATATTCCTCCATATTTTACTATGTTTAGCTCACATAATATAATAAATGTGGCCAAAACAAATGTAGGCATTAATAAATGCATTTCTATAGRTTCGAAAATATTTTTTTTKAATGGTGAGGGAGTGCCAAGATGTAGTCACGGTGGCTTGAACACAGCGCCTCCTACAGTCATCTAGCGTACAGTGCATTCAGGAAGTATTCAGACCCCTTAACTTTTTCCACATTTTGTTACCTTACAGCCTTATTCTAATATGGATTAAATAAAACAAAATCATCATCAATCTACACACCGTACCCCATAAAAGGGTTGTTAGACATTTTTACAAATGTATATATTTTTWAAATAAATACCTTATGTAAATGAGTATTCAGACCCTTTGCTATGAGACTCGAAATTGAGCTCCGGTGCATCCTGTTTCCATTGATAATCCTTGAGATGTTTCGACAACTTCATTGGAGTCCACCTGTGGTAAATTCAATTGATTGGACATAATTTGGAAAGGCACACACCTGTCTATGTAATGTCCCACAGTGCATGTCAAAGCAAACACCAAGCCATGAGGTTGAAGAAACTGTCCGTAGAGCTCTAAGACAGGATTGGGGGAAGGGTACCAAAATATTTCTGCAGCATTGAAGGTCCCCAAGAACCTGTTCTCCATCATTCTTAAATGGAAGAAGTTTGAAACCACCAAGACTCTTCCTACAGCTGGCCGCCTGGCCAAACTGAGCAATCGGGGGAGAAGGGCCTTGGTCAGGGAGGTGACCAAGAACCAAATGGTGACTAACAGAGCTCCAGAGTTCCTCTGTAAAAATAGGAGAACCTTCCAGAAGGACAACCACCTCTGCAGCACTCCACCAATCAGGCCTGGTAGAGTGGCCAGATGGAAGCCACTCCTCAGTAAAAGGTACATGACAGCCCATTTGGAGTTTGCGAAAAGGCACCTGAAGGACTCTCAGACCATGAGAAACAAGATTCTCTGGTCTCATGAAACCAAGATTGAACTCTTTGGCCTGAATGCCAAGCGTCACTTCTGGAGGAAACCTGGCACCATCCCTATGGTGAAGCATGGTGGTGGCAGCATCATGCTGTGGGGATGTTTTTCAGCGGCAGGGACTGGGAGACTAGTCAGGATCGAGGGAAAGATGAACGAAGCCAAGTACAGAGAGATCCTTGATGAAAACCTGCTCAGGACCTGGGGTGAAGGTTCACCTTTCAACAGAACAACAAGCCTAAGAACACAGCCAAGACAATGCAGGAGTGGCTTCGGGATAAATATCTGAATGTCCTTGAGTGGCCCAGCCAGAGCCCGGACTTGAACCAGATCAAACATCTCTGGAGAGACCTGAAAATAGCTGTGCAGCAACGCTCCCCATCCAACCTGACAGAGCTTGAGAGCATCTGCAGATAAGAATGGGAGAAACTCCCCAAATACAGGTGTGCCAAGCTTGTAGCGTCATACACAGGAAGACTCGAGGCTGTAATCGCTGCCAAAGGTGCTTCAACAAAGTACTGAGTAAAGGGTCTGAATACTTATGTAAATGTGATATTTCAGGGGATTTTTTTATACACTTCTAAAAACCTGTTTTTGCTTTGTCATTATGGTGTATTGTGTGTAGATTGATGAGGGGGYAAAACGATTTCATCAATTTTAGAATAAGTCTGTAACATAACAAAATGTAGAAAAAGTCAAGTGGTCTGAATACTTTCCGAATGAACTGTAACTAGCTACCAAGAAGCCATTCCAGGCTGTCGATCATGTCAGAGTAGCTAGCTTGTCTGTCTTAGCTGTTATGCCTGATGACAAGGTTGATAGACTTTAGAAAAGCAAGCAATTACTAAATATACTGAATAAGACTCACATTCCTTTACATCTTTACCCAGATTTTAGCAGAGATGCAAAGAAGCATATTTAGTTTATTTAACAAAATAACCACCAGTCAGGAGGATACAGACAGCTCAAGTGGTATGCTTAAATATGCAGAAAAATTTACATATTTTTTACACAAAATGTATCATAATGATTATGGCTATAGATTGCAGGAACAAGCTTTTTCAGGTGTTAGAAAAATGCTAAATATGGACCGCCTAATTGGTAAGTAGTAGACTGTAAAATACCAGTGAAGTAAAGTATGATTTAGGTAAAAATCCACTGACAACACTGCACCCTAGTGGCTCTTTCAAGTATTTCAGCAGATTTCTGTGCTTAGAGCAGTAAGATACTTTATGTTCATGAACTTCGTGTTTATTTTGAAAGCTCTCGGCGATCCCCACTTCCACACCAAGCCTCAGCAGGTTTACCACATGTCAAGGTCAGCAAACACTACATCCGTTTTACACCAGCCAGGTCTGAATGTACAGACCCACCCACACACATATCCTGTAGTGGGTGGTTGTGAGTCACATGTGGAGGGGGAGGAGTTTGGTTCATGCCAGAGGTTTTTATCTGGCCAAGTTTCTCTAGGTTGCCATGGTCTTCGTTGGTTGCCATGTTCTGATCATTATGGTCTGGATTAGTTTGGTACAGCCACTCTATACCATAGTTCATCACTGTGCCATTTGTATGTTAGGTTCTCATTCTCTCTTTTCTCCCTCTCTATTTTCTCTTTCTCTCTCTCTCCAGCTCTCCAGCCTCAGGAAGCCAACGGAACTCCAGCGTGTCCTTCAGCCTGCCCCCCTCCTCCTGCACCCCTCCTTCCAGCCTGCCCCCTCACCTCTGCAGCCCCCCGGACACCTCGTCCCGCTCCTCACCCCCCTGCCCCTCCTCTTTACCCCACTCTGCCTCGCCCAGCCTCAGCGACCTCTTCGGCCTGCCCACCCCACCCGTGGGGAGTGCGAGTGGCTTCGGCAGCATGGGCGGTAGCCTTGGTGGAGGGTCCTCGTGCGGGGACTCGCGCTCCCCCTCGCCACTCACCCTAATGCAGGCCGTAGCCACCTCGGGCAAGCCCTTCGCCTCCAAGCCCGTGGAGCTGTGGAGCAAGCTGGATGTGGCCGACTGGCTGGACAGTCTGAATTTGTCGGAGCATAAAGACGCCTTCCTGGACAACGAGATCGAGGGCGCCCACCTGCCCTCGCTGCAGAAAGAGGATCTGATAGACCTGGGGGTGACGCGGGTGGGCCACCGCATGAACATCGAGAGGGCCCTCAAAATGCTGCAGGACAGATAAAGCCAGGGGGTGTGGATTTATCTGAAACACTCTCTGTCCTACCTGTTCTCCTTTTCTGTCTGGGACGATTTAGGAATCGGCCTCTGACTCCTCCCTTCCTGCCTCGACTGTGGCGTGTATGCGTTTGATCATTCCCATTCTGCTTCCCGAGTATCAGGGGATGTCGGAATCCTGGAGGAACTGCATCAATCCAGAATGSAGAAAAAGTGGGAAAAAATCCTGTATCTTTTTAGGGATGCTCATGTCACCACACTTTGGAATATTCTTGAAAGGTAGCCCTCAAACACTTTGAAATACTGATAGAAATCCAACCTGGACATTTTTTGGAATACTAAAGACTACATCTCCCAATTTGCTTGGGAATACTCAATACTTTTTCAAGCTCCCACAGTGCGGGTGTTTGAAGCCAGCTGAGCTGGTCGGCGCTCCTTTTCTATCTTTGCTAGAGTTTCTTCAGAGAATATTTCGTCACTAGACGTCAAACCGTGGGTTGTGTTTATGGATGCATCTGACGTTGTAGAGACATTTGAAAAACATTAGGAAACGAGAACCTTTGCAGAAATGTTTCGCTTAATCCTAAACCATAGCACTCGCTGCAAGCAAATACACACACACACACACACACACACACACACACACACACACAGATCCGGCAATGGCCTTCTCCTGAGAGAGAGAGAGACATAATGATGTGTTAGTCTTTTCTAATGCATGGCTGGAGGGGCTCTACTGTAGCAGGCACCACTGTTCCCTTCACATCCCTGTTCACTGTGGAAGGTGTGTGTATTTGCGTTTTTGTCAGAGATATGTTTGTGAGGTGTGTGTGCGCGCACGCTGTGGGAGGTTTGTTAAATGGGTTTTTAGAAAGACACGAGCGAGAGTGTAAGGCCTAGATTCAATCAAATCCAGCGTGAAGCAGTGTTAGCCGACACCCGCATAGCTGATGTGTTGGCGGTGTCGGAAGTGTAACTGTGTTGGAGCTGTCAAATCGGTGGTCGTTGTTACGAAGCCACACCCATTCCTTTCGTGTTTAGAAGTTCAAAAAGAGAAAGTGTACGCTATATAGAAATAATATAGCATACAATAATACGCTCAAATCGAAAATCATGAAACAAAATAATGAGGATCTTCTATCAACCTGATCAAGGTGTCGGCTGCTTCTCACATTCCGGTGTTCGAACTTGTGAACAGGGCTGCGTGGGATTTATCCTAATGCGACTCCGTGCAGCCAATGGCAATGTCTGTTTTAGGTATAATGCCAGGAGCCGCTTGTGGATTTGACAGCTCTAACACAGTTCCACTTCCGACACTGCCAAAACAACCCTACACTGGTGTTGGCCGGCGCGGATCTGATATAATCTAGCCCTAAGTGTTGGCGTCATGTGTGTTTTCATCGTCTTCCACACACTTGACAGTGACCCGGACAGGAGTGGAATGCCAGACCCCTACTCCCTACCCCCGAACCAACCAACCTCCCTCCAGGCCTATGACAGAAATAATCCACCTATCACAACAACAATTTCCCTGCCATAATATCACCATCGCTCTCCTCTCTATTCAGCCATCTTTAATCATGTCTAATCACTGAGTGATTCCTTTCACAGATCAAACATTGTTTTTATATTAACACCAGTGTGTGCTGTTGTGTTATAGGTGAGGGTTAACAATTTGTTGACATAATGATTCTCGGCGAGTAGTTGAAGACAACCATTTAAAGGATGAGTGCAAAACGGGTGTTACTTTGTGATCTGTGTTAACATAGGACACTGTGGTTGACTGTGTGCTTGTTTTTAGACAGCTAACCTATACTGTGCATTGCAGGGGCCAAGAATACTATGAATTCACTCAAATCTGCTACCCAGACATTCACACAATCACCGAAGAGGATAAAAATAAAAAAAAGATTTCAAGGAACATTTAAAAAGTTTGTGTATAGTCAGTGTTTGCATTGCCGATGAATCACAAAATGTATTTATTGACGAGAAGAGGTGTTAGTCCTACCTGGTGTTTCCAGAGGGAAGAAAAGAGGTGTGACACAGCAGCACCAACTGAGCAGCTATTGGAGGGGTATGGTTTGATCCAGGCAATAAAGGCTTTCGATGATGCATTTGGTCCCTGTTCGTTTGAGAGGGAGAGTCCTCCGTAACACTTTACTTAAGCCTGCAGGTAATAACCCTTTTATAAGGCTTGCTTATAAAAAGTTATAAAGTATTATTACTACAAGCTTCAAGTAAAGTGTTACTGAGTCCTTTTCTCAACACCAGTGATGTGTTGAGAAAAGTAGAACAAGATTATCTTGCAATCAAAGCTCCCATCTGACCGCCGATCAATTGTCTCCATCCTTTTTCTAGAAACACCGTTATGTCAATGTTAATGTGAGAACTGCCGATAGGTCAGTACCCAGGAAGTGTTTGGTGGCATTGATTTGAAGTAAAGTGAATACATGTATTGTTTTGAATGTGTATAAAGGAATGATTTAAAGAAAAGAGTACATCTATAGAATAATTATATGTGTAATATTTCTAAAAGGTTCAGAGAGAGAATTTCTATGAAAGACTATGGCCATTGCATCCACCCTCAGAACTTGTTTCCTTGTCACTCTATCCCTGTTTTGTGATTGGATACATAGTGCCCCATTTCTGGCCTCTCTGCCTCTGAACTAGATTAGAACTACCCCAGAAGGGACTGCAAGGAGAAGTGTGGAAGCCATGTATGCCACTGTACCCAGATGACATATATATTATAACATATCACTAAAAAAGTGAACAGTATTTTGGTGTCATTCGAGACATAGCCATGATTCTATCAGTTCACAGTGATGTTCTATGAACATAACCATGATTGTTTGGATTGTGTGCAATTTAGGGTCTCCTGTTGGACAAAAAAAAAGCTACCTTGGTGAGATTCCTTCTTCTCTCTCCCGGTCCCTGTGTGCAACTGTATGATGATGAAGGGAAGACAAGGGGTGATAAAAAAAAAAGGGAATACCAGGCCGACAGAAAGAGAGGACTTGCAGGAGTTATAACGCTGCTATAATCCATTAATTATTTTAAAAGAATCAACAAAAGTGACATAGAAAAAAGCACAGTATTTTTTATGATTTATATAGAATTATATGGAATTTTATAAAAGACATTTTGGAGAAGAATATTCAACTCTGAAGTGTGGTTTGCCAAAAAGTGAAGAAAAAACAACTATATTATATATAAATATATATTAATAGAAATTAATATTATCAGATTTATGAGGAAACTAAGAAGCAATATTTATACTGAATGGATCTCCTTGGTTGTGGTTTTGCCCAGTTTTAAGATGAACTATCATTATATATTATCACCTGTTGATGTTATGAACACTGATAGATGAAGTGGACAGAAGACATTTGTCCAATCAAAATATATTTTATATACTATCCTCTGGCCATCACCTGCCTATCTTGAATATTGTAATTTTTGACAATTCCAATCGCTTAGTCTGCATAAAATGTGTGTATAACGCTTTACATTTATACATATCCTCACAGTCCACTGGATCGAAAACTGTCCCGATGACACTTTTATGCTCAACTTATATAGAAATGTACAAAAAAAAAAKAACATATCACTAAGCTAATTTATATGTGGAATCGTAGAACTGAGTAGTGGTATTAAGATGCTATACAAATCATCACTGTGTGACTATAAGGCTATGCTACATAAGGACTGGCATGGCTCACAATCCCCCCTACCATCACAACACAGTCCTTCACTTACCCATCGGCAACTATTTGGATACTTTTGCTATTTTCTCTTCTTCTTTTATCTCTTCTTTTATTTTTCATTCTACATAAATACCAAGACGTTTCCGTCTTTTTTGTGTATATTTGTGTTCGTGTTCTCTATGTTGTAATTCCTCATTACGTAGAGTCGACGATCTAATTATCAAAATGAAAAAGAAAGAGAAGTTTCTTGTCACTGCACTCTTCCTTCCCCCCSCAAATCCTCAATACTTCTTGTATGGCAACCAAAAGATACTGTAAGAAATAAATATAATATTGCACTATGGTTGTATTCATTTAATTCCTGATGTGCCTATTTTTGGGGTTTGGGCTTCTTTGGATCCGTCTCGAAGGACCATGAAAAGGAGCAGCACCTCCCGAGTCCACTACGAGTCATGACCCCACTGTAATGGGGGTCATGCTGCCGCTCAACAGTATAGCTTCCTTCCTCACGAGCCCTTACTACTACACGTGAACACCCTCTCACTACACATGAACACCCTTTTGGCAACCGCCTTAGCCGGCTAAGCCCCCGAAAAGCTATCAATTTGATGGCACGGGTGGTGACATTGCAAGCTGTGGAGCGAGGTTAACCCATACAACTCAGTTAGAGCTGTTTTTCTATGGTCGTTGGCAAACTGGACGTCCAATGGACTGATATTGGATGTCCTTTTTTAAATTCCTTTTTTTTTTAMGTGCTTTTCTCTCTGCGTATTCTCACCTTGAACTTAAGCATGGGAATCGGGTGCTATACACCTGCTATTCATTGTGGGTGGAGATGGAATAAATGAAGGTGTGGCGGAGGTGTGTCTATAGATAATCCATATTCTGACCTTGACTTAAGTCCGTAACAATTTCACCACCTTTAAATCGAAATCAAATAAAATTGTAGTGGTTGCATACACATATTTAGCAGATGTTATAGCTAGTGTGGTGAAATGCTTGTGTTCCTAGCTCCAACAGTGCAGTAGTATCTTAACACAACACACACAAATCAAAAAAAGCTAATAATAATGGAATTAAGAAACATAGAAATAWTAGGAAGAGCAATGTCGGAGTCCAGAGTGTGTATGAATATACAGTGATTCAGACACGTTTACTTTTTCTGAATCTAAATTCTTATGGAACTGTGATATTTCAGTTTTTTTTAATATTTAAGGGTTTTTTGTTTATTTTTACTATTTTCGAAATTGTAGAATAATAGTTAAGACATCGAAGCTATGAAATAACACATATGGAATCATGTAGTAACCAAAAAAGTGTTAAACAAATCAAAATATATTCTATAGTTTAGATTCTTCAAAGTAGCCACCTTTTGCCTTTTGACGTCACCAAATAATTAATTAAAACACTGTTTTGCAACCAAGGTCTAAAGTAGCCTCAACAGCACTCTGTAGGGTAGCGGACGTCCTCCAACCTATCAGAGCTCTTGCAGCATGAACTGACATGTTGTCCACCCAATCAAAGGATCAGAGAATGAATCTAGTACTGAAAACATGAGCTACAGCTAGCTAGCACTGCAGTGCATGAAATGTGATGAGTAGTTGACTCAGGGAGAGAAAGAAAATAGTTGAACAGTTTTCAACAAATTCATTTCTTCCTAAGTGAAGGAGAAGCAAGAGAGAAATAGAGAGATTTKGATTTTTTTTCACTTTTAGTTTCACTTACAGCTAGCTAGCTAGCTAGTTTAGACTACTCAAACAACCTGCTCAGACAGAGGGATGCTATGTTAGCTAGCTGGCTATGACTATCCAACACAACACTGGAACTCTTCCAAGTTAAGGTAAGGTTAAGGTAACCGTGGCCCGCCGATGTAACTGCTCAACTGCTTACTGAGTAACTGTAAAATTACTACATGATTGTAGTGGGTTTACTAATGCATTAGTTSTATTAGCTATGTTGACTACGATGTTACTTTAGCTAATATGGTGACAACAGCATGGAAATGATTTTTTTTCGCCTGGTCACATACATGTTTTGTGCATTGAAGTCCACAAACAATGGGAAAAGGTGAGAGGAGGATTCAATCCACTAATTCTGTTGAAAAACGTTTCTTAAACGGAAGCCACACACAAGAAAGACCCTGCTCTTAATTAGTGACAATGGCAGAGAGAACTAAACGTTCAAAAGTGTGGTTACAATTCARCAGAGTCGATGCTGACAATGCTCGTTGCCACAAGTGCAACAAGACTTTTGCTTGTAAGGGCGGAAACACGAGCAATCTGTCCAAACATCTATCGAAAGTGCATCATGTACAGGCAGGGAAATGCAGTTTTTGACTGCCTAGCTCGTAGTTCATCTCTCGTTGTCCGATCTACGTTAGATATGTATGCTAGCAGCCTAGAGCCCACACACGGAGTTAACTCAATTATGCAAACATGGGTTCATGATCAAAAGTAACCATTAGCCAGCTGATAAATTCAATCACCCATTTAAAGATTTTGCTACTTTTTGGTTAAAGTTGCAGCTACAATGAACCAACCCACTCCTCTCTCTAATACCGCTGGTKCAAGCCAAAGACAAGCCCAAATCCCCTGCATGCTGGCAGCTAGTGGGAGGATGACTGAGGAGAGGGTGAATGAGTGCCACCTAGCTGTGACCAAATTCATAGTGAAAGGCCTACACCCCTTTGCAACAGTGGAGTCCAAGGGCTTTAGGTAGCAGTCTGTCAGTATATATTGAGTTGTATTCATTTTTAGGATATAGTAGTATAAAAGGGTTGTATGTTTGTCCCATCACTCCACAATACAGTACAATACACAACCATGATAATTCAACACATAAACTCTTTCATGAGATGACCAAGGCACTCAACCCCAAATATACCCCTCCCTCCAGGAGTTACCTCAGTGACACATCCATTCCTACCTGGTGTGGTGCAGAAAAGGCCAATGTGCTCACTGAGCTGAAGGACGTGCCAAAGCTGGCCATCACATCAGATGGTTGGACCAGCCTCTGTCAGGACCACTATCTCACTGTTACAGTGCACTACACAAGCCACGGCAGTGTAAAACAGAAGGTCCTCCACACCGGAAAGTCCTCCACAAAATCCACAAAATTCCTTCCATTGATAAACGGGCAGCCCAAATCAGAGCAGTGGTCGTGTGGTTCAAGAGATCCTCAATGCCCAAAACAGTCTTGAAGGAAAAGCAGCGGCTCCTTGGTAAGAATCAGTTAAATCTATTGAAGTATTGTTTTGAAATTCCCTACATTTAACAATTTAATATTCAAGTGTGCGGTAATTAAATGTATGTTGTTTTTTGTTGTTGTTTCAGGCCTTCCGCAACACTCACTCATCCTTGATGCCAAGACCAGCTGGAACTCGCTCTATCTAATGATAGAGAGATTCATGGAGCAGTATCCAGCACCCGAGCAGCAGCCTTGGACCCACGGCTGCGAAAAGCAATGACCAAAGACAACCTGATCCGTCTGAAGGATGAGGACTTCCATAAGGCTCAGGAGTTTCTCCAGCTCATGAGAATCCTCTATACATCCACACTGTGTGTGTCATGTGACAAGAATGCCACCTGTGGACAGATCATACTCATCCTCCAATAATTGGAAGAGCACTTCACTGTGAAGCATGAAGATACGTTTGTGGCAACCATCAAAGAGAAGGTGTGGGAGAACCTCTTCGAGCGCTATCAGGATGAGGACATTCAGGCCTTCCTGCATGAGGCCACAGCAATGGACCCCAGATTTAAAGGGAGGCCGGTGAGTGACGACACCTGGGACGGGCTGAGGAAGGCATCTGTTGAGGCCAACGTGACAGGAGCAACACCAGGGCTGTCAGAGGAGCCGGATCAGACAGACACAGAGCACCAGCAACAGGAGGAGGAGTCTGAAGGAGAAGGAGAGGAAATGGAGGAGACAGTCCCTCCATTGTACAAAACAAGGAGATCCTTGGAGGAGCTGTTCTCTGAGGAGGACAGGGAGTTGAGGTTGACGATCCAACAGGACATCTCATCCCTCACCCTCAGCGAGAGGTCGAGCTCTACAAAGGCCTGCCTCCCATCCCCATGGCTGAAGATCCTGTGACATGGTGGTGGGAGAAGAGCTACTCTGCCCCTCCTCACAAACATTGTAACAAGCTGCCTCTGTGCTCAAGCCTCCTCAACCCCTAGCGAGAGGGTATTTTCGACTGCAGGGAACACAATAAGCCAGGAGAGGTCCCAACTTCTACCAGAGAAGGGAATATGTTGATCWTTCTCCAGAAGAACTGCTAAGAACTATTAGTCATTTTGCAGCTTACCTGCATTCCCCTGCTCTATACTACTGTATTTTCTTTTGCAAGAAAATACTGTTTATTTAATWTGTTTTACATTTCCATCATCACAACATTAGAGMCTATAAAAGTGATTTGTTCAAAAGATTGCTGTTTCTTTTGCTATAAATAATTGCTTATTTTATTTATTTAACATTTCAGAAAATAAAGCAATGTTAATTCTGTTCTTAATTTGTTTGGGGMTTTTTTCTCGTAAAAAATAACAAAAGTAACTGATAAGTATACCATTAAAGTACCATATCATTAGCAGTATCGGTAAGAGTAGTAATACCGTTAAAATCTTAACGATACCCATCCCTAGTCAAGGAGCAGTGTGGCTTGGTTGGGTCATGTTTCGGAGGACYCACGGCTCTCGACCTTCGCCTCTCCCGAGCCCGTACAGGAGTTTCAGCGATGAGACAAGACTGTAACTACCAATTGGATACCACGGAATTGGGGAGAAAAGGGCGTAAAATAAAATGTTTAAATATATTTTTACAAATCTAGATTTAAAAAATATAATACAAATACATAAATAAAAAAAGAACACCATTCTCCATACACTGTAATTTGCAACTTGAGAAAGAGCTAGGTAAATGAGTAATCCGTTTGGATAAGGGAATTGTAAATACAAATGACACTTGTTTTAGATATATAGTGCTTTCAGAAAGTATTCATACCCCACGACATATTCCACATATTTTGCGTTAGTCTGAATTCAGGATATATTTTATTTTCMTTCTCACACGTTTGCCTGGCTGTTTTGCATGTTATTTTGGCATTAATACGTGTCACATATTAGTTTGCAAACAATGTAAAAAAAYGTTCCTCTGTCRAGTGTCTGTGTTCTTTGGCCCTTCTTAATCTTTTCTTTTTCTTTGCAACTCTGCCTAGAAGGACAGCATCCCGGAGTCGCCTCTTCACTGTTGACGTTGAGACTGGTGTTTTGCGGGTACTATTTAATGAAGCTGCCAGTTGTGGACGTGTTCTCAAACTAGACACTCTAATGTACMTGTTCTCTTGCTCAGTTGTGCACTGGGGCCTCCCACTCGTCTTTCTATTCTGGTTAGGGCCAGTTTGCGCTGTTCTGTGAAGGGATTAGTACACAGTCTTGTACGAGATCTTCAGTTTCTTGGCAATTTCTCGCATGGAATAGCCTTCCTTTCTGAGAACAAGAATAGACTGATGAGTTGCAGAAGAAAGTGCTTTGTTTCTGGCCATTTTGAGGATGTAATCGAACCCACAAACCATTGGAACATAGGAGTGATGGTTGCTGATAATCTACCTATGTAGATATTCCATGAAAAAATCTGTTGTTTCCAGCTACAATAGTCATTTACAACATTAACAATGTCTACACTGTAGTTCTGATCAATTTTATGTTATTTTAAATGGACCAAAAAATMTGCTTTTCTTTCAAAAACAAGGACATTTCTAAGTGACYCCAAACTTTTGAACAGTAGTGTATATTGAAGTATCGTTGATAGAGAACATTTTGGAGATTATGGGGAAATGATCAGACACAACAGTTCACCTGATACAAGACTAAAGTTAGAAATGTATCAATATCACAGACCTGATTTGTCCTACCGAAAAATGTATCAACCCCCTACAAAAGTCAATTTATTATAATCCACATAATAATCAAGTCAACCTTATAATATGTCATGATTTATATTTTTCCAAAAGAAAGACGCATACAGTATTTGTTCATCAACATCTTTAATGTTTTCGTTAATAAAATAATGATTAAAAAAACTCATTCAAAATGCAGATGTTTATTTCAACTACATTTAAGATACACTTCCCCCCAGCTCCACGATCACAGGTAAAACCTTGCTGAGATGATCAATGTATTTGTTCCATTGTCAGTTTCTCAAGCCAAAACGTCTTGATGGCCTTCACCAGATCATCTTCGCCTGTAGGCTTGGCAGAATTACAGATTGTTTTCAGTTGATGCKAAACAAGATCAATCGGGTTTAAATCAGGAGACCTACATGTAGAGATATACTGTAGGCGAGGTGAGACACGAGTGTTGAGTAATGTGCTTTGAAAAAGTGTTGTACTGTTGGGTCATTGTCATCATAAACTCAGCAAAAAAAGAAACGCTCTCTCACTGTCAACTGTGTTTATTTTCAGCAAACTTAACATATTTGTATGAACATAAGATTCAACAACTGAGACAAACTGAACAAGTTCCACAGACATGTGGAATAATGTGTCCCTGAACAAAGGGGGGTCAAAATCAAAAATAAGTCAATGTAGCTGTTGGCCACACCTGATACTAAGTACTGCACTGCATCTCCTCCTCATGGACTGCACCAGATTTGCCAGTTCTTGCTGTGAGATGTTACCCCACTCTTCCACCAGCAATTGTCCATGCTGGAGGATCATGTCAGGACGAGCCTGCAGGAAGGTTACCACATGAGGGAGGAGGATGTCTTCCCTGTAATGCACAGCGTTGAGATTGCCTGCAATGACAACAAGCTCAGTCCGGTGATGCTGTGACACACCGCCCCAGACCATGACGGACCCTCCACCTCCAAACCGATCCGCTCCAGAGTACAGGCCTCGGTGTAACGCTCATTCCTTCAACGATAAGCCCCGGTGAGACAAAACCGTGACTCGTCAGTGAAGAACACTTTTTGCCAGTCCTGTCTGGTCCAGCGACGGTGGGTTTGTGCCCATAGGTGACGTTGTTGCCGGTGACATCTGGTGAGGACCTGCCTTACAACAGGCATACAAGCCCTCAGTCCAGCCTCTCTCAGCCTATTGCGACAGTCTGAGCACTGATGGAGGGATGGTGCGTTCCTGGTGTAACTCGGGCAGCTGCACCGATCCTGTGCAGGTGTTGTTACACGTGGTCTGCCACTGCGAGGATGATCAGCTGTCCGTCCTGACTCCCTGTAGTGCTGTCTTAGGCGTCTCACGGTACGGACATTGCAATTTATTGCCCTGGCCACATCTGCAGTCCTCATGCCTCCTTGCAGCATGCCTAAGGCACGTTCACGCAGATGAGCAGGGACCCTGGGCATCTTTCTTTTGGTGTTTTTCAGAGTCAGTAAAAGGCATCTTTAGTGTCCTAAGTTTTCATAACTGTGACCTTAATTGCCTACCGTTCTGTAAAGCGGTTAGTGTCTTAACAACCATTCCACAGGTGCATGTTCATTAATTGTTTATGGTTCTTTGAACAAGCATGGGAAACATCCCTTTACAATGAAGATCTGTGAAGTTTTGGATTTTTACGAATTATCTTTGAAAGACAGGGTCCTGAAAAAGGGACGTTTATTTTTTAGCTGAGTTTAGCTACAGTATGTGCTACAGCATAATCAAAGTGAGGACCGTGGGAAGTCTGCTGTATACTTATGGCCTATTGTAACCTGGAGTCACAACTTTCCAGTACTCCTCACCCCACCCTAAACTCTGCCCTTAAAAGAGTTACCATTAAAAAAATGATGTTTTTCATTGAGACCAAAGAGAACAGACTGTGTCCACTCGTGGACATAGAAAGAAGCTGGCTTGCTKAAAAACTATGGCGCTACCGGTACATGTTGAAGAGGGGGAGGGATGAGATGGAGTCACAATCCATGCCAGGCACACCTGTGAGCTCTGGAACTCCACCTCCGACAGGCAGAGGCAACAATTGTCGCGGGTTCGTCAGGTCGTCGGTTCACCCTGACATTTCCATTCCTCTTCTGACACCAGAACTTGACGAACTGCCCACCATGAGTGATACCAAGAGTGGACACAGAATATCAACTGGGATGGATCCTGAGGCAAATTTGGCTTACCAGTGAACCTCAGAGTATTCATCATGAATACTGTGTTTCCGAAGTTTCTGTCCATGAGTGACGCAACCCGAAAAATTATTTGAGACAGAGTTAATGAGTAAGGTCACCGAGAAAGTCTGGACATTTAACCTAATTTAACTAGGTAAGTCAGTTAAGAACAAATTATTATTTTAAAATGACAGCCAAACAGCCAAACCCTAACCTAACCCAGATGACGCTGGGCCAATTGTGCGACGCCCTATGGGACTCCCGATCATGGCCAGTTGTGATACAGCCCTGGATTGAACCAGGTTCTGTAGTGCCGCCATTAGACACATAGATAAGGGAAAGCAGGCTAAGGAATTAAGCATACAGTATATAGGCTACAGTAAACATCTCATTATCCTGTTGGTTTTTGCCACACTGCACAGTAGCATTTTGAAAGTTTTTTAAATAAAAAAAATCTAATTCAATAATATATTTCTACCACTATCGATGCTGTTATTATTTTTGGAATACAGTTCTCGGCTGACAGTAGTGATTGACATTGGTCACAGATCACGCATTGATGAGCCATTAAATTGGACGATAGCCAGCCGAAATCCTCATAATAGCAAATGGGTGATCGAAACTCGTTTGTATCTGGCCACCCAGACAAATGCAACAACCCCTACAAATATGTCAATTGATTATAATCCACATAATTCACCCTACAAAAATCCCAACATTTCTGGGTGAAAGTACATTGCTTATCCGTTTATAGAATAATTAGCATTATTTTATTTCTCAACTGGGTAATTGAAGCGTGCCTCACATTCACCATTCAAGTGCAGGCAACAGGCTATCAAAGCGTCACCTAACGCTTTACAATGTGAGCTGGAGGCATTTTGAAAACATGCTTTCAAACACTTGTTTTTCACAAGTGCAGCAGGTTGTGAACTCTGCAAACGACGTTTCCACTCCGAGAATGAGAATGGTAAATGACTGTAATTAATACATTCATTCAAAACATTGGAATACAAAAGAAGCCATCAACCCATGATGGGCTAGCAGGACAACAGGCTCCTGCAAAGTAGATGTCTATTTTTAGGGACTTCAAATGTATTAATGGACGTTTAATGTATGTTCGCCTACTAATGATAATGACATTAAGGAGATGAAGGAGTAAGCTCTGCGTGCTTATTAAAGTATCATTTAGCAGCTTTGACATGCAMKATCCAAACAGTGGCTGATGAGCAAATGCGATCTACTGCCAACGTCTCGGCGACATCTTGCCAATGTGCAAACGCTCTCCATACTACAGCGGCCCGATGTATCATGTATACATCGAGCAGACGTCGGCGAGATGAATGTGTGCTGTAATGCACCCGCACACGCACGAATGATAGATTGATATATTGAAGTAGTCCTTTAGGCCAATATGTAAGTTATGTTACGTTAAGACAGCTACAGTAAACAGGACTCTTCGTGTCTACTCTTCGTCCTACAGCCCTACATGTAATTTCAATAAAACCCTTGAACCCACGTCCCTGAATTTACCAAATATTTGTATTTTACACTCTAGCAGTATGCTTACATTAAGATAAATATCATAAAAAAGACAACTTACTGAGCATTTCATCCTTAAAAACCCATGAAGGTCTGATGTGCCGTATGCACATCAATATTCTGAACCGTTCCTCTCTATATATTCTATTGAGCCTGTGGAAAAAATTCTAACTAAAAAAAAGGTACACCGTATTTAAAGGGATGGCTTAAGATACATGTACTTAAACCCCTATTGAATGAAAACTCCACAAGAAAATGTGTTGGCCAGCAAGTGGGAGGGTTTCAGTGGTTGAATTACATTTATTCAGCGCGCGCAAGGGAACCATGCCTATAAAGCCCGTAACGCACCTTCATGAGGATTTGTTATACAGAAGCTGTTAATGTCAGGATGTACATAGTAGTTGTAAAGATGAATCGAAGTAACCAAAATACTATCCATACGTTGTTTATTCAAACAATTGACTTACAAAAAGAGAACAAGCAGATAACGTGGTGACTTGAGCAAGTAGAAGTACAGATAAAAAATAAACAAATATAAAAAAGGTAACTTTTATTATAAAACCTCGAATAATTGATTTGATGAGATCCCATTCCCCACACACCTACTGAAGTTACACTACTGCATTAGATCGCCGTGACAATGGGGTGAGATTGTCATCGGTTAAAATAATCACTCTGAATTTAGAAACAACCAGTCAAAATCCCCTTATAGCCAAATATTGCTTCACAGCATTATTTAGTACTTATAGCCCCCTATAAATAAATATCACTCTGCAGTCACTCAGTCAACAGTACACATGTTGGTCATGACAAGGATGTCAATGTGGCCCCAGACATAATAATATACCAAGTCCCACATACAGTACATGAACACGCAACAGACATGACAGAACACGTGACAGACTCCGGTCTATTACGATGTAGACCGGTCTTGTCTGCGGCGATGGCAGGGATTCGAAAATCTGGTACTTTCTCTACTCGATATATTTCACAGAGCATCATAAAAACATCTTTCTGTACACCATTTACTTTCAGCATCCTATCTGACATGATCTACCGCAGGACTGTGGGCGGGTGATTAAAAAGCAAGACAATTACATCGTTTATTTTCTTCTAATGCTTTCTGGTGTCTTTCGTGACAATGAGAAAAGGAGGAGACTAGACGCAACAGAGATTCACACCATCTATGGTGATCATATCGGCCCCATGATTAAGCAAATGCTGGCCTTACACCAAAAATGTGGGTGACCCCAGGTAAACATCCTGTTTTCAATAACARATCCTCAAAAACATCCCTATTTCGGGTTTCTTAGCATTATCTGATCTCTGCTAACTAAAGCAAACAATAGTGTTCCAAAGAGAAAGAAATCATCGCAGCTCAGACAATGCACTGTCAGACCTCTCTCCGAACCAGCTACACACCAATCAATTCACCACTGGTCTGTACTATTACCAAACGGATCCAAAGTGCTAGTTCCCCAATCAACTTCTGGAAGTGGAATGTATTTAATCAAAACATAATAAAAATGCCCAGTTGTGTTTGACGTCACACTAGTTCCAAACTTGTTCTAAAAGCTACTTCATATCTTCGTAAAAAGAGGACCCRCGACATCACGATATGCACATAAAGCCTGGGGTTCATTTCTACGTCACCTCTGTGATCTCGATCTTTGGTGATCGTAATACCTATACTGTGCGTGATAATGTGGCCGCCAGGTCTCAATCGATACCTTGGAAGTTTAAATACATGTCAAAGAGGGAACATTTCAACTTAAACTAAATTAACTAACAGGTGCCAGTGGGGCAAAGCAGCAAGAGTCCCTGGCATGTTATAGAACTAAGAATATAACTAGATATTATAATGGGAGTAGTGTTTTTCTGATGACTTGCTTTACAATAAAAAAAGGCCTTTGTCATAGTAGGGCTCGCCCGCTTACTCGCTTGATCTCGCTCTACTGCGTAGCCGAGCCAGGGCGAGTGTTGTCCGTGATTCTTCTTTTAGTCCTGTATCAGCCTGAAGCCTCTTCCCAAGGAGAGGAGCGAGAGAAAGGAAGGAGGACCGGGACAGCTGAAAGACCTGAGAATGTCGAGCACACTTGAAAGAAGCGCCGTGATCAGCAAAATGACAGAGCGCAAGAGTCGATTTAGAAGAGATGGAGGGATGGGGAGAGAGACTGTTTGGTGTGGTGGGCGGGCCTCATTGCCGAAGCTCAACGTAATTGGCTGGGAAGAGGCCGTAGGCACCCCGGCACACGCCCCTCCACCAGCCCTCGTCAATAGTCTCAATGTTAGTGATGATGTCATCAGGGTCGAAGGAGATCTCGTCATCACCAGCTGGAAGGCAAACATTCCAGAGCAGTTGACTTTGCATTCCGTTGCCCTCATATTATAAACAATGTCAAAAGGGTCTGTGTATATCATGAATGTGTCCAAGTTAATGTATTCTGGGGGTAATCATGAGGAGATCTTGATCTTAAAAATGATAGTTTTGATCGATGTGATGATTTACAGTATAGATTATAGAGGGCTTGGCTCCACTCACCTGCTTGGTAGTCATACAGGGCTACTGCCGTTACCCCCAAGTCCTCACCGTACTCATATGTCTGGGCGTCTGCAGGGAAAAGGTCACAGGTCATTCACAGAAGACACAGGAACACAAAGGGAGATAGTCAATTGGGCAAAATGAGGTCCTCTGCTCGACTCCTCCATCCTCCTCTCCCTCGTGACCTGGAAACGGCTAAATTGTCGCCATACGAGTGTCAATTCATTAATAGCTGAACGGAGGAGCATGCGCCTCTCCTCGATACTCTTTTCCGGCCGAGGATAAGTGTATATCCTATGGGGAAAAGTGTTGTAATCCACCACACCCCCTTTGAATCAGCTGTAGTTTTCATGTAGGATGAACGCATGCGCACGATTAAAAACAATACTTGAGCAATCTTTTTAATCAATAAAATGTCTGGCACTAGCTCTCCGGTTTTTACTACTTTACACGTATTTTGGGATTCCTCCCCTGTAAAGGCAATTTGCCTGATGACAAGCTACTGGAGAAAGGGAGTCATTTAATGCATTTGTTTTCCAAGTTCTCTCTTCCCCTCACATAATCGAGGCGAGGACGCAAGGAATTGAGCAAATCTAATCGAGATTCTCCCAATCGCTTAAAAATGTCCTTTTCACATCCTCTCTCCTTAATTTGCACTGATTGGAAAAGACTTGACAGGTGAAAACAATAAGGTCGAAGCTCATCATTAGGCTGGCTTTCACCTGGTCAGTTCTTTCGGACAAGTGCAATGGATAGGACAGATTTTTTTTATGAGAAAGAGCCAAGCTAGAAATGGGGTTCACAGTGACTCAGCAAATGGCATGTCCTGCTCCTCCCCTCATTCACTCTCATTCTCTCACCTCCTGTCTCGTCAGGACTCTGGTAGAGCGCCGCCTCCTGGACGGGAGGCTCCTCATACGTCTGCTCGGAAGAGGGACGGGAGGTGGGCTCCGCCTCGTACAGCTCCTCTCCATTCTCTTCTGCTGCAGGATCCTCGTACACACCAGTGTCCTGACACAGCCAGCCGAGGGAGACACAGTCAGAAAACAGCTCCTAACCCCGGGGCCAATTCAAATTCCTCCTTAACTATTAATGTTTTCAATCTTTGGGCCTTCACCTTTTTCTTCCTCTATGAAATAATCACAGAAAGCATAGTAAGAATGAAGGAAAGTCAAGGGTCTAAGGAAAAGCGAGAAGAGCACTGCGGCATTGGAATAAAAATCAGACCATCCTTGTCCACGCCAATGTCACTTAACTGCAAGAAGGACTGATGCATCCATTTAAGGATGGACTCATCCATATTTTACACAGCAAACTAACTACTGGCAAAAAAAAAGTGATGAGCATTTAGGCATGTTAAGCAAACGGGCATTTGTGGGGAGTGCAGTGATTGGTGGAACCGCTTGCCATTCACCTGGTAAACTGGGTCGGCGGCTGCAGGTGCAGGTACAGGCAAAGGTGCGGCTTTCTGGACAGGAGGGGTGGGGCTAATGGTAAGGCTGGGCTCGGGAGACGGGGAGGCAGGCTTGGCTGTCTCCTCTATCTTGCGCCGCGCCTCCTCTTGCTCCTGCTTCTCCTTGGCCTGGCGGCGAGCTCTCTCCTCCTCCGCCCGCTTCTTGTCCTCATCCTCCTTCTGCTTGGCGATGTTCTCAAAGCGGGC
Source organism: Salvelinus sp. IW2-2015 (assembly GCF_002910315.2). Classification (NCBI taxonomy): domain Eukaryota; kingdom Metazoa; phylum Chordata; class Actinopteri; order Salmoniformes; family Salmonidae; genus Salvelinus; species Salvelinus sp. IW2-2015. Next base: position 4,831,260 of record NC_036850.1, on the reverse strand, counting down.
CTTGATGCTGCCTGTGCTGCTGCCAGCTAGGGAGGGATGACACAGGAGAGGGCAGATCATAATCAAACCAGTGGTTCAAAATCATATTTTGCAATGATCTTGACAAACATATTGCACATTTACATACACACACGCGCTGGTTTTGTGGTTACTTACCAGCTTCCACAGGCTTGGTCCTCTGGTAGGCAGGGCTTGGTTTCTCCACATCCTCAAAGCTACCTGCACTCTGCCATTCAAAAGAGGGGGAGGAGAGTAATTACAAACAATAGATGAGAAATCCCCAGTCTTTAGATATTAGGCATAGAGACATTGTACCTTATCCATTCGGTCCTTCTGGATGCCAAACTTCCCTCCGAACCCATGGGAGTAGTCTGTAAACAGCGGAGAATAAATCGRTAGAATGACTTTAATTCACAGATTCAAGTGATAGTCCACCCGTAAAGTCATTTTTTTAGGGAACCGTCGCTTAAATTTAAGAAAGGGTTCAAGTAAAACAGGAATGAAGCTCATGGCATAAAGACCTGTGAAAAGAGGATAAAATAGAAATGTAACCTATATTTAACGAGGCAAGTCAGTTAAGATCTAATTCTTATTTACAATGACGGCCTACCTGGGAACAGTGGGTTAACCGCCTTGTTCAGGGGCAGAACGACAGATTTTTACCTTGTCAGCTTGAGGATTCGATCCAGAAACCTTTCGGTTACTGGCCCAACGCTCTAACCACTAGGCTACCTGCCGCCCTGACAATGGAGGAAGGGTAGGGCTGGGCAATACTTTGTGTATTTGTTGGTATCGCGAAACAAATGTGCACTGATAAGTATTTAGCCAGTTTCCACGATATTCACACTACATTTCTCAGTGTGAATAATCTGTAGCCATTGTAGCCTACTTGTGTGTTTAAGTTAATATTTCTGAATAAGGGTTGCGTTACCATACAATAGGAATGTCCAAAAGGAATGTATTTATATGCATTTGTAATACCAACTACACTACCGGTCTAAAGTTTTAGAACACCTARTCATTCAAGGGTTTTTCGTTATTTGTACTATTTTCTACATTGTAGAATAATAGTGAAGACACCAAAACAAACTAATGAAATCATGTAGTAACCAAAACAGAGTTACACAAATCAAAATATTTCTTATATATTTGAGATTCTTCAAATAGCTAACCTTTGCCTTGACAGTTTTGCACACTCTTGGCATTCTCTCAACCAGCTTCATGAGGTAGTCACCTGTAATGCATTTCAATTAACAGGTGTGCCTTGTTAAAAGTTAATTTGTGGAATTTCTTTCCTTCTTAATGTGTTTGAGCCAATCAGTTGTGTTGTGACAAGGTAGGGGTGGTATACAGATGACATCCCTATTTGGTAAAATACCATATTAGTCCATATTATGTCAAGAACAGCTAAAATAAGCAAAGAGAAACGACAGGCCATCATTACTTTAAGACATGAAGGTCAGTCAATACGGAAAATTAAGAACTTTGAAAGATTCTTCAAATGCAGTCGCAAAAACCATCAAGCYCTATGTGAGGACCGCCACAGGAATGGAAGACCCAGAGTTACCTCTGCTGCAGAGGAGAGACTTACTTGGGCCAAGAAACACGAGAAATGGACATTAGACTGGTGGAAATCTGTCCTTTGGTCCAATTTGAGATTTTTGGTTCCAACCGCCGTGTCTTTGTGAGACGCAGTGTAAGTGAACGGATGATCTTCGCATGTGTGGTTCCCACCGTGAAGCGTGGTGTGGGGGTGCTTTGCTGGTGAGACTGATTTATTTAGAATTCAAGGCACACTAAACTAGCATAGCTACCACAGCATTCTGCAGCGATACGTCATCCCATCTGGTTTGCGCTTAGTGAGACTATCATTTGTTTCTCAACAGGACAATGACCCAAAACACACCTTTTGGCTGTGTAAGGGCTACTTGACCAAAAAGGAGAGTGATGGAGTGCTGCATCAGATGACCTGGCCTCCACAATCACCTCAACCCAATTGAGATGATTTGGGATGAGTTGGACCGCAGTGAAGGAAAAGCAGCCAACAAGTGCTAAGCATATGTGGGAACTCCTTCGAGCCTGTTGGAAAAGCATTCCAGGTGAAGCTGGTTGAGAGAATGCCAAAAGTGTGCAAAGCTGTCATCAAGGCAAAGGGATACTTTGAAGAATCTAAAATATATTTTGATTTGTTTAACACTTTTTTGGTTACTACATGATTCCATGTGGTATTTCATAGTTGTGATGTTAGTCTTTAATATTATTCGACAATGTAGAAAATTGTCGAAAAACCCTGAAATACAGAAAAACCCTGAAATGAGTAGGTGTCCAAACTTCTGACTGGGACACACACACACACTTGCTATGATGAATTTCTATTTTGTCAATATCGTCCGACCCTTGAGGTAGGTTTGTACAGTAGGGGTGGCGTTTTGAAGGGGGACTAGGACGGGTAAAGCGCAAAGGCGCTTTAGACATTCCAAAACAATGCTGGGGCAAAAGAGAGGAGAATAAACTTTGGAACGAAAAGGAAGGACAGTGTATGCTGTGATTGGCTAGCCTCTCCTTGTGCTCATAACCCAGGGCACACTGGTCTTGCTACTCCACCTCTACCCCAAACCCACACTTATAGTCTGAAACAATACACACAAACATGCACCAACAGTATATATAGGCACAAGCAGACATTTACATACAGATATAAACAAGTACACACGCCGATCCTGCCTTACAGTATATAAAAAGCACACAAACAAATGAAAAACTGTCAACAAATTAAACCAAGAGAACCAAGGTGCTAAGTAAATCCAGCCTGAGCGCTAGACTGATCAGTCCTCAGTCCGTCTAGCTCTATCTGTTCTCACTTCCTCTATTATGAGCCTGTGGCAGATGCCACGCCACTGGACAAAGGAAGTACTTTAACCTCATTAACTCAATAGTAAAACCACAAAATGACCACATCAGTAAAAAGTGTGTGTGAACACATTTCCTGGGTGCGTTTTCCTGCTACTAAGGATAGGTGTTAGGTGGAATAAAAGACATGTAAAAACACAGGTCAAACCACCGGTACCTTTCTGCGACTCGTGGAGCTGCAGTTTCTCCTGGTGGTCCCATCCCAGGGCCGACTTGTCCTGTCTGTCCGTCTGCACACCAAACTTGCCACCAAAGCCCTTCACGTAATCTGTGAAGGGCACAGAGAATATCAGAATGGATACTAAAGTGCAGTGTAGGTAGGCCCAAATTAGATAACTCAGTCTGGAAAATTCCAATGGCTGATTGGCATACAGTACACATTACCGGATAACATATTTGATAACATTCTGTACTACAAAATGGCTACCGTGTAGACCCCTCTGGGACACGTGTCCGAGCCACCATCTCAACCATTGTGTGACCAACACCTGGGCTGTAAACACTGCCTTGGTGCAGTATGGGTAACAATGGAAGGTCACCTTTCCCTCTCTCTGATACCTTCAGCCTGAGATTGCGTAATGAGGGAGGGAAAACTAATGATAAGGCAACATGTTTCCAGGCCTTCGGGAGAGTTTGAAAACAAGATCCTACAAGCTGAACTATTTAGCTAGTAGGATATTTGGGGCACTGTAGGAGAGAGAAAAGTCTGATTAGAGCTGAGGGAGGTGTAGTACATACTCTGCAGATAGACGGCCCCACACTGTCTCGCCTCATCCCTCTTGTTACACAGGCACAATAGAAAAACAAGTGCGTATGCATAAGGCTGTACAACATWCACCGGGGTATTTGGAAAAAGCCACAATGATTTTCAATAACGTCAATACCATTGAATCTATTTCTGTGTTTTAATAAATATTTGAACCTACTTTTTAACTAAATGCCTGCAGTCAACTTGTGCAATATGTTAGGAGAAAGATCGAGTTCTTCATTTCACCCGTCAAATAATTTTTCATTATGAAGCTTACCAATAGTCCCCAGTCACGTGGTGTTTGTTTACAAGCACAGAGCGAGACCAGAGCCTTGAGTCACTCACTGTTGTGCAGAATGCGCCAGGTGATCYAATTACAGTATGGAATTTATAACTAAATGTTTGCCAGCTAGATATCTTATAACTATTAAAAGTTAACTGTCTAAAATGTGATAAATGCTCTGCGGTTGTGCATTTAATGTGCTAATTTAGTAGCTAGTTAGCTATCTAGCTAACTGTTTAGCTTCCTCCAAAATCAAGCAGTTGCTTGGTAACACCAGATAATCACCTCCTGGATCAAGAGCCTTGCCGTCTAATATTTGCTTTAGGCGAACAGCAAACTGTGAGTAGCATTATTTAGTTACTTGTATAGTTTAGTTGGGAGACTGTATACAATGTCCGCAACGCGATTGTTAGCATTCGCTATGGGATTTTACATTTACTTGTTAGCATTTCTAACCTTTCGTATTAGAGTATCAGTTGGGTTTGAAAACAGGGCCCCTTGTGTTCAGTGCCGGTATTACTGAATAACCCGGTATTGCACACAAGGTCGGTATCCCGGTATGACACTCTGGATACCGCCCAAGCCTAGTGTGTGCGTGACAAAAGGGACACACACCTTTCTGAGACTCGTGCTTCTCGGTTTTGCCCTGGTACTCAAAGCCCAAGGCGCTCTTGTCCACCTTGTCCGTCTCCACTCCGAACTTCCCGCCAAAACCTTTGGTGTAATCTGGTGGATACCCGGGAAAGTGGTTGGGAAAATAGCAGATATAGTTAATCATAGGAAGAAAAAAAAATAATAGGTTGGGTTTGCCCCCAAGGCAAAGAATTCAGAGTTCAGTCAAGGTACCATCTGGATACACATTCTACATTATATATACACAGGCAAGTGTTAGTCACTGACACACAGCCCAAAAACCAAGTTAAACAGGAACTGCACAGCAGCCGATCAAGCTAAAGCACAACAAAGCACTGGATTTGGKAAGAAAACTGCAAACCGGTGGACTTCAACCCTGGTTGTGGAGAGCTACAGGATGTGCAGGTATTTGTTACAGCCCAGCACTAAAACATCAAAACCGTAATAAGCCGAATTAGGTGTGTCAGAACTGGGCAGGAAGTCAAACCTGCACATCCTGTAGMGTTGTTCCACAAAATGAGTGCCCTTTGATATTTTAAAGTAGAAATTGTGCACAAATAATGAATTTTAAAAAGGCTGTTATATTAAATGAAGTGCCCTTAAAAATAGACCACATGGACAATTCAATTAATACATTTGTTTATTTGAATGAAGACTTGCTAAAGTGCCAAATTCAGCATTTTGATTTTCCGTCAACCCTGTGTCACTTCTATGAAGATTTCAACCCACAATACATTGTTTACCCAAGTTTCATCATCACTGTAAAGTCCTAGTTATTTTGTTGCTTGACAAAGTCATTTCTGATTAATGTACCATACCAGTCTAAAGTGTGGACACTTGCTCATTCAAGGGGTTTTCTTAATTTTTTACTATTTTCTACATTGTAGAATATTAGTGAAGACATCAAAACTATGAAATAACAAATATGGAATCATGTAGTAACCCCAAAAAGTGTTATATTTTTGATTGATCTTATATTTGAGATTCTTCAAAGTAGCCACCCTTTACCTTGACAGCTTTGCACACCCTTGGCATTCCCTCAACCAGCTTCATTAGCTAGTCACCGGGAATGCATTTCAATTAACAGGGTGCCTTGTTAAGTGAATTTGTGGAATTTCTTTCCTTCTTAATGTGTTTGAGCCAATCAATTGTGTTGTGACAAGGTAGGGGTGGTATACAGATGACATCCCTATTTGGTAAAAGACCATATTATGGCAAGAACAGCTCAAATAAACAAAGAGAAACGACAGTCCATCATTACTTTAAGACATGAAGGTCAGTCAATGCGGAAAATGTCAAGAACTTTGAATGTTTCTTCAAGTGCAGTTGCAAAAACCCATCAAGCGCTATGCAACTGGCTCTCATGAGGACCGCCAGAGGAAAGGAAGATCCAGAGTTACCACTGCTGCAGAGGATAAGTTCATTAAAGTTACCATCCTCAGAAATTGCAACCCAAATAAATACTTCAAAGTTCAATTTTGGTTCCAACAACCACGTCTTTGGAAGACGCAGCGTAAGTGAACGGATGATCTCTGCATGCATGGTTCCCACAGTTAAGCATGGAGGAGGAGGTATGATGGTGCTTTGCTGGTGACACTGTCAGTGATTTATTTAGAATTCAAGGCACACTTAACCAGCATGGCTACCACAGCAATACACCATCCCATCTGGTTTGCGCTTTATTTTATATTTAACTAGGCAAGTTAGGTAAGAACAAATTCTTAATTACAATGACGGCCTACCAAAAGACAAATGGCCTCCTGCGGGGGATGTTGGCTGGGATTACAAATAAACTTATTAAAAGTAAAAATATGGGACGAAACACACATCACGACAAGACAGACAACACTACATAAAGAGAGACCTAAGATGACAACACAGCATGGTAGCAACACAAAATGGTAGCAGCACAAAACAGGGTACAAACACCGTTGGGCACAGACAACAGCACAAAGGGCAAGAAGGTAGAGACAACAGTATACCATGCAAAGCAGCCACAGTACACCAMGCAAAGCATCCACAACTGTCAGTAAGATTGTCCATGATTGAGTCTTTGAATGAAGAGATTGAGATAAAACTGTCTAGTTAGAGTGTTTGTTGCAGCTCGTTCCAGTCGCTAGCTGTAGCGAACTGAAAAGACAAGTGATCCAAGGATGTGTGTGCTTTGGGGACCTTTAACAGAATGTGACTGGCAGAACGGGTGATGTACAGTGGGGCAAAAAAGTATTTAGTCAGCCACCAATTGTGCAAGTTCTCCCACTTAAAAAGATGAGAGAGGCCTGTAATTTTCATCATAGGTACACTTCAACTATGACAGACAAAATGAGAAAAAGAAATCCAGAAAATCACATTGTAGGATTTTTAATGAATTTATTTGCAAATTATGGTGGAAAATAAGTATTTGGTCACCTACAAACAAGCAAGATTTCTGGCTCTCACAGACCTGTAAGAGACCTCTTCTTTAAGAGGCTCCTCTGTCCTCCAGAGGGGGTACACAGCTGGAGGTTGAATGTTTGAAGGGGTACGGGACTATAAAAAGTTTGGGAACCACTGCAATAGAGGAAACCAAGTCTAGATGTAACTTTAGCCTGCAGGTTTGATATGTGCTGAGAGAAGGACAGTGTACTGTCTAGCCATAKTCCCAAGTACTTGTATGAGGTGACAACCRAAAGCTCTAAACCCTCAGAGGTAGTAATCACACCTGTGGGGAGAGGGCCTTTCTTCATACCAAACCACATGATCTTTGTTTTGGAGATGTTCAGAAGACTTTTACGGGCAGAGAAAGCTTGTTGGACACTAAGAAAACTTTGTTGTAGAGCATTTAACACAAAAGCCATGGAGGGGCCAGTTGAGTATAAGACTATCATCTGCATACAAATGGATGATAGAGCTTCCTACTCCCGGAGCTATGTTGTTGATGTAAATTGAGAAGAGTGTGGGMCCTAGGATTGAGCCTTGGGGTACACCCTTGGTGACCGGCAGTGACTGAGATAGCAGGTGTTCTGACTTTATACACTGCACTCCTTGAGAGACGTAGTTAGCAAACCAGGCCAAAGCCCCTCAGAGACACCAATACTCCTTAGCCAGCCCACAAGAATGGAATGGTCTACCGTATCAAAAGCTTTGGCCAAGTAAATTAAAATAGCAGCGCAACATTGCTTAGAATCAAGGGCAATGGTGACATCATTGAGGACATTTTAAGGTCACAGTGACACATCCATAACCGAAGCGGAAACCAGATTGCATACCAGAGAGAATACTACAGACATCAAGAAAGCCAGTCAGTTGATTATTGACAAGTTTTTACAACACTTTTGATACAGGGAAAAATAGAAATAGGCCTATAACAGTTTGGATCAGCTTGATCTCCCCTTTTAAATAAAGGGTGAACTGTGGCTGCCTTCCAAGCAATGGGAATCTCCCCAGTGAGGATAGACAGGTTTAAAAGGTCAGAGAWATAATTGCCAAGTCTAAGGGAAGAAAACTTTAAGAAGAAAGGGTCTAAACCATCTGCCCCAGATGTTTTTTMGGGGGTCAAGTTTAAGGAGCTCCTTTAGAAACTTTGTAGCGAGGCAGGGGAAAAAGAGGGAGGTGCATCGAGGCTAGTCGCATTAGAAGGGGTGGGAGATGAGGAAATGTTGGACGGGTAAGGAGGCATGGCTGAGTCAAATAGGAATCCTGACTAAATGAAGAGGTGATTAAAGAGCTCAGCCATGTGCTTCTTGTCAGTAACAACCACATCATCAACTTTAAGGGACATGGGCAGCTGTGAGGAGGAGGGTTTATTCTCCAGGTCTTTAACCGTTTTTCAGAACTTCTTGGGGTTCGACCCACAGAGAGAGAACTGCTCCTTAAAGTAACTAACTTTGGCCTTCCGGATAGCCTGAGTGCACTTATTTCTCATTTCCCTGAAGGAGAGCCAGTCAGCCTGAGTATGCGTGTGCCAAGCCTTTCGTCAAATGCAATTCTTGAGGTAGTGTAACTGCAAGATCATGGTCGAACCAGGAACTGAACCGGTTTTTAATTCTCATTTTCTTTTTGGGGGCGTGTTTGTTAACAATATCACTAAAGATATCAAAAAAGAAGGTCCAAACTTCAACAGAGGGGATCAAGCTAATTTCYTACCAATTTAGAGGCCAGGTCATGAAGGAAGGCCTGCTCATTAAAGTTTTTAGCAAGCGTCTATGACAAAACTTAGTGAGACTATCATTTGTTTTTCAACAGGACAATGACCCAACACATCTCCAGGCTGTGTAATGGCTATTTCACCAAAAAGGCGAGTGGAGTGCTGCATCAGATGACGTGTCCTCCACAATCATCCGACCTCAACCCAATTGAGATGGTTTGGGATGAAAAAGGTAGCTACTTTGAAGAATCTCAAATATATTTTGATTTGTTTAACACTTTTTTGGTTACTACATGATTCCATATGTGTTATTTCATAGTTTTGATGTCTTCACTATTGTTCTACAATGTATAAAAGAGTACAAATAAAGAAAAACCCTTGAATGAGTAGGTGTCCAAACTTTTGGTAKTATATACACACACGACTGTGTACTCATGTTATGCTACACAAACCTTTGCCATATTTTCCCCCACTAATGTATGTGTGCACGAATGTATGTGTGGGTGTCCATGTACAAATTATGTGTGTGTATTACTCGCTACACAAACCTTTCTGGGAGTCGTGTTTCTCCGTTTTGCCCTGGTATTCAAAGCCCATTGCAGTCTTGTCCACGCGGTCTGCCTGCACCCCGTATTTCCCCCCAAACCCTGTGGAGTAGTCTGCACATCAAAGCAGGGGGAGGGGTCAAGAATGAAGCAGGGAATGGTGGCTGCAGTGATGAATACTCAACAACAAAAATCAACCCCTAGCCCATACAATCTAGGCACTTCATGTACAGTAGGTCTGGGATAAAATTCAGATTGACTGTTTAATAGTATAGGTGTGAGCAATATGGGTAAATTTCCCCCTAGCTTGTCAGAGGGCAAGGTGGAGCTGTTGTGATCTTGCTTAATGTAGTCATTTTAGTTTAAGTGCCTTAGGAGCTAGGGGTTCATTTAGGATTGGGCACATAGAGCTAACAACTAGATGGGGGTGAGGAACAATGGTGGTCACAGCACAGAATCACAGGAGTGTAGCTGGAGTCAGGGAGCACTGAAAGCTAAAAGCCAGGAGCATACTCACTCACACAGCATCGGATGCCACTCACACCCATCCTAATACCATAAAGGTCTGACTGGGCCAGATACGATGTCATCCAGATGGTCTACAGAGCAGACAGTTCTGAACTATGTGAAGTGTCTAAACTACGAGTGTGTATTCAGAAGGCTCAGGTCAGTTTGACCTTTTACCGCCTGATGGATACAGTAAGGATTTGTGGGGACTAAGGATAGTGAGCTGATCTTAGATCAGAGCTAAATTATGCAACTTCTACCCAGAGTTACAAAACATTGAACTGTTCAACTTGTGTCGTTTGCCTGTGTTAACAGACCGTGTAAAAATCACCTTTCTGCGATGCGTGTTTCTCAGTCTTCCCGGCATAGTCAAACCCGACGGCGGACTGAAAAGGGAGAGATCTCCATGTTGAAGTTAACAAAAGTCACCAGCCAAAGGAGAACGCAGCATTTCTCAGCACCATCATCCAGTATCTTTTCATGCTACTCAAGTATTCTCATCTAAATGACATAACTTGAGAGATGGGCACTTACTCAAATTCTATTCTTTTCATTCATCCTATAAATTGGGTATTCCTATTGGGTACCTCAAAAACTATCTTACAAGGGAGATCTGTCCCAAAATGCCACATCATATATTGATGTCAAGACCTAAAATCTCTGTGTGGTTTTTCCTGACCATGTGACCTGACCATAGAGCCCAATGTGACCGTGATGAGCGTACCTTGTCGACGCGGTCGCCCTGCACTCCAAACTTCCCCCCGAAGCCTTTGGATGTGTCTGTCTGAGAGCAGTGCTTGGA
>NC_036850.1:4799902-4814352 GCF_002910315.2 Salvelinus sp. IW2-2015 | reverse complement strand
CAGCTTACTCTGGTACTCATGACCCCACCGCAGACTGGAGGAGGGGGGGGGGGGGGATAAGAGAAAGAGAGGTGAATAAATGCAAACAGTGTGAGGCTGACTGCTGGGTATGCAGTGGTTTGATCAGGTGTTGACCGCCGAGTCACACACACAGAGTGGGGTAAACAGTGCTGAGTCATAATATTCACAACACACTGAGCAGTGTGCAGGCAGAGTGAGGGGGGGCTAAAATGGCCCCCTGCCTGCTCACCGTCACACCCGTGTTCTCACACACACAAAGAAAGAGAAGAGAGAGAGAGAGAGGCCTAGAGCATTGTGGATAACAACTCAAACAGCATGATGAGCTCAGCTGTTTTTGCCACAAATCACAGTCAACGCACGGCAACATTCCTGTGTGCGCATGTGTAAAGTAAACTATATGTAGAAGACTGAAATGCATATTGGCAATTTATGCCAATCAGATGAGGTTAAACTAATTCCATTCCAAAATAATGTTCCTGCGCTCTCTCTGGAGACTGTTGTTATAGCGATCAGCTGTTGGTCGGGCTTCGAATCATTGGATAATCAGCTTTTCTACAGATGTGGTCGCCAAAAATAAAATAGAATCAAACTGCTGTGGTCTGAGGGGCATTTCCCGTTCCAGTAATTCTATTACTATGGTCACCACTCACTTTGTCCATGCGGTCCTGCTGCACCCAAACTTGCCCCATAGCCATCTGAGGCCTTGGGCATGGTGGCCTGCTCCTTCTGCCTCAGGTCACTGTGCTCCGATGACACGTTCTCACGCAGCTTGTGGATACTGGAGAGGGGGTAGGAGGGAAAAGATTTGGAGGAGGGAGAGAATAATGGGGTAAGAATGACTGAGCTTCACTGGCCATCCTCAAAAACCTGATGACAGGTTAAAAAAAAAGTTAACTGAATAATGAAACGATTAAAGATGTAACATCGTCGACAGGTAGACAATGTGAAGACCATGATTACAATGACATTGAAATGATCATGTTTGAAATGTGGTGACGCCGATAAATTGGTGTTGATGAAAGGATGACAAAGCAGCGGTACTTACTTAATGTGTTCCTGGTGACCGGAGCCTTCACACGTCTTGGCCCCCACCGCTGTTCCTTCTCCGAAACGTCATTCTGTTAGCCGGAAACAAGGAGCAAGGTGGTCAGCGGGGGAGGAGAGGAAAGAGGAAGATATAAAATTTTAAAAAATGGGGAAATAGGGGAGGCAAAGGAAGAGAGAGGATCCCCACCAGCTGCAACCTGTTCCATAATCAAGACCTCTACAAATACTCAGCCCTGCCACTTCCACGCTGCCAGATTGTAATATCTGCTCAGTCAGTCTATGTTTCTAGCCGTTTGTTACTGTTCAGATCATGTTGTGCTTGGTTTCCTTGCCTGACGCTGTTTTCCTCTCCGCTACAGTTCTGCCCGCTCTGACTCTGGTCCCTGTCTCCAGTCCCACGTCTCGTCATCCTGCTACTCTGTCCTGGAATCCCCACTCTTCTACTCCCATGGATTCCTCTCCGGACCTGTTTACTCTGTCTCAACCCCTCTCGCTCCAGCCTCAGCCTCCGCACCTGGTTTCTACCAATCCGCCCGAGCTTTCCCTGACCTGCACTCCATCTCCCCCCGTGTTTCAATAAATACCTTGGTTACTTCGTCCCAGTCTCCTCATCTGAGTCTGCTCTTGGGTTCCCCTGTTCCACTCCGTGTAACAGTGGTGGCATGCACATTAAATTAGTATGGACGCCAGTATATCAGAGGAAGAGATCATGCAAAAGGTAAACTTTTTTTATATCACTTTGTAGAAGACGACTGTAGAGAAATGAGAAACCTGAGCAACAGAGGCAGTACATAAAGGGTAGAGAAGGAAATACAGAGTGTGACTGCAGCCAGCAACCACCGTCTCTGGCATTTTATCCCAATCATGTCATTCATTTGTAAAATAACGTCCCACAAGTGGGAATATGACAGACAGGGACAGCCAGGTGCAGGGAGAGGACAGGGAGAGGAAGAGAAGACACAGGTGAACACTTGAGGTCGCTATACGAGAAGAGCCTATGTCCTCAGAGTCAACCCCTATGCTGACCCTGAGAACCACTCAAGCTACCAGACCTCCAACCCCAAGCACCTCTCAAGTCACCCAACCCACTAGACCCCATACCCGGAAACCCCAAGCCCTTAGACCCCTTCCCAGCGGCGCATTTTGACTGCAATCTAAGCAGAAGCAGATGGCCTGTCCGTTCCAGCACCACCTGCAGTTGACGAAGATGAGCTTTTTACCCAAAGCATCGTGGTTGGGCCACTCAAAGACATGTAAAGACTTGTCCCGAAGCCACTCCTGCATTGTCTTGGCTGTGTGCTTAGGGTTGTTGTCCTGTTGGAAGGTGAACCTTAGCCCCAGTCTGAGGACCTGAGCGCTCTGGAGCAGGTTTTCATCAAGGATCACTGTACTTTGCTCCGTTCATCTTTGCCTTGATCCTGACTAGTCTCCCAGTACCTGCCACTGAAAAACATCCCCACAGCATGATGCTTCCGCCACCATGCTTCACTGTAAGGATGGTGCTTGACATTCCGGCTAAAGAGTTCGATCTTGGTTTCATCAGACCAGAGAATCTTGTTTCTCATGGTCTGAGTCCTTTTAGGCACCTTTTGGTAAACTCCAAGTGGTCTGTCATGTGCCTTTTACTGAGGAGTGGCTTCAATCTGGCCACTCTACCATAAAGGCCTGATTGGTGGAGTGCTGCAGAGAATTTTGTGGTTGTTGAACTTAGTGGGTTTTGTCTGGCTAATAGCCTACACAAATGGGCTGCATTATTCAAGGTAAACTAAATCAAATTTAATCAAAATTGGGACTACCCTGGTGTCCTAAAGTCCCCCTTTTTTGTCTGCAAATGTTTTCACCACAGCCTGTAGGTCCAGGTTGCGGGTCCGACTGTTTTCTATACTGAGTATTGCCAACCCGGTTAGTTTCCTGAGTCATTGTGCATTATATGTCCATTGTGCTACAAAACATTTTTACTTAGTCTTGATGCATGCCAATATATACCAGAGATAAGGGACTGTTGGTATTGCAACCACTCAACTCAAACGACAGTTCACCAGTATGAAAGAAACCGCAAAAGCTTTTTATGTTTAAGTCGTCAAGAACTATTGTCTGCGTAAGAAGAATCTGTTTGCGTTTCCCAATGTATTGCCTGTCCAGTATCCAGACGACCTGTCCCCAGAGCTTCCTATACAGTTAGTCTCTTTCCATAACGTGTTGAGACCGGCCTTTAAGGAGAATGAGCTTGCAACAAGAGACTGAAGATGTTATAGAACTGCTGTATTTGAAGCACAACTCCCTTCTGCCTAGTTTCTCTGATGTTGCTACGGCAATCAAGCTGTTTGTACCGTCCCTGTGACTGTTGCTTCTGCGAGATCGTTTTCTAAACTAAAACTTATAAAGAACTACCTAAGAAGCATTAGGCTCTCGGTCTGATATGCGCTTTTGAACACATGAGTAAGCTCCACTCATTGCCCTGGCACCGTCATAGCCTTGACCACAGCATTTGTTCACTGATATCCCCTCATACTTTCAATCAGTTTATTTGTTCTTTTTCAGTCACAAGAAACAAACACTTAGCTTCCTAGTACATATGGAAATATGTGGTTTATGCATGACTTTTTGTAGAGTTACTGTCAAAATGATGTATTAAATAAAACAAATAGACATCAATGACAGGCGCATGGGCCTGCAAAACTCATGGCCCCCTCCTCTTTACGGGGGCTGCAGGGGTGTCTGGTACGCCAGTGGTGAGTCTATGACCAACTCATCTCTGTACCCCACACAGAGCAGTGAATTTCAAACACAGATTCATCCACAAAGAACAATGGGGGTTTTGCAATGCCTTGCAAAGGGCATCTTTTGGTAGTTGGGTAGAAATAAAAAAAGCAGACATTGACTATCCCTTTGAACATAGTGAAGTTATTAATTATACTTTAGATGGTGTATCAATATACCCCGTTCCTACAAAGATACAGGCATCCTTCCTATCATGTTTTGCCCAGAGAGGAAGGAAACCGCTCAGGGAGGCCAATAGTGACTTTAAAACAGTTACAGAGTTTAATGGCTGTGATAGGAGGAACTCAGGATGGATCAACAACATTGTGGTTACTCCACAATACTAATCTTATTGACAAAGTGGAAAGAAGGAAGCCTGTACAGAATACACATATTCAAAACACTCTCCATATTTTCAAGCATAGTGGTGGCTGCATCATGTTATGGGTATGATTGTAATCGTTAAAGACTGGGGAGTTTTTCAGGATAAAAAATAAACAGAATGGAGTTAAGCACAGGCAAAATCCTTGAGGGAAACCTGGTTCAATCTGCTTTACACCAGACAATGGGAGATTAATTCACCTTTCAGCAGTACAATAACCTAAAACACAAGGCCAAATCTACACTGGAGTTGCTTGCCAAGAAGACAGCGAGTGGCCGAGTTACAGTTTTGACTTAAATCTACAGCAAGACCTGAAAATGGTTGTCAAGCAATGATCAACAACCAATTTGAAAGAGCTTTAAGAATTTTGAAAAGAATAATGGACAAAAGTTGCACAATGCAGGTGTGGAAAGCTCTTACAGACTTACCCAGAAAAACTCACAGCTGTAATCGCTTCTACAAAGTATTGACTCAGGGGTGTGAATGCTTATGTAAATTAGATATTTCTGTATTTAATTGTCAATAAATTTGAAAAGAATCTAAACACATGTTAACATGCCAAAATGCTGAATAAGTCAAGGGGTATGAATGCTTTCTGAAGGCACTGTATATTCTAAACTTTTGAACAACATTATAAACTCTACGTTTATTATATTATGTATTATGTTATGCTACTTTCACATAATAATACAATACAATGTCAGTGTCAGTGAATGCCGCCTCAGATGCTGTGGGGATGTGTTATATTGTGTACATGTAGACCGTCCTTAACATGTTAGATACTACATTAGTAGTAAATAACAGTGTAGTACTAAAGTACCGACATGCCTTAAACATTGTTAGAAACTGTAAATCTACTTGTTTATTTTCAGAATGAGCCTTCAGGATATGTGTAGTATATAAAACATGAGTGTCTCCCTGAGTCACCATAGGTTCTCTTTTCTCAACAGTTTAACATAAACAATATTTCACTCCCCTATAAAAACGTATCTTTGGATTATAAGCATGTGAAAAATAATTACTAAAATTACCAAAGTATCTTGTCATATACATCATAACCAAGGGTTGGTCAAAATTTCTATTCAAATGTTGCATTGAAAATAAGTACCAAGACATTGTGGTATACGTTAGAATGTCTAATAAGTCAACAATGGAAAACACAGCGGGAAGACGCAGCAGGACGAGGTGGAGCCTAGTCCCTTTGCGGAGAACGGAGGCATCTATCCCGCTTATACCACAGTTGCCAAAGCACACATTTACCGGTATAAATATTTTTTTTGTTTATTTTATATAAGAAAATTCATACTTTCTCATCTTTTGGGCTGCTAGAGAGTCGTTCGTTCAATTAGTTGGATATTTACAGATGTGACCCAGTCGTTCATTGTTTATGTGCCGTAGCCATGCTCAGTGGCAGCGTTCTTATCTCTTGCTTGCTGCTAGCTAGACAACTAGCTACGGCTACACAGTGACGCCCTCTGCAGCCAGAATAACAGTAACACGGAACCCAAACCGGCTGCGCACGTGCGCCATCGTGCGCTATCGTGCATAAATGTATTTTGCCCCCCCTGAACAATGAAAAAACAATGAACGCACGAACAGGAACAAACGACCGAAAACAGTACCGTGTGGCGAACAAACACAGACACGGCAACAATCACCCACAAACAAACAGTGAGTACAGCCTACCTTAATATGGTTCCCAATCAGAGACAACGTAAAACACCTGCCTCTGATTGAGAACCATATCAGGCTAGTTAGACAACCCTAAACCAATGAAAACACATAACATGGAATATACCCACCCAGCTCACGTCCTGACCAACTAAACAAAGACTAAACAAAGGAAATAAGGTCAGGAATGTGACATCATCTCTCCTCCTTCCAGGCCTTTTCATCTTTGAACTTATATGGCGATTGCATCTAAACTTTCATTGTATTTCCACGACAACCGGCAACAAAGTTTGTCTTTCAATCACCCACGTGGGTATAACCAATGAGGAGATGGCACGTGGGTACCTGCTTCTATAAACCAATGAGGAGATGGGAGAGGCAGGACTTGCACCGCGAACTGCGTCAGAAATAGGAATGAGTTCTATTTTAGCTGCTTCTATAAACCAGACGCTCGTTGGCGCACGCGAGCAGTGTGGGTGCAATAATTGAATAACATGGATTTCTAAATGTATTTTGCAACGCTTGTGCACGCGACGTGTCCGGTCTGGTCAGTATGTAAAGATTATTGCGTTGCGTTTCGTTTAAGCTGTTTATCCATCTTATTACCACAGTTGCCAAAGAAAACAATACTAAGCACACATTGACTGGGAGAAAAAATAATAATAATTGTTCATAATTTCATTTACAGTTGAATTCGGAAGTTTACATACACCTTACCAAATACATTTAAACTCTGGTTTTCACAATTCCTGACATTAAATCCGAGTAAAAAGTCCCCGTTTTAGTTCAGTTAGGATCACCACTTTATTTTAAGAATGTGAAATGTCAGAATAATAGTAGAGAGAATTATTTATTTCAGCTTTTATTTCTTTCATCACATTCCCAGTGGGTCAGAAGTTTATATACACTCAATTAGTATTTGGTTGCATTGCCTTTTAAATCGTTTAACTTGGGTCAAACGTTTCGGGTAGCCTTCCACAAGCTTCCCACAATAAGTTGGGTGCATTTTGGCCCATTTCTCCTGACAGATCTGGTGTAACTGAGTCCAAGTCAATGGCATGCTAGATCAATGTCAATGCTTGAATATTGAGAGCAGGACTGTCTCAATAGGATGTAGATTAGTGGTCCCAAACTGTAGGTCAGAGACCCAGTGGTGGATCGTGACTGGAGTACAGGTTCGTTGGAGGATTAAAAAAAATATATATATATATGACTATGTAGTTAACTCCTTAAAATTGGCCAAAAGATGTCCTTAAAATGTCCAAATTGTCAAGCAAGGATTAATTTATTTTACTACATATAATTTTTCCATTGCCTCAGTTTTTCAGCTGCACAAAAATATATGGTGAGTCCCATGAGGTGGAAAATGTTAATTGAACGAAGATCCAAGGGTTTTATTTTGGAAGGAGGCAGGGGAAAATTGACTTTCCACACAGCGGAGATCAGTACAATTACCAGATACCAAACACTGTGCAAACCCGGTAAAAGAAACCAAGAGAAAAACAACGGTTGACATCTATATTTGTGCCCCTCTGAAGAGCAACGGTAGATTACCTCTCCTAGTGTGAAACAACAAAGGAAATGGAACTTTACTAATTCATCAAATCTAACACAAAGCCTCCACACACACAGCCTCCATAGAATGTATTTTTATTTGATTTGCAGTCATACCGGGCAGTGTGTATCTAAACACAGTTCCACACAGTCCACACTTACAGTTGAAGTCAGAAGTTTACATACACCTTACCAAATACATTTAAACTCAGTTTTTCACAATTCCTGACATTAAATCCTAGTAAAAATCCCCTGTCTTAGGTCAGTTAGGATCACCACTATATTTTTTGAATGTGAAATGTCAGAATAATAGGAGTGAGAATGATTTATTTCAGCTTTTATTTCTTTCATCACATTCCCAGTGGGTCAGAAGTTTACATACACTCAATTAGTATTTGGTAGCATTGCCTTTAAATTGTTTAACTTGGGTCAAACGTTTCTATTAGCCTTCCACAAGCTTCCCACAATAGGTTGGGTGAATTTTGCCCTTTTCCTCCTGACAGAGCTGGTGTAACTGAGTCAGGTTTGTAGGCCTCCTTGCTTGCACACGCTTTTTCAGTTCTGCCCACAAATTTTCTATCGGATTGAGGACAGGGCTTTGTGATGGCCACTCCAATACCTTGACTTCGTTGTTCTTAAGCCATTTTGCCACAACTTTGGAAGTATGCTTGGGGTCATTTTCCATTTGGAAGACCCATTTGCGACCAATTTTTAACTTCATGACTGATGTCTTGAGAAGTTGCTTCAATATATCCACATAATTTTCCTCCGTCATGACGCCATCTATTTTGTGAAGTGCACCAGTCCCTCCTGCAGCAAAGCACCCCCACAACATGATGCTGCCACCCCCGTGCTTCACGGTTGGGAGGGTGTTCTTCGGCTTGCAAGCCTCCCCCTTTTCCCTCCAACGATGGTCATTCTATTTTAGTTTCATTTGACCAGAGGACATTTCTCAAAAAGTACAATCTTTGTCCCCATGTGCAGTTGCAAACTGTAGTCTGGCTTTTTTTTATGGCGGTTTTGGAGCAGTGGCTTCTTTCTTGCTGAGCGGCCTTTCAGGGTATGTCGATATAGGACTCGTTTTACTGTGGATATAGATGCTTTTGTACCTGTTTCCTCCAGCATCTTCACAAGGTCCATTGCTGTTGTTCTGGGATTGATTTGCACTTTTTGCACCAAAGTACGTTCATCTCTAGGAGCGGTATCCATCCTTCCTGAGCGGTATGACGACTGCGTGGTCCTATGGTGTAAATACTTGCATACTATTGTTTGTACATTGTTTGTACAGATGAATGTGATAACTTCAGGCGTTTGGAAATTGCTCCCATGGATGAACCAGACTTGTGGGGGTCTACAATTTTTTTTCGTTTTGATTTTCCAATGATGTCAAGTAAAGAGGCACTGAGTTTCAAGGTAGGTCTTGAAATACATCCACAGGTACACCTCCAATTCACTCGAATGATGTCAATTAGCCTATCAGAAGCTTCTAAAGCCATGATGTCATTTTCTGGAATTTTCCAAGCTGTTTAAAGGCACAGTCAACTTAGTGTATGTAAACGTCAGACACACTGGAATTGTGATACAGTGAATTATAAGTGAAATCTATCTGGCTGTAAACAATTGTTGGAAAAATGACTTGTGTCATGCACAAAGTAGATGTCCGAACCGACTTGGCAAAACTATAGTTTGTTAACAAGATATATGTGGAGTGGTTGAAAAACAAGTTTTAATGACTGCAACATAAGTGTTTGTAAACTTCCGACTTCAACTGTAGATATCTCACTTGTTAAACAATGTTATCTTGAAGTTATATTTGAAGAAAACGACTACACAGCTAGCTAGCTAGTGTTGCTAAGTTAGTTAGTTACTAACTGTGTAGCTGGGGTTGCTAGATAGATAACGAATGTGATCACAACTTACAGGCCTTTCACTCTTTCAGATTGGGAGAAAGCTGTTCACATGTGGCAGCACTGCTCTTTAAAATCGAGGCTGCTGTGCATCTTGGATATATACATAACATCGTCCACTGTTCATGCCGCTCTGAAGGCTAGTGTCCAACATCCGCCATCCTCTTTGGTGTCCAAAGTACTTTCTCCCCTTGAGAGGCCACTGAGAACGACCGCCATTCTCTGGGGAAGAGATCATGAGCCTGTAGCATTCCGGAGGTCCACCGAGATCATGACCACCGCATACAACACCTGCTTATCAAAGGCTGTGTCTTCTCATTTCAACAGAGAAACCCTTTTTGGTAGCATCACCAGATGGCCTTGTCAACTGTCTCTGCTGTGGAAAAGGAGTTATGGAGAGAAAGTGCCCATTCAAACACTGTGGGCACACCATACACACTAAAAACAAATGGTTCTCTATAGTCTATATGGGGTTATTTTGCTTGTAACCATGCATAACCCCTTTTGGTGCTAAATGGAACCTTTTAAGGTTCTATAAAAGAACCATGCTCAAATGGTTCTAAATGGAATGTATATAGTGCTATAAAGAACCATTTAGGGTACTATAAAGAACCCTAAAACAAACGTTCTACAGTCATGGCCAAAAGTTTTGAGAATGACACAAATATTAATTTTCACAAAGTCTGCTGCCTCAGTTTGTATGATGGCAGTTTGCATATACTCCAGAATGTTATGAAGAGTGATCAGATGAATTGCAATTAATTGCAAAGTCCCTCTTTGNTGTCACTCCCTAATCTGTTCCACCGGTCTTTGTGTCTCCACCCTCAACCAGGTGTCTCCCATCTCCCCTCATTATCTCGGCGGCAGGTAGCCTAGAGGGAAAAGATTTGGAGGAGGGAGAGAAATAATGGGGTAAGAATGACTGAGCTTCACTGGCCATCCTCAAAAACCTGATGACAGGTWAAAAAAAAAAAGTTAACTGAATAATGAAACGATTAAAGATGTAACATCGTCGACAGGTAGACAATGTGAAGACCATGATTACAATGACATTGAAATGATCATGTTTGAAATGTGGTGACGCCGATAACGATAAATTGGTGTTGATGAAAAGGATGACAAAGCAGCGGCACTTACTTAATGTGTTCCTGGTGACCGGAGCCTTCCACCGTCTTGGCCCCCCACCGCTGTTCCTTCTCCGAAACGTCATTCTGTTAGCACGGAAACAAGGAGCAAGGTGGTCAGCGGGGGAGGAGAGGAAAGAGGAAGATATAAAATTTAAAAAAATGGGGAAATAGGGGAGGCAAAGGAAGAGAGAGAGGAAGAGGAGTAGTCAAATAAAAAATGATTTAGTGGACATTGGGTAAGGAGGGAGGAGAGGATATGGTGAGGTGTTAATAAGACAAAACAGCAAAAACAGGGGAAAAACAGCCATTGCTCTGGACTAAAAACGAAGTGGGACTTCATTACCGTGGTCGACTTACCTCAAAGTCTGGGTCTGTCTCCCAGTCATCACCTCCATCATCCACCGCCACGGTGACGGACTGACCTGCTGCTGCCTTCCACATCTGGGGAGAATTGGCATATCAATATTCAAACATGCATCTTCCTATGAATTTTATAGGACCTAAAAACCCATCTGAATGTCATTAAACATTAGCAGACAACTGAATAACCTATTGAATTACCAGTATGAAGTCTTTCAAAAGCTGGGATGGGGGTATTGTGGTGTATTTGTATTTTTTTTAGGCTGCCTTTGGCCATCATCCAAGTCTCAGCAAGAAGGGCCACTTTGAACTAAGACCTAACTCTGCACAAGGCTGGCATCTGTGTTCAATGAGCGGGTAGTACGCGACGTGGCTCCATTCATTCCGAGACGGGGAAAAGGAGGGAGGATGCACCCTGTTACAACATGGGACGCTCTCTCTGTAACAACAAAATGGTCTTCCGTCTGGCGCAGTTGTGACATACATACCACACCCCATGTGTAGTAAAGCCCCTTAAAAAACGTATAAAATAAAATAAAAAGAGGTGCGGCCATAGACGGGTTGGTTGTTTAGCTTCAAAACCGACGTGTGCGCAACTGTGGCAAAACAGATGGGGTTGGCTTAAAATGTTGACAACATGTAAACAATATTTCGTCTCCAATGTTTATTGAAAACATACATACATTTGCACAATGAACACTTGTTTCTCAAATATATAGTTACAGTTGATGGCTAGCTATCTAGCGAATTTTTGCCATATCATTGACGTGAACTCAGTCAAAACAAGCCATGGGTATCAAGTCCAGGACAAGATTAAACTAGTTGAAACGAGCCACTTACGATTCCCCACACGGCAGTTTCTTGTTCGCGATCTGGCCATCCAGCATCAAAACTATTCACGACTTCGGCCCTATTGAAACATGCGCATTGTRTCAGTGTTGTCAGCTAACCTATTCTAGCGATTCCAAGTTAACCACAAAAGTCACTTATTGTATTGCGCATTGACGATGAGTAGCCATAGTATTGAAGGCTTCCAGCACCACCACACACGTAGATTGAGTGTTTCGTTAGAAAAGCTACGTCCATAATACAAATGCAAGACAATTGGCTTAATTAGCTAACGTCAGCTAGAAGAAAAAAAATCCAGGCAGCTGTGTATTCATAGTATTTCTGCGTTTATTAGCTGGACTGGTCGACTGGACCACTGTAGCAACAATAGTCGTTCAAATGTGCTGCCTTGTCAATACACTTGCGAGAGATTAAACAAATAACATTGACATAAGTAGCTTGTAAAGTAGCTACATTATTAGCATTTTCTTGATTGCTGATCTTTATCAAACCTTGTGACACATTTTCGTTTGCAGTGATTTAACAGTGGAATCAGAAAAGACGGTACAGAGAATGCTATTTCTATTAGACAATGACAGACATGAAGAACAAGRTTAGCTAGATTATTTAGCTACTAAACATGAAGAGGTTCATAGTAAGTTAATATTATTTCCTGTTCCAGTTACTTGCTCTGCTTGTGTCGAAAATTATTTTGCCACTGGTCGAGCTCGGATTGGTTTTTCAATTCAGCCTGCATTCCATCCTGCGAGCGCGTAGTAGTTAAGAGATACTTCCATGTTAATCTAAATTACTTACTTTTTATGAAAATGTCCTGCAGTCAAAAATATATATTTGAGATGTGAAAATAATGCACCTCTTGACAGTCCTCGGGGTGTGATGGAACATTCCTTTTGGCCCGCTCTCTTCCGGCTCTCCCAATATCCCACTTCCTGCTTGGGGAGCGACGCAGTTCTCATAGAGGTAGACAGAGGACTCATCTTTTGCCACGTTCAAAACAACTCGGAACTCAGAAATCTACGACTTCATTGCGTTCAATACAACTGGGAACGAGCTCCGACTGGAAAAATATTGATTTGAACGGTCATCCAACTCGGGAATTCCAAATCGGAAACTCAGCCCTCGTTCAAGAGTTCTGACCTGAAAATCACTGACATCATGATTTAAACTCTTTCTCCGACGTCCCAGTTGTTTCGAATGTGGCACTAGTATCTGTACCATTATAGTTGCATGGGCAGTGTCATTGAGGCAATCTCCATTTTGAAGTAGTCAATTTTCTTCTTGATGGTTGGCTGATCCCTCCTGATGACCAGGAGGGTCCGCCAATGAAGTTAGAAGTCCCASCCAGTTGACTACTTTAAAATGGTGGAAGCCCTCAATTGCGCTGCCCATGATAATACAGCCTTTTGGCCACTAGAGGGGGGGTGACATAAAAAAAGAAGATGTATATCAATCCAAAACCATCCCACTCCTTCAGTCACAGTTCTAATCACATCCCTACACAGGCTCAGGGACAAGTGAGGACGGAGCATTCAATCAAAGGATTCCTTGTAGTGCCTCTGCTGTAAAATCCCTGAAGCCTCATTCACAATAACCATAAGCACTCAGCAGGGCTTGGGAGTAACGCCACGTGCACACTGCACACTGCTCGCATCATCACGTTGCTGTACGGTACATTTTATGCAATTGTCACAATCCATGCTCTGCATCTTCACAGTTGAGATCACACAAAGGGAAAACACGCCTCCGGGGAGATGGTGGAAGTGGGCGTGTTGAGTTAGTAGGGAGGAGTGTGGAGACGGTCAACGTCAAAGGTAGAGGGGAGAGACGGAAATGGCGGCGAGTAGCGCTGATGAAATGGAGGYAATGGAGAAAAAGTTGGTGGAAGCAACAGCTGTCCTCGAATTCGAACAATATGTGTGTCAGTTCTGACGGTACGGGGTGGGAGGATGAGGGTCAAGGACCGAAATGGTCGGTCGTGAAAAGACAGAGGAAGAAGAGAGATCACGATACAGAAAGCAGTGGCGTGTCTAGTGAAGAAAGCATAAAGAGGGCCAAGGTAGGAAGCAAGAGTAAAGATGTGTTGGAGTGGAAAGTGGTGATGGTGTTTGATGACACCACAGGGCCTCATTTACACCCTATCCAACTAACTAATGCCATAGAGAAAGAGGTAGGTGAAGTCAAACAAGTTCGGTTCATTGCACATGGTAGGTTGTTCATATTTTGAGGTAGCCAGCAAGAAAATATTTTGAAAATGGAAAASCTTAATGGGAAGAAGATTAAAAGCCATTTCCCTGGTGCTTATGCTAGATTGAGGGGAGTCATCACTGGGGTCCCTATATCTATGTCCATGGATGATATTAAAGAAAATGTGAAGGGAGGAAGAGGGATTGATGCCAAAATGGTTGATCAGTAGGAAAGAGGGTCGAAGAAGTGAAAGCCTATCAGTGCTATTGAGATTTGAGAATGTTTTACCTGGAAAAGTACAGATACGATTCCTTAGTTTCAATGTCAGAGAATTTGTCCCATCCTCATTGCAGTGTTTTAAATGCCAAAGAATGGGACATGTAGCTGTTCAATGGAAAGGAAGGAAAACATGTGCTAAGTGTGGAGGGGAACATGATTACGGTGAATGTGGGAGCAATTTGAAGGTTAAGTGTTGTAAATGTGGGGGGTGCATACGATATTTCATGACTAATTCTATATCTCTGAGCCTCTCTACCCTCTCTCTGTACCTGGCATCCACAAATGCTGCACAATGTCCCCCCCCCCCCC
>NC_036850.1:4791592-4794773 GCF_002910315.2 Salvelinus sp. IW2-2015 | reverse complement strand
CACTTCTCTCCAGGAAAAACATCAGGGACAGACTGATATTCTGCAAAAGGTACAGGGATTGGACTGCTGAGGACTGGGGTAAAGTAATTTTCTCTGGTGAATCCCCTTTCCGATTGTTTGGGGCATCCGGAAAAATGCTTGTCCGGAGAAGACAAGGTGAGCGCTACCATCAGTCCTGTGTCATGTCAACAGTAAAGAATCCTGTGACCATTCATGTGTGGGGTTGCGTCTCAGCCAAGGGAGTGGGCTCACTCACAATTTTGCCTAAGAACACAGCCATGAATAAAGAATGGTACCAACACATCCTCCGAGAGCAACTTCTCCCAATCATCCAGGAACAGTTTGGTGACGAACAATGCCTTTTCCATCATGATGGAGCACCTTGCCATAAGGCAAAAGTGATAACTAAGTGGCTCGGGGAACAAAATATCGATATTTTGGGTCCATGGTCAGGAAACTCCCCAGACCATAATCCCATTGGGAACTTGTGGTCAATACTCAAGAGGCGGGTGGACAAACAAAAAGCCACAAATTCTGACAAACTCCAAGCATTGATTATGCAAGAATGGGCTGCCATCAGTCAGGATGTGGCCCAGAAGTTAATTAACAGCATGCCAAGGCGGATTACAGAGGTCTTGAAAAAGACGGGTCAACACTGCAAATGTTGACTCTTTGCATCAACTTCATGTAATTGTCAATAAAAGCCTTTGACACTTATGAAATGCTTGTTATTATACTTCAGTATTCCATCGTAACATCTGATAAAAATATCTAAAGACACTGAAGCAGCAAACTTTGTGGAAATTAATATTTGTGTCATTCTCAAAACTTTTGCCCATGACTGAATATAAAAGAGTTCCCCCAAAATTCTAATCCATTTTGGGGATAACCCTTTTTATTATTGTAATTTATGTAACCTTATGGAGAATGTTTCAATAAAGAGTATTTTCAAACTCAAAGGTTCTGACACTAAACCGTACGCAAGTCTTTCACAGGACACTCACTAGCCATAGTCATATATTTCATGTAATAGCATAATACAAACCACACCCCAAAGTATTTGCATTCTCATGCTAATGAAGCGCCAGCCCTACATTTTTATTATCACCAGAAGAGGAAATAACCCTTTTATGAACCGCAAAGAACCATTTGAACTATTGAAGGGCGAAGGGGTGAGATGGCTGCATGTGACAAATGCAACAAATGGTTCCATCTACAGTGCCTAAAGTTGAAACGTCTCCCAGCAAAGAAAACGTGGTATTGCAGAACATTTAAATAGTCGAATCGATCTATAAGTGAAATGCCTCAGGACAGTGCAACCCTGAAAACATGACTGAAAGTATCCCCTCAGAAAGTATCCCCTTGACTTATTCCACATTTTTGCGTTACAGCCTGAACTCAAAATGGGATAAATAGATACTTTTTTTTCTCAACCATCTACACACAAACCAACATATTGACAAAGTGAAAACATGTTTTTTAGACATTTTTGCNGTGGTAGAAGTTAATAGGGATTTATTTGTTTTTTATTTTATTTTCATGGTAGTACAGAATTGGGCAGATCATAATTGATTGTACATTCCAGCACAGTACGTGGCGGCATGCACTTAAACGATTGTTTGCGGACCTCCATGATATCATAGAAGAAGAAGAAGATGCCGACGGCGGAAGGGGGAGTGCTGGTTGATTCGTTGAGTGAAGTCGGTGAGAATGAATGAAAGACAGTTACAGCGGGAAATGGAGCAAAAATAGCAAAAGTTGTAAATCAGTTTCTCGTAGGAGTGCGAATCATCAACAACAATGTTTATTTATTTTATTTTTATTTCACCTTTATTTAACCAGGTAGGCAAGTTGAGAACAGGTTTTCATTTACAATTGCGACCTGGCCAAGATAAAAAAAAGCAGTTCGACACATACAACAACACAGAGTTACACATGGAGTAAAACAAACATACAGTCAATAATACAGTAGAAAAATAAGTCTATATACAATGTGAGCAAGTGAGGTGAGATAAGGGAGGTGAAGGCAAAAAATATATATATAAATAAATAAAAATATAATAAAAATATAAAAAAGGCCATGGTGGCGAAGTAAATACAATATAGCAAGTAAAAAACACTGAAATGGTTGGTTTGCAGTGGAAGAATGTGCAAAGTAGAGATAGAAATAATGGGGTGCAAAGGAGCAAAATAAATACAGTAGGTAAAGAGGTAGTTGTTTGGGCTAAATTATAGATGGGCTATGTACAGGTGCAGTAATCTGTATTTCTGTATATAAAATGTATTTCTGGGAGATCAATTTGAGGTCATGGAGATGGTTAAGGAGGCATTAGGAAAGGTAGAGCCAGTCAGTGACCAAGAATGTTTTTTTTTTCCTTTCCCTGCTGGCTCTCTAAATGATCAGGATCTGAAGTGTAGAGTTTCGATTTTCGTGTGAAGCTGGGATACATAAGCGTTTGTGAATAAACCTTTGCAGTGCCGAATTGCAAAAAGTATGGTCATGTGTCAAGTCTATACCAATGGAAGAAATATGTTTGTAAAGAAGGTGATGATCTACAGTGTTGCAATTGTGGTGGAAATCACATTGCTGAATTCCTGGAGTTCCCTGCTAGGGTGGAGGAGTTTGAAGTAGCATGAATCCGGGCTGTACAGCAGGTCTCCTACACAGGGGCACAGGAAATTGTTGAAGGAGCGAGTGGAGCTGAGGAAACTATGGCAGTGGATGCCCAGCAGCCAGTTGAGATTCAGAATGTTATTCATCAGTTGAAGGATACAGATACGTACATTGATAGTGGATTTTATGATGTTTATTGTTCAAGGGATTAATTGAACTGCCCGAACGAGCAAGAAGTCCAAGAAGCTGTACATAATTGTATCTGCAGCTGCAAGGTTTTTGGGTATTCAGGAAATAACAGCTGAAACATTGCAGGGAATACTGACTAAAGATGATCCCCTCCCAGGCCCCTGAGCCTGTGTAGGGATGTGATTTGGATTGGACTATGACTGAAGGTGTGGGATGTTTATTTATCTATTTTTGTTTATTTGTATGATGATGTATTTATTTTCCCCTTTGCGCAATGGTTTCAAGAAAAATATCCAGTTCATTACCCGTACAGTTGGTGGTTGTCACATCTGCTCCTGCAACGCCCTCTACTGCTCATCCTGTGTCTCCTTGACCTGC
>NC_036850.1:4732951-4791567 GCF_002910315.2 Salvelinus sp. IW2-2015 | reverse complement strand
CTCATGTGCAGCATTTGTGGATGCCAGGTACAGAGAGAGGGTAGAGAGGCTCAGAATATAGAATTATCATGAAATATCGTATGCAGAGGCTGAAAGACAGATTGGTGGGAACTACAGTGGGTAGTGATGTATTCTTCCATGACTAATCTTTAAGTAAGTGGACCTAATGTCGGGTATGTGTTTCTGATGGTCTTTGGCATGGTTCGAGGCCTGTTCAGAAATCTTGTGCTCATGAATGTGCGCTGTCAAAGACCACATTGATCAATGAATAAAGTTTGACATCAATAGCTCTTATTGGTAGGTTATCAAATACGACTCGGGTTGTGGAAAGCAGAAATGCCCAGGTGAAGGTACTGAAAACATGACTGAAAGTATCCCTCTCAGAAAGTATCCCTTGACTTATTCCACATTTTGCGTTACAGCCTGAATCAAATGGATAAATAGATACTTTTTTTCTCAACCATCTACACCACAAACCAACATATATGACAAAGTGAAACATGTTTTTAGACATTTTGCAATGTATTTGAAAAATAAATACACAAATACTCATTACAGAAGTATTACACACCCCGATCGATAGTTGTTAGAATCACCTTTGGCAGCGATTACAACTGTGAGTCTTCTGGGTAAGTCTCGAAGAAGCTTCCACACTGCATTGTGCAAACATTGGCCCAATATTATTTAAAAAAATCTTCAAAACTCTCTCAAAACCATTTTCTGTCACTCCCTAATCTGTTCCACCTGTCTTTGTGTCTCCACCCTCAACCAGGTGTCTCCCATCTCCCCTCATTATCTCGCGGCAGGAGCCTAGTAGGAAAAGCATTAGGAGCGTAGGGCAGCAATGAAGTGACTAATTTGAAATGACTGGCTTCACTGGCCATCCTCAAAACCTGATGACAGGTAAAAAAAAAAAGTTAATGAATAATGAAACGATTAAAGACTGTACATCGTCGACAGTAGACAATGTGAAGACCATGATTACAATGACATTGAAATGATCATGTTTGAAATGTGGTGACGCCGATAACGATAAAATGGTGTGGGGGGATGATGAAAAGGATGACAAAGCAGCAAAGAGGCACTTTACTTAATGTGTTCCTGGTGACCGGAGCCCTTCCACCGTCTTGGCCCCCCAGCTGTTCCTCTCCGAAACGTCATTCGTTAGCACGGAAACAAGGAGCAAGGTGGCAGCGGGGGAGGAGAGGAAAGAGGAAGATATAAAAATTTAAAAAAATGGGGAAATAGGGAGGCAAAGAAGAGAGGAGGAAGAGGAGTAGTCAAAATAAAAAATGATTTAGTGGACATTGGGTAAGGAGGAGGAGAGGATCTGGTGAGTGTTAATAAGACAAAACAGCAAAAAACAGGGAAAAACAGCCATGCCTCTGGACTAAAAACAAGTGGGACTTCATTACCGTGGTCGACTTACCTCAAAGGTTCTGGGTCTGTCTCCCAGTCATCACCTCCATTCATCCCCGCCACTGGTGACGGACTGACCTGCTGCTGCCTTTCCACATTCTGGGGAGAATTGGCATATTCAATATTTTCAAACATGCATCTTCTATGAATTTTTTATAGGACCTAAAAACCCATCTGAATGTCATTTAAACATTTAGCAAGACCAACTGAATAAACCTATTGAATTACACAGTATGAAGTCTTTCAAAAGCTGGGATGGGGGTATTGTGGTGTATTTGTATTTTTTTTAGGCTGCCTTTGGCCATCATCCAAGTCTCAGCAAAGAAGGGCCACTTTAAACCTAAGACCTAACTCTTGCAACAAGGCTGGGCATCTGTGTTCAAATGAGCGGGTAGTACCGCGACGTGGGCTCCATCATTCCGAGACGGGGAAAAGGAGGGAGGATGCACCCCTGTTACAACATGGGAACGCTCTCTCTGTAAACAAACAAAATGGTCTTCCGTTCTGGCCGCAGTTGTTGGACATACATAACCACCACCCCATGGTGTAGTAAAGCCCTTAAAAAAAGTATAAAATAAAATAAAAAAGAGGTTGCGGCATAGACGGGTTGGTTGTTTAGCTTCAAAAACCGACCGTGTGCGCAACTGGTGGCAAAACAGATGGGTTGGTTAAAATGTTGGGACAACATGTAAAACAATATTTTCGTCTCCAATGTTTATTGAAAAAACATACATAATTTTGCACAATGAACCACTTGTTTCTCAAATATATAGTTACAGTTGATGGCTAGCTATCTAGCGGAATTTTTGCCATTATCATTGACGTGAACTCAGTCCAAACAAGCCATGGGTATCAAGTCCAGACAAGATTAACTAGTTGAAAACGAGCCACTTTACGATTCCCCACACGGCAGTTTTCTTGTTTCGCGATTCTGGCCCATCCAGCATCAAAACTATTCACGACTTCGGCCCTATTGAAAACATGCGCATTGTCTCAGTGTTGTCAGCTAACCATATCTAGCGATTCCAAGTTAACCACAAAAGTCACTTATTGTATTGCGCATTGACGATGAGTACCCATAGTATTGAAGGCTTCCAGCACCACCACACACGTAGATTGAGTTTTTCGTTAGAAAAGCTTACGTCCATAATACAAATGCAAGACAATTGGCTTAATTAGCTAACGTCAGCTAGAAGGAAGAAAAAATCCAGGCAGCTGTTGTATTCATAGTATTTCTTGCGTTTATTAGCTGGACTGGTCGACTGGACCACTGTAGCAAACAATTAGTCGTTCACAATGTGCTGCCTTGTCAATACACTTGCGAGAGATTAAACAAATAAACATGTACATAAGTAGCTTGTAAAGTAGCTACATTATTAGCATTTCTTGATTGCTATCTTTATCAAAACCTTGTGGACACATTTTCGTTTGCAGTGATTTAACAGTGGAATCAGAAAAAGACGGTACAGAGAATGCTATTTCTATTAGACAATGACAGACATGAAGAACAAGCTTAGCTAGATTAATTTAAGCTAC
This sequence comes from Salvelinus sp. IW2-2015, assembly GCF_002910315.2. Lineage (NCBI taxonomy): Eukaryota > Metazoa > Chordata > Actinopteri > Salmoniformes > Salmonidae > Salvelinus > Salvelinus sp. IW2-2015. Next base: position 4,788,612 of record NC_036850.1, on the reverse strand, counting down.
TAAACATGAAGAGGTTCATAGTAAGTTAATATTATTTCCTGTTCCAGTTACTTGCTCTGCTTGTGTCGAAAATTATTTTGCCACTGGTCCGAGCTCGGATTGGTTTTTCAATTCAGCCTGCATTCCATCCTGCGGAGCGCGTAGTAGTTAGAGGATACTTCCATGTTAATCTAAATTACTTACTTTTTATGAAAATTGTCCTGCAGTCAAAAATATATATTTGAGATGTGAAAATAATGCACCTCTTGACCAGTCCTCGGGGTGTGATGGAACATTCCTTTTGGCCCGCTCTCTTCCGGCTCTCCCAATATCCCACTTCCTGCTTGGGGAGCGACGCAGTTCTCATAGAGGTAGACAGGGACTCATCTTTGCCACGTTCAAAACAACTCGGAACTCAGAAATCTACGACTTCATTGCGTTCAATACAACTGGGAACGAGCTCCGACTGGAAAAAATATTGATTTGAACGGTCATCCAACTCGGGAATTCCAAATCGGAAACTCAGCCCTCGTTCAAGAGTTCTGACCTGAAAATCACTGACATCATATTTAAACTCTTTCTCCGACGTCCCAGTTGTTTTCGAATTGTGGCACTAGTATCTGTACCTTATAGTTGCATGGGCAGTGTCATTGAGGCAATCTCCATTTTGAAGTAGTCAATTTTCTTCTTGATGGTTGGCTGATCCCTCCTGATGACCAGGAGGGTCCGCCAATGAAGTTAGAAGTCCCAGCCAGTTGACTACTTTAAAATGGTGGAAGCCCTCAATTGCGCTGCCCATGATAATACAGCCTTTTGGCCACTAGAGGGGGGTGACATAAAAAAAGAAGATGTATATTCAATCCAAAACCATCCCACTCCTTCAGTCCACAGTTCTAATCACATCCCTACACAGGCTCAGGGACAAGTGAGGACGGAGCATTCAATCAAAGGATTCCTTGTAGTGCCTCTGCTGTAAAATCCCTGAAGCCTCATTCACCAATAACCATAAGCACTCAGCAGGGCTTGGGAGTAACGCCACGTGCACACTGCACACTGCTCGCATCATCACGTTTCTGTACGGTACATTTTATGCAATTGTCACAATCCATGCTCTGCATCTTCACAGTGTGAGATCACACAAAGGGAAAACACGCCTCCGGGGAGATGGTGGAAGTGGGCGTGGTTGAGTTAGAGGGAGGAGTGTGGAGACGGTCAACGTCAAAGGTAGAGGGGAGAGACGGAAATGGCGGCGAGTAAGCGCTGATGAAATGGAGGAAATGGAGAAAAAGTTGGTGGAAGCAACAGCTGTCCTCGAATTCGAAAACAATATGTGTGTCAGTTCTTGACGGTACGGGGTGGGAGGATGAGGGTCAAGGACCGAAATGGTCGGTCGTGAAAAGACAGAGGAAGAAGAGAGATCACGATACAGAAAGCAGTGGCGTGTCTATGTAAGAAAGCATAAAGAGGGCCAAGGTAGGAAGCAAGAGTAAAGATGTGTTGGAGTGGAAAGTGGTGATGGTGTTTGATGACACCACAGGGCCTCATTTACACCCTATCCAACTAACTAATGCCATAGAGGAAAGAGTAGGTGAAGTCAAAACAAGTTCGGTTTCATTTGCACATGGTAGGTTGTTCATATTTTGAGGTAGCCAGCAAGAAAAATTTTGAAAATGGAAAACCTTTAATGGGAAAGAAGATTAAAAGCCATTTCCCTGGTGCTTATGCTAGATTTGAGGGGAGTCCATCACTGGGGTCCCTATATCTAGTCCATGATGATATTAAAGAAAATGTGAAGGGAGGAAGAGGGATTGATGCCAAAATGGTTGATCAGTAGGAAGAGGGTCGAAGAAGTGAAAGCCTATCAGTGCTTTGAGATTTGAGAATGTTTTACCTGGAAAAGTACAGATACGATTCCTTAGTTTTCATGTCAGAGAATTTGTCCCATCCTCATTGCAGTGTTTTAATGCCAAAGAATGGGACATGTAGCTGTTTCCAATGGAAAGGAAGGAAAACATGTGCTAAGTGTGGAGGGGAACATGATTACGGTGAATGTGGGAGCAATTTGAAGGTTAAGTGTTGTAAATGTGGGGGGGGGGACATTGTGCAGCATTTGTGGATTGCCAGGTACAGAGAGAGGGTAGAGAGGCTCAGAGATATAGAATTAGTCATGAAATATCGTATGCAGAGGCTGAAAGACAGATTTGGTGGAACTACAGTGGGTAGTGATGTATCTTCCATGACTAATCTTTAAGTAAGTGACCTAATGTCGGTATTGGTGTTTCTGATGGTCTTGGCATGTTTCGAGGCCTGTTCAGAAATCTTGTGCTCATTGAATGTGCGCTGTCCAAAGGACACATTGATCATGAATAAAAGTTGACATCATAGCTCTTATGGTAAGGTTATCAATACGACTCGGGTTGTGGAAAGCAGAAATGCCAGGTTGAAGGTTACTGAAAAACATGACTGAAAGTATCCTCTCAGAAAGTACCCCTTGACTTTATTCCACATTTGGTACAGCCTGAATTCAAAATGGGATAAATAGATACTTTTTTTTCTCAACCATCTACACACAAACCAACATATTGACAAAGTGAAAACATGTTTTTTAGACATTTTTGCAAATGTATTGAAAATGAAATACACAAATACTCATTTACAGAAGTATTCACACCCCGAGTCGATAGTTTGTAGAATCACCTTTGGCAGCGATTACAACTGTGAGTCTTTCTGGGTAAGTCTCGAAGAGCTTTCCACACTTGCATTGTGCAACATTGGCCCAATATTATTWAAAAAATTCTTCAAACTCTGTCAAAACCATTTTCTGTCACTCCCTAATCTGTTCCACCMGTCTTTGTGTCTCCACCCTCAACCAGGTGTCTCCCATCTCCCCTCATTATCTCGGCGGCAGGTAGCCTAGTGGTTAGAGCGTTGGGCCAGTAACTGAAAGGTTACTAGATTGAATCCCCGAGCTGACAAGGTAAAAATCTGTCATTCTGCCCCTGAACAAGGCAGTTAAACCCACTGTTCCTAGGCCGTCATTGTAAATGCGAATTTGTTCTTTGCCTGCTTTGACTTACATTTTGCCTGCCCCTTGTACTATAATACACTCTGACACTCGTACTATTCGCCTCCTGTGTCTGGATCTTAGCCTGAGCCTTGATATACTATTTAGTGCTATCCATATACAGTTCCTTCAGGAAAGTATTCAGACGCCTTGACTTTTTCCACATTTTTTAACGTCACAGCCTTATTCTAAAATTGACTAATTCATTATTTTCCTCAGCCATCTAAACACTACCCCATAATGACAAAGCGAAAAACCAAATACCTTATTTACATAAGTATTCAGACAGTATGCTATGAGACTCAAAATTGAGCTCCTGTTTCCATTGATCATACTTGAATTTCTACAACTTGATTGGAGTCCACCTGTGGTAAATTCAATTGATTGAAAACAAAGGAGAGCCGCACACTCTCGGAGCTCAGATGCAAAAACGTAATGTCCAACGATTCGACAGCCAAGCTGTCTTCATCAGGGTATAATCACAAACACTGCTGGATGACTCGTTTATATAGTGTCAAATACACACAGATGTCTGTAATCATGGCCAAGAGTGGCCTAATATCATTGGTTAATTCTCAAATATAAAAAATGGCATACAAAGAACACCATACAAAAAACAAATGGATAGCATAGTTTCATTTTAGACTACACAAGCTTACAAACAATTACAATGGCAAAGTCACAATAATCACAAGAATGGCTTCAGATCAAAGTCTACGTTGTGACCGAAGGGAGCAAGGGTCTTTAAATTAAAGATCCAGGCAGCCTCTCGTTTGAACAATAAATTATCAAGGTCACCCCCTCCCCTAGGGAGGGTGACATGTTCGATGCCAATATAACGCAGAGACGAAATCGAGTGGTTTGCTTCCAAAAAGTGGGCCGCAACTGGGTAAGTCAAGTTTTTGCACCTAATGGTGCTACGATGCTCTGAGATACGTACTTTTAATTCACGCTTTGTTTTACCCACATCATTTTTACCACAAGGACAAGTTATAAGATAAATAACTGCCTTAGTGGAGCAGGTGATAACACCTTTGATGGGGATCGATTTCCCTGTTTGGGGGTGTTTGAAGGATCTACATTTATAAGTGCCATTGCATTGAGCACAGCCATTACACTTGTAGTTTCCATCCAGTAGGGGGCGTAAATAGACGTTGTTCAGGAATATCTTGGGGTGGTAAATCAGAGTGTACCAATTGGTCTCTGAGATTTCTGCCCCGCGAGAATACGACCAAGGGAAGGTCCGAAACACATTACCGAGACTATCATCGGATTTTAGAATGTGCCAATGTTTGTGAACGATTCCCTTAATTTGTTCAGAGCGCTTTGAATAGCGAGTAGTTAGAATGCAAGAATGCTTCTTTTTGTGAGACTGACCTTGAAAAAGGCCATGTCTCGTTTTGTTTTGAATTTTCTCAATGGCAAAATTAATCTGATCATTTTTGTACCCCCTCTCCTTGAATTTTCTTTGCGTCTCAGCCATATTTCTGTCGAAATCTGATTGTTTTTTGCAAATTCTTTTGATTCGACAGAATATGCTGTAGGGCAAACTATTTTTCAAGGGAAGTGGGTGACAACTATCTGCCCTCAACAAACTGTTACGATCAGTAGGTTTCCTGTAAAGATCAGTATATAGAACATTATTTTCACACAAGATCAGAAGATCAAGAAAACTGATTTGACGTGTATCAGATTGCATAGTAAATCTCAAATGTTCAGAAACGGAGTTAAGAAAAGCATGGAATGCCTGGAGCTGTTTTGCATCACCCCTCTATAGAACAAAAATATCATCAATATACCATTTCCAAATAATGATGTTAGGCAAGAAAACATTTGAGAGGTTTGAAAATGGCCTGTTTCTCCATGTAACCCACATACAAATTAGCATAATTAGGAGCCATGGGGGATCCCATAGTAGTACCCATCGTCTGAATAAAGAAATCATTTAGAAACATGAAATAGTTATGTGTGAGTACTATTTCAGCCAATTTTATAATGCAGGCACTGGAAGGTAGTTCATTAGGGTCAACTTGCAGAAGGAAATGTTCCATAGCTTCAATACCGCCATCGTCTGGAATATTTGTGTATAACGACTCAACATCAAAAGTAACTAACAAGGTGTTCTCAAGGAGAGGATCAAGAGATTCAATGATAGAGATCATAGTGCTGGTGTCCTATACAAAGGAGGGGAGCTGTTCTGCGAGTGGTCTAATAAAAAAGTCAACAAAATTAGATATAGGGGCCGTTACTGCATCAATGCCCGCTACAATAGGGCGCCCTGGAGGTTTTGTAACATTCTTGTGTAATTTCGGCAAAGTATAGAAGATGGCAATTTTAGGGTATTGAATAGCCAAAAAGTCATGTTCTTTTTTGGTTATCTGACCAGAACTTAAATAGCCATCTCGGACAGTAGAGATAGTATTCTGAAATTGAGAAGTGGGGTCATTTCTGAGTTTCTTGTAAAAGGTGTTGTCAAGCAGCTGTCTATGACACTCATTTACATAAGCTGTCCTATCCATGAGTACAACCGACCCACCCTTATCAGCAGGGCGAGTAATGACTGACGTATCGGATTGTAAATCAAGCAAAGCTTGTTTTTCATCCTTAGGTAAATTATGGAAAGATTTGGACTCCTGTTTGTACTTAAGGAGATGAGCAACGTCTTTTTCAACAAGTCTGCAATATGTCTCGATAGAGTGATTGCGATTGGCTGGAGGTATAAAATAACTCTAGCTTCTAAAAGGAGTCGGAGTATGTGCAGGTGAGTAACCTACTGGTTCAATAGCAGTGTCAGGATCAGGGGAGCTAAAGTACTCCCTTAAACGGATGTTTCTAAAAATAACTTAAACATGTCTACCTTAACATCAAAATCGTTGCACTGGGTTGTAGGCACAAAATATAAGCACCTTCTATACTTTGCCGAAATTACACAAGAATGTTACAAAACCTCCAGGGCGCCCTATTGTAGCCTTTGGTAATAATGGCTGAATCCAGTGATAAAGTTGTTTTTGAGATTTTTGTTTTAAGCCTCTCCAAAATCTTAAACCTTAACCATTCATAATTAATGCCTAACCTTAAGATTTCGGAGTTAGAGACTAAACTTAACCAAACAACTAAAACTTTTGACATTTGATAAATATGGATGAATGTCTAATTTTGGTGTGAGCCTGAGAGCTGGTTAGGAAAATTTAGCAGGGGCTCTTATAACTCTAGATCATGTAGTAGCGTTTACATCCACAGGATGGCAGTATAATACACATCACTGAAAGCACAGCAGCAAGCTGAAACCAGCCATATGTCACACTTATACTGTATGTCAGACTTCTAATTTTTGATTCAATCAATAAAAAATTAAAACTGTTTAAACAGCCTAGTACTCAATTTCAGGGACTAGGATTTTTGTCAGCTGAAGAGGTTAAGTCCCTGCACCCTTTAAGAGGTTTGTGAGAGTTACAAGTCCCAATGACTGCGTGGATTCTTTATGTCTCAATGCCTGTCATCTTCTATCAAATAATCATTCCACCAAGCTGCTTGAAAATATAATGCTTGGATGGGAGAAATGTGTATTCAGCCCAATTACATAGAATGAAGTACCTTACTCCATAGATCAGAGGTTCCTAAACTTTTCTGACTCAGGCCCCCCTTCCAGCATTGGGGAACATCCCACGCGCCATGTCTATTTCTATGGGKACAAGCACTGTTCATGACACAAACTGTTCACACCGTACTTGTTGGCGGAGATAAAAAAAAAATGAGCTTATTTCCTGCAATTCTACACATTGTCAGGGGTTGCAGAGGAAATGTTGCAGTTTAAAAGCTCATTTTCCTGCAATTCTATACATTTTGTCATGTCTAATGTTTATTCATGTGATATTTGAGTGAATCAAACATTACAAGAAAATCGATGGGCTAAAAAACCTAGCTAAAAATGTTTAGATGACATGGGCTAGATGAGTTGATCTGGACATTTTCTGACCATTTTTAAACAGCTCTCTAAGGTATACAAATGATTGGCATGACAAGAGGAAAACTGATGATGATCTTGTGCGTTCTGCAATGACAAACTTCAAGAGTAAGTTGAAAGCAGGACTGAGTTCCCCAAAAATGATAATACTTATTATAATACTTATTTTATGACAATACATACATTGTCAATCAATTTCTCTTATGCCATGGTAGGCACTGCTAGACTGGTAGCTACCTTCAGCAGAGTAAACCTGTTTGTTTGTTTGTTCTACCTTTGACTGATGTCAGCTAACGTAAGCTTGTTAATGTCACTCTTCTTTGGTATCGGAATTTGTTCGCCATCGATTCCACCCTTGTCTGGAAAACACTCCGTTACTAAAAATTGAATTGTCGATATAACTAAGTCGCTCTCTGTTTGACTGTTGGTAGCAATGATTAATGTATATACATGGTATAAGGTTGGTTCTCAGCAATCTTGCTGCCAATTTAGTGACGCTCATTTGCTAACAGCAAGCTGACAATATTGAKATTTCCGAGTTAGGTAAGCTTAGCTAGCCAGTCTAACATAGATCAATACACAATTGTGTATTGTTCTGTATTTTTTTTCCCATTGTAGGTGGTACTGAATCTGATAACATGTGCTTCCAATGCCTAGCTCTTCACAAGGTGAAGGTAAGTTGGCCAAAAAGATTTACAAGCTGATTGGCTAACACAGCTCAATTTACAGTAAGCATGGTATAAATATGAATTGCGTAGTGTTTGTATGCTTTGTGTTATGGGGTTACAGGTGGTTAGAGGTAGCCTGAAGACCACAGAGTACATTCCAGAAAACAGTAGACAAAGGGCTGTGAGACAGAGGTGTAATCCTAGACACATGAAAGGTGGGATGTATACGGAGGGTGCGGGGCAACAGAAGACAAACGGCAGAGGGGCTAAGAATCTTAGAGATGGAAAAAGGGCAGATAAAACTAAAGTTTACGTACTCCATCCGGAGGGGCAGATCTCGAGTGGATAACGAAACCCTCTGCCCGAGACGATAGCGAGGAGCAGGGGTCCAGTGGCAGTCCGCCTATCGCCGATACCTGGAGGCGGTCTTGAGAAGAGTGGACTGGGCTCTCTTCCAGGTACGGCGACAGTGGCTGACGAACATCTGGGCCGAGGGTATGCTGACCTCTTGCTCAAGGAAGAACGGGGGCTGATATCCCATGGAACACTTGAAAGGCAAGAGACCAGATGCCGAGCAGGGAAGGGTGTTGCAGGCTTATATTCCAACTACACGAGTTGCTGGCTCCAGGTGGTGGGGTTGGTGGAGACGAGGCAATGAAGAGCCATCTCCAGGTCCTGATTGGCTCGCTCTGACTGGCCGTTAGCCTGGGGGTGAAAACCGGAGGACAGGCTGGCCGACGACCCAATGAGGTTGCAGAAGGCCTTCCAGAACCGGGACGAGAACTAAGGACTGCGATCGGAGACCATGTCCACCGGAAGTCCATGGATCCAGAAGACGTGCTGCACCATGAGCTGGGCCGTCTCCTTGGCTGAGGGTAACTTGGGAAGGGGAATGAAATGGGCTGCTTTGGAAAACCTATCCACCACTGTAAGGATAGTGGTGTTGCCATCTGATGGAGGGAGACCAGTGAAGAAGTCCAGGGATATATGAGACCAGGGCGGTGAGAAACAGGGAGTGTTTGAAGGAGGCCAGCCAGAGCTTACTTCGGAGTCTTATCTGAGCACAAACTGTGTAGGCGGCGACGAACGCGGAGACATCAGGCACCATGGTGGGCCACCAAAAATGTTGTCGTACAAAGGTCAGGGTCCAATGGGATCCAGGATGGCATGCAAGTCTGGAGGAATGAACCCATTCCAGGACCGGGGAACGGGCAGGGTCCGGGACAAACATCTGGTTAGCCGGGCCCCCCTCCCGGGGTCCGACTGGGTACGCTGTGACTCACGGTCCTGGTTCTCTTTACACCAGATGAGTGCAGCCGCTAAACAAGAGGTAGGGAGGATGGTCTTGAGGTCCGAAGGTGTAGCAGCGGGGCCTCCATTCCTCCAACGCGATCATGATCGTGAGTAGTTTTCGATTTCCCACGTCGTAGTTCCTCACAGCGTGGTTAAGACGATGGGAAAGGAAAGAGCAGGGATGCAGCTTTTGGTCCTGGGAAGAACACTGGGACAGGATGGCCACCACGCCAACGTCCGAGGCGTCTACCTCCACCGTGAACTGACGGGACGGGTACAGCTGGACTAAGATGGGAGCTGTAGTGAACCGATGCTTGAGGTTAGAGAATGCCCGGTCAGCTGCTGGAGACCACGTGAACGGAGCCTTGGGAGAGGTGAGTGCTGAGAGGCGGGAAGCCAGGATGCTGTAACCCCGGATGAAGCGGCGGTAGAAATTAGCGAACCACAGGAAACGTTGCCGCTTCAATCTGCATGTGGGTTCAGGCCAATCCACCTCCGCGCTCACCTTGTCAGAGTCAGCAATTACATACCCTAGGAAGGAGATGGTGGAGCGATGGAATTCATATTTTTTTCTGCTTTAACAAAAAGCTGGTTCTCCAGGAGACGCTGAAGGACCTGTCGGACATAGAGGATGTGTTCTTGAGCTGACCCAGGTAAAAACACGGATGTCATGAAGGTAGACAAATACAAACCGGTTCAACATATCACAGACCACATCGTTGACCAGAGCCTGGAACACTGCGGGAGCATTGGTCAGTCCGAATGGCATAACAAGGTATTCCTAGTGCCTGCTAGCAGTGTTCAAAGCTGTCTTCCATTCATCTCCTTCCCGTATCCGAACCAGAAGGTAGGCGTTCCGAAGGTCCAACTTTGAGAAGAGCCTCGAAGCAGAGGAGATGAGTGGAAGAGGGTAACAGTTTTTAACCTGGATGTAATTAAGGCCCCAGTAGTCGATACACAGACGCAGGGTTTTGACTTTCTCCACAAAGAAGAACCCTGTACCGACGGGGGAGGCAGATGGATGAATACTCCCTGCAGTAAGAGAGTCCTCAATGTGCCTCTCCATGGTCTTTATCTCCGGACCCGACAGAGAATAAAGCCTGGAGAAGGTCGATAGCGCAATCCTAGGTTCGATGCGGAGGGAGAGATGAAGCGCGGGTCTTATTGAAAACCTCCCGGGGGTCCTGGTACTCTACGGGAATGGCAGAGAGATCCAAGGCTTCTCCCAAGCCCGCAGGAAGATGTGCCGACTTCAGACAATGCGCGTGGCAGAACGAGCTCCAACCCATGATAGAATCAGTAGCCCAGTCGATCAGAGGATTGTGTCTCTGGAGCCATGAAATCCCCAAAACCGCAGGTGCATGAGGGGATTCAATGAGCAGGAACTGCATAGACTCACTGTGTTTCCTGACACACTCAGGTTAATGGGGAGGGTTGTGTGGGGATCCCAGCTCCGAACCCAGGATAGCGTCCATAAAGCTCTCGTCGGCCCCTGAGTCAATGAGCACCCTGGAGAGATTTGGACTGATCACCCCACAACAGGATAGCATGAACAGGGGTACAAGAAATGGAAGATGGGAGACTCCCTGTACGTACTAGTACCTACTTGATGAGCCTGGTCTTTTAATTGACAGGTAGATATGTAATGTCCTGTTCCACAATACAGACAGCTCTTGGTACTCAGTCTGCGTAAACGTTCATCAGGAGACAATCTGGCCCTACCCAGTTGCATGGGCTCCGGAGGAAGCGAATTGACATCCTGTGTTTCCCGAGAGAACTCGGGTGACATCGGATCTTCCCGGGGACTTCTGAGATTCCTCAGAGGCAAGGTGGGCGCCGTGGATGAGCGAGTGTGACCGAGAGCAGACCTCTTCCTCCTAGGTCCCCGTAGCCGCCCATCGATCCGTATGGTCAAGGCTATGGGAGAGTTGAGATCCATGGGAAGCTCCAGGGCTGCGAACTTGTCTTTGACCACCTCCGATAATCCATGCAGGAACATGTCAAACGGAGCTTCCGGGTTCCAGGCACTCTCAGCGTCCAAAGTGCAAAAATCTACCGCGTAGTCTGCCACACTATGGGAGTCTTGACGCAGTTGTAGTAGCTTACAATCAAGTTCTCTCGCAGACAACGGAGAATCAAACACCTTTCTAACCTCCACCACAAACTCCTCCAGACTGATGCAACTAGTGGATTGTTGCTCCCACACCGCCATAGCCCAGGCGAGAGCCCTCCCAGATATAAGCATTATCAAGTACGTTATCCTCGAGCAATCCGAGGAAATGAAGAGGGCTGCAGTTAAAATATGAGAGAACACTGAGAGAAACGCCCGGCAGGATCCTGGATCTCCAGCGTACCACTCCGGAGGAGGTAAGCAGGGTTCTCGGAAGCCGGGGTAGATTTGGGAGAAGCGCCGCTGATAGCGGGGTAACTGACAGTCTGGGGGTTAATGTTGTGGCCAGTTCATACTATCACGACTCAGGATATGACCCAGACAAAGATGGTTCAGTTCTCAGATAATTTATTATAACACGGGGAGCAGGCAAAGGATAGGTCGAGAACAGGCAGAGGTTCGTAACTAGATCAGAGTCCAACAGGTACTGGACGGCAGACAGGCTCAGGCTCAGGGCAGGCAGAAGTTCATAAACCAGGTCAGAATCAGGCAGGTACAGAACAGTAGGCAGGCTCAGGGTCAGGGCAGGCAGAAATGTCAGAACCGGAAAAGCTAGAAACAAAAACCAGAGAGCAGGGAAAAACAGGAATCCCACTGGGACAACCTGACAGTACAAGATGAATTAGCAACAGACAAACAGAAAACGCAGGTATAAGTACACAGGAGATAAATGGGGAAAACGGGAAACACCTGGTGGGGGGTGGAGACAAGCATAAGACAGGTGATACTGGTAACAACACATCCACCACGCTGATCCTCAACACAGGGGCCCCTCATGGGTGCGTGCTCAGTCTTCTCCTGTACTCCCTGTTCACTCATGACTGCACGGCCAGGCACGACTCCAACACCATCATTAAGTTTGCCAATGACACAACAGTGGTAGGCCTGATCACCAACAACGACGAGACAGCCTGTAGGGAGGATGTCAGAGAACTGGCCGTGTGGCGCAAGGACAACAACCTCACCCTCAACGTGATCAAGACAAAGGAGATGATTGAGGACTACATGAAAAAGAGGACCGAGCACGACCCCATTCTCATCGATGGGGCTGTAGTGGAGCAGGTTGAGAGTTTCAAGAGCCTTGGTTTCCACATCACCAATGAACTATCATGGTCCAAATAGACCAACACAGTCGTGAAGAGGACACAACAAAACCTATTCCCCCTCAGGAGACTGAAAAGATTTGTCATGGGTCCCCAGATCCTCAAAAAGTTCTACAGCTGTACCATCAAGAGCTTCCTGACCGGTTGCATCACTGCCTGGTATGGTAACTGCTCAGCATCTGGCCATAAGGCGCGATAGAGGGTACTGTGTACGACCCAGTACATCACTGGGGCCAAGCTTCCTATCATCCAGGACCTATACACTAGGCGGTGTTTGAGGAAAGCCCAAAAAATTATCATAGACTCCAGTCACCCAAGTCATAGGCTGTTTTCTCTGCTACCGCACAAAAAACTATACCAGAGCGCCAGTCTAAAAACTGTACCAGAGAGCCAGTCTAAGACCAAAAGGCTCCTTAACAGCTTCTACCCCCAAGCCATTAGACTGCTGAACAATTAATCAAATGGCTACCGGATTATTTACACTGCTGCTACTATTGGGGATTTTCCAGTACATGTGTTATGCATTTCAGAGTAGTAAGCAGAATCAATATATGGTTAACCATTAGACATGTGTAAGCAGAATGCAATCAGAATCCATGTGAATGTGCAAGCTGGATCAATTCAGGCTTAACCATTCTGAGTCATGCCTGGTCTGTTTATTTTTGTGTCATTACTATGGTTACGCCACCAATAGAATCTATGCCCTAATGTCTGTGCCAATAAGAAAATGAAAACTAAGCTAAAATGAGTGCAAGGAAAAAAGATAATGGTGGCCAAAACCAAATGGGGTTAATCATTAACATAAGGAGGAGAAACTGTGTGTGTGACGTAAGGATGAAAACTATATAAAAAGGTGTGTGCCGAGGCTGGAAAGGCTGTTGATCCATGGACCAGCTCAGCTTGTTAATTTGTAATAAAGTATATTTGAAGTTCCGGTATCTGAGAAATATTATTGAGCAAATATTATATAAAGTGCAAAAAAATAATATACACTGCTCAAAAAAATAAAGGGAACACTTAAACAACACAATGTAACTCCAAGTCAATCACACTTCTATGAAATCAAACTGTCCACTTAGGAAGCAACACTGATTGACAATAAATTTCACATGCTGTTGTGCAAATGGAATAGACAAAAGGTGGAAAATTATAGCATTAGCAAGACACCCCCAAAAAGGAGTGATTCTGCAGGTGGTGACCACAAACAACTTCTCAGTTCCTATGCTTCCTGGCTGATGTTTGGTCACTTTGAATGCTGGCGGTGGCTCTCACTCTAGTGGTAGCATGAGACGGAGTCTACACCAACACAAGTGACTCAGGTAGTGCAGTTCATCCAGGATGGCACATCAATGCGAGCTGTGGCAAAAAGGTTTGCTGTGTCTGTCAGCGTAGTGTCCAGAGCATGGAGGCGCTACCAGAGACAGGCCAGTACATCAGGAGACGTGGAGGAAGGCCGTAGGAGGGCAACAACCCAGCAGCAGGACCGCTACCTCCGCCTTTGTGCAAGGAGGTGCACTGCCAGAGCCTGCAAAATGACATCCAGCAGGCCACAAATGTGCATGTGTCTGCTCAAACGGTCAGAAACAGACTCCATGAGGGTGGTATGAGGGCCCGACGTCCACAGGTGGGGTTGTGCTTACAGCCCAGCACCGGTGGACGTTTGGCATTTGCCAGAGAACACCAAGATTGGCAAATTCGCCACTGGCGCCCTGTGTTCTTCACAGATGATAGCAGGTTCACACTGAGCACATGAGCACATGTGACAGACGTGACAGAGTCTGGAGACGCCGTGGAAAACGTTCTGCTGCCTGCAACATCCTCCAGCATGACCGGTTTGGCGGTGGGTCAGTCTGGTGTGGGGTGGCATTTCTTTGTGGGGCCGCACAGGCCTCCATGTGCTCGCCAGAGGTAGCCTGACTGCCTTAGGTACCGAGATGAGAATCCTCAGACCCTTTGTGAGACCATATGCTGACACACGCACATTTGTGGCCTGCTGGAGTCATTTTGCAGGGCTCTGGCAGTGCACCTCCTTGCACAAAGGCGGAGGTAGCGGTCCTCTGCTGGGTGTTGCCCTCCTACGGCCTCCTCCACGTCTCCTGATGTACTGGCCTGTCTCCTGGTAGCGCCTCCATGCTCTGGACACTCGCTGACAGACACAGCAAACCTTTTTGCCACAGCTCGCATTGATGTGCCATCCTGGATGAACTGCACTACCTGAGCCACTTGTGTGGGTTGTAGACTCCGTCTCATGCTACCACTAGAGTGAAAGCACCGCCAGCATTCAAAAGTGACCAAAACATCAGCCAGGAAGCATAGGAACTGAGAAGTTGTTTGTGGTCACCACCTGCAGAATCACTCCTTTTTTGGGGGTGTCTTGCTAATTGCCTATAATTTCCACCTTTTGTCTATTCCATTTGCACAACAGCATGTGAAATTTATTGTCAATCAGTGTTGCTTCCTAAGTGGACAGTTTGATTTCATAGAAGTGTGATTGACTTGGAGTTACATTGTGTTGTTTAAGTGTTCCCTTTATTTTTTTGAGCAGTGTATATATAAAGTGCAATTAAATAAAGTGCAAAAAAGGAATACAAAACGCAAACGTATAAAACAAACGCATTCTTCAGTAAAGACTGTCGGTCTTTACTGAGATTATTCCTCAAGTAAGGTGCAAAAATCTGATTTACCTAACATTGTACAGACCAAAGGAATTTCTCTAGCTACCCATCACCGAGACCAGGTATGGTAAAACTCATACATCTAAAGGTTATTAATGTTTGGTACAGCAGGAATTTTTGTAAAAGAGATTTATAAATGGAAAGAGAACAATAAATCGACCTATGGGACATCAAAGGACCTATATACTAGGCAGTGTTTGAGGAAAGCCCAAAAAATTATCATAGACTCCAGTCACCCAAGTCATAGGCTGTTTTCTCTGCTACCGCACAAAAAACTGACTGATAATACTGACTGATAATTACGAGGAGATCGCATTGCATATCAAACACTAGGCTAGAAGCTATCCAAATAGTTTGTGGCTAGCAAACCTGCCAATATGACAGCCAAATTAAAAATAGTTGCTGAAAACAGCTGGCCAAACTAGAAACATGTGGAAGGATTTGACAGTGTCACGATCGTCGTATGGAATGGATCAAGGTGCAGCGTCGTGAGCGTACATTTTTCATAATGTCGCCAACAAATTAATAATACAACAAAAACGAGCGTGAAGCTCCGTAAGGCTATACATGCACAAACGAAGACAACTACCCACAACTACCAAAAGGAAAAAAGGCTGCCTAAGTATGATTCCCAATCAGAGACAACGATAGACAGCTGTCCCTGATTGAGAACCATACCAGGCCAAAACATAGAAACAAACAGAATGCCCACCCCAAATCACACCACAATTGATGTTCATCACTCACCACATTAAGAGTTCAGAACAAACATATATCTCTGCAGAAAAAAATCTATGCTAGCTTGCTAACTACGTTTTTTCCTCATTGGACCTGTGTTTACAATGTATCCAATTTCAGTTTGTGTATTTGTTGGTTTAGCTTTCTGTAACTTTATAGCAACTACTGCCTGCATGTGTAGGCGGAAATTGTGTCAGGATTCCAAGGTGTCCCGATATCTTTTCCAACTGTCCCAATATATTTTCCAATTGTCCCGTTATCTGGTTTTAATATCCATAATAGAATGCCCTATCTAGCCAATTAGGAATGACTATTCAAAAATGCTGTGGTATAAAAGTTATTGTATACATTAACAATATTGGTTTGTCTGTAAATAAATACACCTGGGGCCTGTTGCACAAAAGTAGAATTAAGACATCCGGGATAAATGACTCAGCTGAGCTCAATGAAGCCAAAACATGTGCGTCCAGGCTTAATTGGTTGCACAAAGACCAAGCCAGGATGAGCAGACACGGATTCATTAAGCCAGGTGAAACCAATCCTGGATAGGTGCGCGCTCACGGCTCACTCAAATAGACCCCGCCACAGATCACAGATTAACTGATTTACCATGGCAACTAGAGCCGCGTACTTTTCCCCGTCGGAAGCACAAATCCTCATGGAGGCATACGAGGAGAGTAATAAGATATAATTAAGAAAGAAAGGCAACACCGCCACAGTGATAAAGCAAAGAGAAAAAGCGTGGCAAGTATTGCAGACCGCCTGAATGCGTAAGTAGTGCACAATTACACACTCACGCCTCGCTGAAACATCACCACATTACAAATTCAAATATTTAATTCACATCTCCAAAATGCAGTTGTACTGTAATCATTATGAAACGGTTAAATTTTTAATTGAAATGCACTGCAGAATATGAGTGAAATTGTGTAAAGTAACTCCATCACACTGTATAAGAACTATGATAAATGTTTTTATATTTTACTGAAAACAAGACAAAATACCAAGTAATTTTTTGCAGTGTGACTCCATTAAATGTGTGTGTGTGTGTGTGTGTGTGTGTGTGTAGATTAAACAATGAACGGGCAAAACGGACATGGCAGCAGGTCAAAAATCAAATACAAGAACATTCTGCAGAATGGTATGCCTGACTAAATATTTAACAAAGCACAAGCATATATTGTACCCAGAAGGTGCCTGCTCACACATTGTCTGTACGTTTTAGCAGTGAAAAAGAATACCACAGACAAGGCACGGGTGGTGGGTCACCAAAGGCTGACCTTACCCCAGCAGAGGACATGGCCTTGGAGCTAAAATAAAGGCAGGCCCGTCTTAGAGGGGATCCCTGGGGGGAAAGAGACGAGCATAGGTTCCTCCCAAGATGCCACCCGGTTCATTCAAGGTATGTCCTTCCATCTCACATGGGATACAACCACATTCATATTTAATCAATTTGGACTGTCTGACTTTGGTTACCTATTGCCTTGCAGTGTCTGGCAGCACTGTGTTCCTGTAGAGCCACCAGCACAAGCACCAGACGATGCTGATCCAGTGAGTACTCCATCAAAGGCAACTGTAGGCCTGGCATGCTTGTCTACTAGCTTCAATATGAATCCGATTAAATGTGATAGGGTGAAGGCCCCAGTGCAGCAGCAACAGCACATGATGGAGACGATGATGAGGAGGAGACCATCTCTCTGGATTCCAGAAGGCATGAGGTATCATGTTAAGACTGTGAAAGTACTATTTACTCTACAATGGTGAGGAGTCCTCATCAAAATCAAAAAAATCTAATTTCTTTTACAGGACCCCAGATTGCATACAGTGGGAAAACCAGCCTGGCAACATAGTGCGTATTAATAAAAGGACACCACATCCTGCCAATTCCAGCTGCGCTAATTGTATTGTGTTCACAGAGCTCACAAGCTATCAGAAAGTTGTATGGCAACCACTCCGGCGCCAAATAGAACTGGCAGACATAGACATCAGATACAAGAAGAAAAAGATGGAAAATCTTTGCACTGGAGCTCGAAATAAAAAAGAGGACAATTAGGAAACTGGACTTGAAATAAAAAAACTTGAGAGGGAGGTGAGATATGCCTTCATATGTACACTGTATGCTAACTGTAACAAAATGTATTAATCATTATTTTCTTTCCTCCCCAGCCCAAGAAGATGACACAGCTCAAAATAAAAATTAGGTATATTCTCGTAAAGTCAAGTGAGCCATGACATATGAGCTCTTATGTGAGCACACAGACGGTGGCATCTTTCTAAGGTTTTTTTTTATTTTCTCCAGCAATCAGACAACCAAGTCATCGTTATTAGGCATCGCCCTCTTTTGCCCACCCCCCAGCACCAGGTGTGCCACTAGCCTATTTGAAGGCCCAAAATTGTGTGTTCCTTCTGTCTTCTCTGACAATGGCATGCCCATTTCGTGCGAGATGTGGTGGATGAAGAAGCACTTGTGCTGAGGAAGCCTTCAGGCGAGAAAGGGTCTTCAGGGACGGTTGGACCCACTGGCCTTCCCTGATGACCATCTATATGAAAGATACAGTGTTCTGCAAATGGCATCAGGTATCTATGCAGACTACTGGGTCCCAGGATTAAGCACCGACTGCACGGAGCCATGCACTGAGTGTGGAGCAAATGGTTTGTGTGGCTTGCGCTTTTTTGCTAGTGGAGCCTTCCTGTACTCAGTGGGGATGCAGAACAGCTGACACGGCCACAATTGCCGCACAATAAGGAGTGTGTGTCTGGCTATCAAAGCATTAGCAGATGTCTTCATCTCCTTCCCTGGCCACAGAAGACTCTTTGACATCAAAGAGGAGTTCTATAGGATTGCAGGTAAGAGGATCTACAAATTACAGGACAACTGTTAACACATAGTAGGATACTCATTACTTTGTGTGACAGTTTCCCCAATGTCATTGGTGCAGTGGACTGCACACACATAAGGATAAAAGCCCCTCAGGTGCCCATGAGGCCGATTTTGTGAATAGGAATCTTTCACAGCATTATGTTCAGTGAACATAACTTTTTGATATTGTCCATTGACGAACACTCTGCATTGCCAGTGATGTGCATTGATTGGTGTAATATTCCTCATCTTATGATTTCAGATGGTCTGCAATGCTGACTGTGTGATCAGCAATGTTGTGGCAAAATGGCCTGGCTCAGTCCATGACTCCAGAATCTTTCGGGCCCTGAAATCTATCAGTGCCTATCACAAGGTAAGCCACACAACCCCTATTTATAACCATCATGGCTGTGTCAAGAATATCACTGTGTTTATGAGGTAGTAATGATGAGATTTTGTGTTGACAGGTGAATTCTCTGGTGTGTTGCTGGGAGACAGGGGTATGGCTGCCAGCCTTTTCTCCTGACACCTTTCACAGCCCCCAGGAAGCACAGCAGGCCTACAACCATGCCCATGCCAGGACCAGGGCCAGAGTTGAAATGACCTTTGGCCTCCTGAAGGCACGCTTTCACTGCCTTCACAAATAAGGGTCAGCCCTGTTAGGGCATGTGATATTACTGTGGCTTGTGCTGTCCTCCACAATGTGGCCTGCCTGAGGAAGGAGAGGCCCCAGAGTGCCACCAGCCATGGACTGGGACAATCCGGCAATCTTCCCTGATGACGACAGTGGTCGGCTGCTGAGGGACCAATATGTGTTGAATTATTTTAGTTAGTATGTGTGCTTTCAATTTTGGTTAAATATGTTCTGCGGTGGCAGAAGAATTTGGTTTTTTTGGGTTCGTTTTTTGACGAATTTGGCCTCTTATGATGTTTGTGCGGTATACTGTGTGTAATACAGGCTGCAGGGAGGCTACTGCATCCATTCATTTGTCTGTTCAGTTGATGTGTATGGATTTGTCCTGCATTTATTTTAGTGTGCAGACATGCAGGGGTGTTATATACAGACCTTTGAATGTGTAGTATCATTTTGTATAATATGCTTGGATTCTGTGCTTTCCATCTTGTAGAGTCACTGTGACTTCAGTTTCGAAAGGAGCTGATGGTTTACCTGCTTTGTTTTGTCCTTATTCAATAAGGAACATAATGTTACACATTGTGTTTTTATATTCATATGGAATGTGTATTTGTTTATATCACAGAGTACTAGGGCCACACTGAAGAAAAAGGATAAAGTCATACATTTATGGGTTCTTTTGCAGAAAGCTACATATTGTTTTTACAGTTTTGATACTTATGCAATGTGATACTAATATTCTGGCACATCAGCATGTCTTTGTTTATGAAACCATACTGAAGTAAAATTTCACGAAATGCCCCACATCTGTCATTTAACAACTGTCCTCCTTAAAAAACTGTTACAATATTATGACTTGTGTTTTTTTCCCCTCTGTGGCCCTAATATTCTATCATTTTATATATAGCCTTTATGTCTATGGAAACTGTAAATTATCTAATGATAGCAACATCATCTAAAAATCATTTTTTATCCAAAATCATTGAAATTAATGATCACAAACGTTTAAATAATAACAGTGGGTCTAGTTATATGTGATAACAATGTATAGTGAGCAGTGAAATAACTATTGGTTTCCATTTGTGGTGACTGCTGACTGACATTAGGGATGAGATTAAATAGATCCTGGGATTAGCCTGGTCTGGAGCAGGCTAGCTCCACAGAATAAATCTCCATGGTAATTTATACCATAACATATCCTCCCCCGCCTATCCATTCTTTAGTGCAACGGATACGGGATCAATTGGCCGATCACTCCAAGATATCCTGGCTTAATCCCTTATCCTAGTTTTGTGCAACAGGCCCCTGCACCTGTATGCTGACAATACTATGGTGTATGTTATTGCTCCCACTGACCACGCTTTATTTTAACTACAGTTGGCTTTCTTTGTTTTTTTGCAGAAAGCCTATGACCTTACATTTGAATGTGTGTAACACTAAGTATGTGTTTTCCAGAGTGCACAAAAAGTATTATGATTAAAGCATATGTACTTTGCTGTTATTCTGGCTGCAGACGTTGTGACTGTGTTAGCCACCGCTAGCTAGCAAGCGAGGGATAAGAACGTTGCCAGTGAGCATGGCAACAGAACACAAAGAACAAACTACTCTAACAAACAATTAGCAACTAAAAGATGAGAAAGTATGAATTTGAATATACAGTTGAAGTCGGAAGTTCACATACACCTTAGCCAAATACATTTCAACTCAGTTTCACAATTCCTGACATTTAATCCTAGTAAAATGTCCCTGTCTTAGATCAGTTAGGATCACCACTTCATTTTAAGAATGTGAAATGTCAGAATAATAGTAGAGAGAATGATTTATTTGAGCTTTTATTTCTTTCATCACATTCCCAGTGGGTCAGAAGTTTACATACACTCAATTAGTATTTGGTAGCACTGCCTTTTAAATTGTTTAACTTGGGTTAAACGTTTTGTGTAGCCTTCCACAAGCTTCCCACAATAAGTTGGATGAATTTTGGCCCATTCCTCCTGACAGAGCTGGTGTAACTGAGTCAGGTTTGTAGGCCTCCTTGCTCGCACATGCTTTTTTAGTTCTGCCTACAAATTTTCTATGGGATTGAGGTCAGGGCTTTGTGATGGCCACTCCAATACCTTGACTTTGTTGTTCTTAAGCCATTTTCCCACAACTTTGGAAGTATGCTTGGAGTCATTGTCCATTTGGGAGACCCATTTGCGACCAAGCTTTAACTTCCTGACTGATGTCTTGAGATGTTGCGTCAATATATACACATAACATGAACCATTTTAACCCTTTTATGGTGGTTGGGACTGCCCATGACCTGACTGCATCTACCTTCTTGTCGTCCATCCTCACACACTGCAGGCTGATTTGGTAGCCGAAGAAGGAGACAGCCCTCTGGTGAAATTGGCCAGGAGGCGTTCCAGGACTGCTCGAACATGAGTGCTGTGACCCTCAGGGTAGCCAAGTAGATCAGGATGTCATCGATATACACAACCACCTGGCGTCCAATCATGTCCCTGGACACCTCGTTAACGAATGCCTGGAACACTGATGGAGCATTGGTTAAGCCAAATGGCATCACCAAGTATTCGTAGTGACCAGACATTGTGCTAAATGCTGTCTTCCTCTCACACCCCTCCCGGATCCGGATGAGATAGTAAGCACTCCGCAGGTCCAGTTTGGTAAAGAACCGGGCCCCACGGAGAACCGGGCCCCACGTTCCCCCACGTCAGTCATTGACTGACGGCACCAATGGGAGATACTTTGTGGTGATTTCGCTGAGTCCTGAAATGAATTTATTTTTTAAAAAGCCGACGCAGGGGAAGTGGACGTGTGGATGAAACATTGTTAGAGTGCCTRTTGGATGTAATCCTCCATGGCCTGGGTCATAGCCACCAACAGAGGGTAGATGCGTCTGCGCGGAGGAGCTGAGGAGGTTGATGGCACAGTTCCAGAGGCGATAAGGAGGAAGACTGGAGAATGCCTCCCGCAGGTCCTGGTATACCTCCGGGATGTTGGGCTGAAGGGCAACCATAGGACTCTCAACCGACATGGAACCACAGGGGACAGGGAAGCTGGTCCTCCGGTATTTGGGTGACCAGTCTAATTCTCATCCTCGACCATGAGATGGTAGGGTTATGGCATTGAAGCCAAGGGAGGCCGGGGATGATCTTGTGGACTGGTGCACTGGTAATGAAGAAGGGGATGTTCTCCTGATGAATGGACTCCCCCGGTGAGGGTAAGTGGCTGAGTGATGTGGTTTATGGTTCTGGATCCTAAATGCCAACTATCAAGGTAGGAACCGAAAAAGGAGAGGAGAGCACTGTTCAGTAGCGTTTAATCATCCGGTTGGACAATGTAACCCATATGGCCTTCACTCATATCAATCCCACCTTTAAAACAATCAGGTGCATCACAAAGAATGGCATCAATGGTTTTGTCATTGTGGCCCAGACATGAAGGAGACATTACACCTAGAATTGGTCTAGGAGACATGTTGTTTTCTATAGTTTGTGGTTTATCGCTGAAGTTGTCGCTTGTGGTGTTCACAGGAGAAGTCTAACACTTACTTATAATCAGCAGACCTACCCGGAAATTACTTTTACATTCTACAAGGGGTCACAAGCTCACTACACAGCAGTTCCTTAAGTTCACTGCAAAAATGACCCAACTGTTTCAAATGTTCAAACACATTTCCTTAAGTTCAGCAAGGTCACTACACGACACATCAATCACCAGCCCATAACTTTTTTATTTCAAACGTGCTTTACTTCAAAAGAAACAGCTGCAGTATCAAGTTACATAAGCGCACACTAAACAACATGAGAACATCCGGACAGGATGTCCTTAAAAGGTCAAACACCCTGTCAATCACTTTTTGACATCAACCGTCTACTATACTCTCTCTGCAATCCTAGCTAAGCACACCATAGGAGTTCCCATAGTATATAGACACTTCGGTATACACAAAATGTAATGTGAATAGGGGAGTTAAGCAATGCCACTATGTTAAGGAATGTACATATTTTCATATAATTTTTTCATAGACCATCTATCGTATTCTTAATGTTCTTCATAGTCAACTAGCTTAACTGAAATATGTTATTATCATTCTTCTATTACTAAATTCTATATATATCCTATATGTTTTTTTTAGCAGTCTCAGGCTAGGCAATAGGCTCCTCTAGTAAAGTCACAGTGAAAGTAACCTTTAAGGCAATGAACACCAAATTCACATCAGACTACAGTAATAAGTTGTTGGGTCATCTCATCACCAAATGCCATTCTCTGTGCTCTTACATACAGTAGGGGGCCGTCTTGTTCCCTGTGCATATTCAAAAGTTAACTTCTGTATATGGAGGAGCTACACTTCTCTGTGCTGTAAAAAAAAAATTCATATGATGTACTTTTACTATCCATGTCCTCTATTCAACATTCTTATTCTTTCTCGCTTGTGTTCCTATTGCCCAGTCGCAAATCAACCACTAGCCCCTAAACTCAAGACACTCATCTTGATGCCCACTTGAAGAGCTGATCGAACTGAATACCCCTGTAGGCAACATGGTAGAAATTTCACCCCCACCTATTCTGCCTCACTGATCTGAGGGAGCATCAAGTGTCCAGGGTTAGGTGCTAGCTGTTCGTTTTGGACTGGACCCCGGTCTGTTCCAGCCTTGCTTCGTAATGTGACAGTATGGTGTTAGAGCGCTGTGTCCTCAGACCCAAACAGTTTGGTAGCGATGGCCTTGCAGTCAGTGATGGGGGCTTTCCCGTCGAAGTCTGCAGGCAGGATGTCAGCGTCAAAATCATTCAGGTAGCCATCCAACTCATCACCGTGAACAAAGACCTGCCAAGAGGAGGAGCCACAGACCAAAATTAGAGGAGAGGAAAAGGTAGGTGCACAATACATTCATAATTAACCATTTCAGAGACATGGTTGAATACCAACATTTCAGACACTGAGTAAAAAATCCAGGGTTACATAATATCTAGAATTGATAGGTGCACTTGATGTGGGGCAGTAGCAACCTCTATCCTCGATGAATTACTTTCTATGAAGATTTCACCTGAGATTATCCCTTTAGATATTGAAGGTTTATTTATTAAAATAACTACATGAGAAAAAGTAATTGATGATTGTTAACCTTTAGTAGACTCCATAAACAATATTATCACCACTGTTAATTCAATGTATTGGTCAAATAAATGTATAATCTTAAGTGACTTCAATAAGAATTTCCTCGATGAATCCTTTGCTATGGAACAGATTGAAATTTAGGTTTGTTGGGGAGCGTCGCTGCACAGCTATTTTCAGGGCTCTCCAGAGATGTTCGATCGGGTTCAATTCCAGGCTCTGGCTGGGCCACTCAAGAACATTCAGAGACTTGTCCCGAAGCCAATCCTGCGTTGTCTTGGCTGTGTGCTTAGGGTCATTGTCCTGTTGGAAGGTGAACCTTCGCCCCAGTCTGAGGTCCTGAGCACTCTGGAGGAGGTTTTCATCAAGGATCTCTTTGGCCATAATGACCATTGTTATGTAAAGGGACGCTTGCAAGCTGAAGAACACCACCCCAACCGTGAAGCACGGGGGTGGCAGAATCATGTTGTGGGGGTGCCTTGCTGCAGGAGGGACTGGTGCATTTCACAAAATAGATGGCATCATGAGGGAGGAAAATGAGGAAAATGATGTGGATATATTGAAGCAACAGCTCAAAACATCAGTCAGGAAGTTAAAGCTTGGTGGCAAATGGGTCTTCCAAATGGGTCTTCTAAATGGACAATGACCCCAAGCATACTTCCAAAGTTGTGCCAAAATGGCTTAAGGACAACAAAGTCAAGGTATTGAAGTGGCCATCACAAAGCCCTGACCTCAGAAATTGCAGCCCAAATAAATGCTTCACAGAGTTCAAGTAACAGACATGTCAACAGGCCTTCATTTTTTATTTTACCTTCATTTAACTAGGCAAGTCAGTTAAGAACAAATTCTTATTTTCAATGACGGCCTAGGAACAGTGGGTTAACTGCCTGTTCAGGGGCAGAACGACAGATTTGTACCTTGTCAGCTCGGCATTTGAACTTGCAACCTTTAGGTTACTAGTCCAACACTCTAACCACTAGGATACCCTGCCGCCATGAACCAAATTCACCTCAGACTACAGTAATAAGCTGTTGGTCTGTAAGCAGCACATTCATGGTTGAATTGCTGCAAAGAAACCACTAATAAAGGAAACCAATGAGAAGATACTTGCTTGGGCAAAAAACACGAGCAATGGACATTAGACCAGTGGAAATTTGTCCTTTGGTCTGAAGTACAAATTGGAGATTTTTGTTCCAACCGCAGTGTCTTTGTGAGACGCGGTGTGGTGAACGGGTAATCTCCGCATGTTATTTCCTATCGTAAAAAAGAGGAGGTGTTATGGTCTGAGGTGTTTGCTGGTGACACTGTCTGTGATTTATTTAGAATTCAAGGCACACTTAACCAGCATGGCTACAACAGCACTCTGCAGCGATACGCCATCCCATCTGGTTTGGGTTTATTGGGACTATAATTCGTTTTCAACATGACAATGACCAACACACCTCCAGGCTTGTAAGGGCTATTTACCAATATACTGTATATATATATATATATATATTATAGCTCAAAAAATAAAGGGAACACTAAAATAACACATCCTAGATCTGAATGAATGAAATATTCTTATTAAATACTTTTTTCTTTACATAGTTGAATGTGCTGACAACAAAATCACACAAAAAAGTATCAATGTATATCAAATTATCAACCCATGGAGGTCTGGATTTGGAGTCACACTCAAAATTAAAGTGGAAACCACACTACAGGCTGATCCAACTTGATATATAATGTCCTTAAAACAAGTCAAAATGAGGCTCAGTAGTGTGTGTGCCTCCACGTGCCTGTATGACCTCCCTTACAACGCCTGGGCATGCTCCTGATGATGGTCGGATGGTCTCCTGAGGCATCTCCTCCCAGACCTGGACTAAAGCATCCGCCAACTCCTGGACAGTCTGTGGTGCAACGTGGCGTTGGTGGATGAGCGAGACATGATGTCCCAGATGTGCTCAATTGGATTCAGCGCTGGGGAACGGGCGGGCCAGTCCATAGCATCAATGCCTTCCTCTTGCAGGAACTGCTGACACTCCAGCCACATGAGGTCTAGCATTGTCTTGCATTAGGAGGAACCCAGGGCCAACCGCACCAGCATATGGTCTCACAAGGGTCTGAGGTCTCATCTCGGTACCTAATGGCAGTCAGGCTACCTCTGGCGAGCACATGGAGGGCTGTGCGGCCCCCCAAAGAAATGCCACCCCACACCATTAACTGACCCACCACCAAACCGGTCATGCTGGAGGATTGCAGGCAGCAGAACGTTCTCCACGGCGTCTCCAGACTCTGTCACGTCTGTCACGTGCTCAGTGTTTACCTGCTTTCATCTGTGAAGAGCACAGGCGCCAGTGCGAATTTGCCAATCTTGGTCTTCTGGCAAATCCAAACGTCCTGCACGGTGTTGGGCTGTAAGCACAACCCCACCTGTGGACGTCGGCCCTCTACCACCCTCATGGAGTCTGTTTCTGACCGTTTGAGCAGACACTGCACATTGTTGGCCTGCTGGAGGTCATTTTCAGGCTCTGGCAGTGCTCCTCCTGATCCTCCTTGCACAAAGGCGGAGGTAGCGGTCCTGCTGCTGGGTTGTTGCCCTCCTACGGCCTCCTCCACGTTCCTGATGTACTGGCCGTTCTCCTGGTAGCGTCCATGCTCTGGACACCTTGACAGACACAGCTTCTTGCCACAGCTCGCATTGATGTGCCATCCTGGATGAGCTGCACTCCTGAGCCACTTGTGTGGTTGTAGACTCCTGTCATGCTACCACTAGTGTGAAAAGCACCCCAGCATTAAAAGTGACCAAAACATCAGCCAGGAAGCATAGGAACTGAGAAGTGGTCTGTGGTCACCACCTGCAGAACACTCCTTTATTGGGGGTGTCTTGCTAATTGCCTATAATTTCCACCTGTTGTCTATTCCATTTGCACAACAGCATGTGAAATTTATATTGTCAATCAGTGTTGCTTCCAAGTGACAGTTTATTTCACCAGAAGTGTGGATGACTCGGATTAATGTATTGTTTAAGTGTTCCCTTTATTTTTTTGAGCAGTGTATATACATTTTCATGGATTATGTTTTAAATGCTCATAGAAGTGCGGTAAATGTGTACATTTTCCTGTTTCAAATATATTTTGTTAAAAACAAGCAGTTCAGTTACTCTGCCCCTCAGTTGCTGCCAGCAGCAGCTGCATGCGTAGGCCGTGCGAACATTGCATCAATGACATGGCAGGATTTCATAGCATCAATTTTAACAGCACAAAGTAAATGGACCGTCCTGCGGCGTTCAAATATGCATCCATTCAGCCAGAACTTCTGGGTCTGCTCTAGTCTCCCAATGAGTTTCTTGTGCCAGATGGCTTACTTCCGCACGTGAGACTAGATCTGCTTTATTAGGTACAGACAGCGCTAAAGCAAAAAGTTAATTGTAAATAAATTATCATAAGTCATGGGAGCATGTGCACCTGATAAACCACACAACTATAATCGAACAAGAGTCGAAGGACAGAGGAATACACTAGCTAGAACCTTTTCATCGTGGATCTTGTAGGACAAAAAAAAGCATGGACAATTTATTGTTTCCCCACATGTTGTTCATCAGGTTCTATTGTAAGTGAAAGGGCGACTTGTGAACTAAAACAGCATAAAACCTTGTGTATCACAAATAATGATCAAATTAAATTAGCCAGCTACAGTAATTTTGAGAAACATTGTAAAGTAGTTTGGTCGATTTTTAGTAGTTATCTACCTTTGATAAGCGGCTAGCTAGCTATAGCTAGCAGGTAGCTTGCTAGCTCCCKTGCCAATTTCAAGTCTCCCGAAACTAATATCTGACTAACTTGGAAATATGAAGTTATTTCAGAATTAAAGTTAATAACTGGCTAGAGCATCATCCTTTGTGACTTGTTAGCAAGCTATCCCCACTTAGATAATGGGTGRTGTTACGGCTGTCCTCGCTGACAGAAGGTGTGGACCAAAACGCAGAGTGGTTAGTGTTCATTCTTTTAATGAAAGTCAACAAAACACTTCAAAATACAAAAACAACCAACGTGACAAAACCGAAACCGTCCTGTGTGGCAACAAAACCTCCACAGGAACAAACACCCACAAAACACAAGTGAAACCCTGGCTGCCTAAGTATGATTCTCAATCAGGGACAACGATTGACAGCTGTCTCTGATTGAGAATCATACCAGGCCGAACACAAAATCCCAACATAGAAAATCAACCATAGACAACCCACCCAACTCACGCCCTGACCAACTAAAATAAATACAAAACAAAGGAAAATAGGTCAGGAACGTGACAGGTGTTCACTTTCTGCTGACAATGTTTTTTTATTATTATTATTTCATTGTTGTTTTTATTATTATTATTATTCTGTATGGAACTACCGAAAAACTATTACGCCAAATACATTGATTATGTTCCCTAATGCTGACATCTTGTTGTAGCTAAGCTACAGTGCACAAACCTTGCCAAACAAGAAAATGGATGAGGCTGAAAGAGAAACAGCTAGCCTAGCGGCAGGTAGCCTAGCGACAGGTAGCCTAGCGGCAGGTAGCCTAGCGGTTAAGAGCGTTGAGCCAGTAACCGAAAGCTTGCTGGTTCGAATCCTCGAGCCAACTAGGTGAAAAATCTGTCGATGTGCCCTTTAGCAAAGCATAACCCTAATTGCTCCTGTCCTCTGGATAAGAGCGTTTGCTAAAAATGTAAACAACAGACAGGCACATGGGCTGCTGCCCTTCTCCCTCCTTTTACCTACCCCATCACTTCTGCCATTCTCCTTTTCCTCCATCTCACCSTCTGCCACCATCCCCTTGCACCTCTATTCATACCCTCCACCTCCCCCACCTTTTCCTCCTCCTTCTTACCCTCTCCAGCAGCTTGCTCTTCATGAATGGTTTGACCACGTTGTAAGTGGTGGTGAAGTACCAGGGCTGGTGGGTCACATGGATTGCCTTGAAACGGGCCGGGAACGAGTCCTGCAGTGCACACAACAGAGACCAACACAGGCTGGGTCAGACTCACGCAGGCAATAAGCACATTTAGCACATCCAGAGAGAKATTCCAATAAGGATCCTAAACCACATAACACAAATAGTAGCGGGGATCATACTGAGTGGTCTTTGTTTTCTGTTAGTGGGAAGTGGGACAGCTAGGCTGATCACATACTGCACATTGATCTTTCTGTTGTGTTTGGACTGTCTGGTCTAATCAGATCTGAGTAGTTCCTAGATGGTATTGTTAGAATGGACGAATGCTAGTGATAGCCACTGGTCTGATTAGGACCTTGCCTTGTTCAGTAGGCATTCATTATTATAATTGTTTTAATGTACTGAAACAGATAGGCACTACTTGAACGGTAACACTTTACTTGACACCCAGTGTCATAACATGTCATAATAGCTAACGTAACTTGTCATAACCTGTCATACGGTGATAACTGTCATGACCCATATATTTACACGTCTTGTGACATATATTGCATGATTTTATGTATGGTTATGACACCTACATAAGAATGTCAAAACCCACATTTATTCAAATAGGTTTTTTCCCTACCAAGAAGTGTCCTTTTGTTTAAACGTTTGTTTCTTAAATCCTTTGTTGTTGTTGTTGTTGTAATGAATTCTTTACAGACATGTTTTTTTCATCATATTATTAATAACTAGTAGAAAACACACTTTATGACAGCAACAGAGCTTTGGGGTAGGTTCATGTCTGACGTCAGTCCAACGTGTGCGCAATTACAATGATAATTTAATATGGTCATCAACAAAAAAAACATACTGTTGACACACAGGCTATGGTGTAATGGAAAGTTTTGCCTTGTGCGGTAGGTTTCGTGGGTTTTGACACTGTTATGCAAGTGTCATAACGAGCCATAAAATAACTGCCACGGTAGATTTTTACCCTCTTATGTAGGTGTCATATGTCACAAAAGGTCTAAATATATGTGTAATGACGGTGTTGTTAGCATATTATAAAAGGTTATGAGAAGTTACGTCTGCTGTTATGACATAMTATGCCATGGTTGTCYCCTTGTCATAACGTGTTATGACGTTGGGTGTCAAGTAAAGTGTTACCACTTGAAGTGTCCCATTAAGAATGGCCATTTTAGTTTTTTGTTGCGAAATGTCTTTCTACATCGTGCCTTACTGAACTGCATCCAGAACTAACAATCTGTAGGTGTAACTATTCTCTGTGTGAGGCTGCCTCTAAGTCTGATATTGCCTATTGATTTGTGTGTGTTGCTGCTCTGACCTGCATCATGTCCACCATCTTCTTGAGCTCAGTGGGTTTGATGCCAGAGGCGTGCTGCATGGTGAAACCCTTAAAGTTCTCAATCAGTACAAAACCATTGATCTGGGTCTCCTCATTCTCCAACAACTTCTCCAGGATCACACAGTATGCTCGCAGGGTCTATTAGGGGTAGAGAGAGTGGAGGAAAAGGGAGAAAGGAGAGAGAAATTCATAAGGATTGATTGTCTCATGAGTCTCTAATATGGTGCCGACAGACATGGCAGCTCTGCTTCTAGCTCCTAAGCAACTTTGCAGTWTTTAGTTTTTTTGTGTTTTATTTCTTACATTATTAGCCCAGATAGTTTTTTGTGTTATTACATACAGGCAGAAAYAACTTTTGGATATCAGAGCGACAGTAACTCAACAGCATTACGATCAGGAATAAGACCTTCCCGAATTCGATTATTTGGTAGTACCCCCCAGGGCAATTCAACTTATCCCAGAGGCTACTCCAAGACACCGCCGGTGGAGAAGAGGCATTCAGAGTGGACTTCTAGTCCGACTCAGGAGGCGTGCACACCATCCACCGCTTCCGAGTATATTACTTGCTAATGTTCAGTCTCTGGACAATAAAGTAGACGAGCTCAGGGCGAGGATCTCCTTTCAGAGAGACAGGGACTGTAACATTGTCACGCCCTGGCCTTAGTATTCTTTGTTTTCTTAATTATTTTAGTTAGGTCAGGGTGTGACATGGGGAATGTATGTGTTTTTTGTAGTGTCTAGGGTGGTTGTAAGGTTTAGGGGGTTTATTAGAGTAGTTGGGTTTATGTTTAGTATAGAAGTCTAGCTGTGTCTATGGTTGAGTGTAGGTATCTAGGAAAGTCTATGGTTGCCTGAATTGGGTCTCAATTAGAGACAGCTGGTTATTGTTGTCTCTGATTGGGAGCCATATTTAAGGCAACCATAGGCTTTAGCTGTTTGTGGGGAATTGTCTATGTCGAAGTGTTTTGTGTCAGCACTTATGTTTGTATAGCTTCACGGTCGTCTGTTTTGTTGGTTTGTTTTGTTTTTTCCTTCTTTAAATAAAAAGAAGATGTACTTTCCACGCTCTGCGCCTTGGTCCTCTCTCAGTCCCTTTGACGATCGTGACAAACATACTGATTCACGGAATTATGGCTCTCTCAGTACATCGCACAGACAGGAATAAAGAACTCTCCGGCAAGAAGGGCGGTGGTGTATGTTCAATGATTAACCACTCATGGTGTGATTGTGATAACGTACAGAAACTCAAGCCCTTTTGCTCACCGACCTAGAATACCTCAATYAAATGCAMACCTTATTACCTCCCAAGAGAATTCTCTTCGGGTTATAGTGACAACCGTGTATATTCCCCCTCAAGCCGATACCATGACGGCACTCAAGGAACTACACTGGACTTTCTGCAAACTGGAAACCACATATCCCGAGGCAGCATTTATTGTAGATGGGGATTTTAACAAAGGAKATTTGAGGAAAATGCTACCGAAGTTCTATCAACACAATGACTGTAGTACTCGCCCTGGTAAAACACTCGACCACTGCTACTCCCCCTTTCAAAATGCCTACAAGGCCCTCCCCCGCCCTCCCTTCGGCAAATCAGATTACAACTTCATTTTGCTCCTCCCTTCGTATAGGCAGAAACTCTAACTGGAAGTACCCGTGCTAGGTTCTATTCAACACTGGTCTGACCAATCGTAATCCATGCTTCAAGATCATTTTGATCTCGCAGACTGGGATATGTTCCGGGTAGCCTCTGAGAATAACACTGACGTATACACTGACACAGTGACTGAGTTTATCAGGAAGTGTTTAGGGGATGTTGTTCCCACTGTGATTTATTAAAACCTACCCAAACCAGAAACCATGGATAAAATTGAAAGCGCATTTAACCATGGCAAGGTGACGGGGAATATGGTCGAATACAAACAGTGTAGTTATTCCCTCCGTAAGGCAATCAAACAGGCAAAACGTCAGTACAGAGACAAAGTGGAGTCGCAATTCAACGAATCAGACACAAGATGTATGTGGCAGGGTCTACAGACAATCAAGGATTACAAAGGGAATACCAGCCACGTCGCGGACACCGACATCTTGCTCCCGTACAAGCTAAACACCTTCTCCCGCTTTGAGCAGAACACATTGCCACCGACGCMGCCCGCTCCCAAGGACTGGGGGCTCTCATTCTCTGTGGCCGATATGAGTAAGACATTTAAGCATGTTAACCCTCGCAAGGCTGCCAGCCCAGACAGCATCCCTAGCCGCATCCTCAGAGCATGTGCAGACCAGGTGGCTGGAGAGTTTATGGACATATTCAATCTCCCTATCCCTATCTCCCTACTGTCCTCACTTGCTTCAATATGCCCTCCATTGTTCCTGTACCCAAGAAAACAAAGGTAACTGAACTAAATGACTAATCTCTCCGTAGCACTCACTTCTGCCGTCATGAAATTCTTTGAGAGGCTAGTTAAGGATCATATTGCCTCTACCTTACCTGACACCCTAGACCCACTTCAATTTGCTTACCGCCCCAATAGATCCACAGACGATGCAATCGCCATCGCACTGCCCTATCCCATCTGGACAAGAGGAATACCTACGTGAGAATGCTGTTCATTAACTACAGCTCAGCCTTCAACACCATAGTACCCTCCAATCTCATCATTAAGCTCGGGGCCCTGGGTCTGAACCCCGCCCTGCGCAACTGGGTCCTGAACTTCGTGACGGGCCGCCTCCAGGTGGTGAAGGTAGGAAACAACACCTCCATTTCGCTGATCCTCAACACAGGGGCCCACAAGGGTGCATGCTCAGCCCCCTCTTGTACTCCCTGTTCACCTATGACTGCATGGTCACGCACGCCTCCAACTCAACCATCAAGTCTACAGACMACACAACAGTAGTAGGCCTGATTACCACCAATGATGATATAGCCTACAGGGAGGAGGTGAGGGCCTCTCCCTCAACGTCAACAGAACGAAGGAGCTGATCGTGGACTTCAGGAAACAGCAGAGGGAGCACACCCCTATCCACACCGACGGGACCGCAGTGGAGAAGGTGGAAAGCTTCAAGTTCCTCGGCGTACACATCACTGACATTCTGAAATGGTCCAACCACACAGACAGTGTGGTGAAGGAGACGCAACAGCGCCTGTTCAACCTCAGGAGGCTGAAGAAATTCGACCCTCAAACTTTTACAGATGCACAATTGAGAGCATCCTGTCGGTCTGTATCGCAGCCTGGTATGGAAACTGCACCACCCACAACCGCAGAGTGGTGCGGTCTGCCGAACGCATCACCAGGGGTACACTGCCTGCCCTCCAGGACACCTACAGCACCCAATGTCTCAGGAAGGCTAAAAAGATCATCAAGGACATCAACCTCCTGATCCACGGCCTGTTCACCCTGCTATAATCCAGAAGGCGATGTCAGTACAGGGGCGTCAAAGCTGGGGCCGAGAGCTACTATCGCAAGGCCATCAGACAGTTAAATAGCCATCACTAGCTGGTTTACCATTCAGTTACAAAACCCTACATCTTATAGGCTCCTTTCCTATATGCTTCCCTTGGGCTCCCGAGTGGTGCAGCAGTCTAAGGCACTGCGTCATTACAGTCCCTGGTTCATATCCAGGCTGTATCATATCCGGCCGTGGTTYGGAGTCCCATAGGGCGGTGCACAATTGGCCCAGCGTCGTCCAGATTTGGCCGGGGTAGGCCATCATTGTAAATAATAATTTGTTCTTAACTGACTTGCCTAGTTAAATAAAGGTTAAGTAAAAATATGTKTCTCATATGTATATACTGTATTCTATTCTACTGTATTTTAGTCAATGCCACTCCAACATTGCTCATCCAAATATTTATATATTTCTTAATTCCATTCTTTTACTTTTAGATTTGTGTGTATTGTTGTGAGTTGTTAGATACTACTACACTGTTGGAGCTAGGAACACAAGCATTTCGCTACACCTGCAATAACATCTGCTAAGAAATGTGTATGCGACGAATAAAATTTGATGTATGTCCGAAGAGAAACTGCAGTGTGGTAAATGAAGTAGCTAATTGCTTTTGGCTTTCAGTTTGAGAGGTAAGCTTTCCTGGTAGTCCAGATCTTTTTTAACACCTCTCTGTTTATTTTTTTCATTGTCAGGCCCAAAGTATGAACTCTTTAGGATTGGCCTGTTTGTATAGTCCCTGGATAGGCCACCTCGATGGTGCTGGGGACTTGAGGACAAAATTGTCTACACAGAACATACAGAACCAGTCTGCTCTGTGGGTTTGGTTGAAAATTACAAAAATTCAGCAAACTTCCCTAAAGTTCTCAGGATTTTCAGAAATCCTAGTTGGGATTTCAAAAAAAATAAAAAAAAAATTAAATGAACGTTTCTGGAATTTTGCAGCCGTAGATTGTATACTCTACCTCATCAAAGGTGACCTCCTCCAGGTCCCAGTTCTCGATGTTGAAGAGGAGCACTACACGGCCGTACTTGTCCCTGCTGGGCAGGACCACAGGGTAGCCTGCCTCAATGGTGCTGCGGACRGCCTCGGGGGTCAGGTTCTCAAACAGCTCAGGGTAGTCCCTCCTAAAGCGCACATAACCTGTGCAGAAACAGCCACAGATATGAAATCAATGAGGTTCCTCTTGAAGAGCACATATTAACATTGCCCTAACACCAATGTAGCCTGTTCCCAGATCTGTTTGGGCTCTTGTCTACTCCATTGGTGTCAGTTTGAAGCCAACATTGCCATGACAATGAGTGACAGAGGKATTTAGGCAACACAAAGTTGACTTACATTGTGTACAAACAGACTGGCACTCAGGCTACGACCAATGAGGTCAATCCTAAAGAGTTCATACATTAACCTTAGTGAATACATTAACCTGACCGAAAACCCCAGCAAAATGGGGTCAATGATTTAACTACTRCTAACACCCGCAAATTCAGTTGAATGAAGTCCCGTTTGAGGAACACATGAGGCCAGTACAATTCATAAGGCTGACACCCCTACGCCCCAAGCAGCATCGAAGCAAAACCGCAAAGCTTTATATCTTCTCTTTCATGACACCGGGTGCACACACACATGGTTGGCTGTTTAAACCTGTCTGAAAAGAGCCTATACTACACTGTGTATACAA
Source organism: Salvelinus sp. IW2-2015 (assembly GCF_002910315.2). Lineage (NCBI taxonomy): Eukaryota > Metazoa > Chordata > Actinopteri > Salmoniformes > Salmonidae > Salvelinus > Salvelinus sp. IW2-2015. The sequence goes on along the minus strand of NC_036850.1, from coordinate 4,752,946 downwards.
AACATTAAGAACACCTGCTTTTTCCATGTCATAGACTGACCGGGTGAATGCTATCATCCCTTGTTGATGTCATTTTGTTAAATCCACTTCGATCAGTGTAGATGAACGGAAGGAGAAAGTTTAAAGGATTTTTAAGCCTTGAGACAATTAAGACATGGATTGTGTATGTGTGCCATTCAGAGGGTGAATGGGCAAGACAAAAGATTTAAGTGCTTTTTAACGGTAGTAGGGGTCAGGTGCACTGGTTTGTGTCAACTGCAATGCTGCTGGGTTTTCATGCTCAACAGTTTCCATCATCAATGGTCCATCATCCAAAGGACATCCAGACAACTTGCGGCTGTTCTGAGGGCAAACGGGGGTGCTACTCAACATTATGTAGGTGTTCCTAATGTTTGGTTWACTCAGTGTATTTCTTTGTCAAAAAACAATCTGAGCTGCATGCGCACCTTCCGTTGCCTTCCTTGTAGACAGAATAAAACAGGGTTGGGCGGATTACTTGAAAAATGAACTAGCCTATCTGTAAACCTACGAATATATTTATTAATAAATAAAAACGTGCACATATTCAATAGCCTAGAACAAACTAAGAAACCGAAAGAAAAGTGTTTAACTTTGTAATAATTCCTTTTCTTTCAATTTGTTCTAGAATCTAATTGTCAATAATACTAGGCCTACATCTGCTATTGTCTGCTTGATTTGAAAAGCAGCTTCTTGTAAGATGTAACGTTTTTCTTTCATTTTATTGAGTCTTATGATGAAAGCCTGGAGGTTTTTATTCMAGGCATGAAGATATTTCAACATCATGTCTAGATGATAAAAGGCTACACTGATATCTTGTGCTTGGCTGTCAAATGTATAGGTGTCCACGTAATATTTAAATTGAGGAAGTGTTCATCATTATTTTTGATTGACGGTAGACYTCCCTCCTAATGAAAAGGCAGCCCATCCCGCTGACGTGAGTTGCTGAACAGCGCACTTGAGATGCATTCATGGATGAGAAAGTGAACTTGCCATTTCCCCCAAAAAAATGTTTTTGAAGCAGTCCATTCATGTAAAATATGTGCGGAGTACTTCGTTTTAAGAATCGATTGATCAAATCAGTTCTTGTTTTCTTGCTCTGACGGCAAACAGCCCATGTCAAACTACAATGCATCGGAAAACCCGGATGTCGTTGCGCACAAAACATYTAGGCTGTTATCATAGGACCTTGGAGTTTGCCAACAAACTGAAGTTTATTCTGTCTGGAATTGTTACTCTCTGCCATGTAAAAATTGTGATCGAAATAGGCTAATAAGAAAGCTGATAATTTTGCATGTGACATGATGGTGAGAGCCCAATAATAGTTTCCCATGCAGTCCCTTTAATCATAGGCTWTTGSTACTTTGTGCCTCTAAAATCACAATATTTGCATTTCTATACAAATAGTATCTTTTTTACCAATGTCGGCCTTTTACCAGATCCAAATATTTTCGCATGAACTGTATAAATCAGAGTTTCTAAACCCAGAGGCACAACATCGCTCAACTTAGAGGAACGCTTGCGAAACAGACCAGGCCGGGGGTTTGGGGTTTGAGAAGTCAGTGAAAAAAGTCTAACGTTATTTCTTAGCTGTTAATTTTCTCTAAATCGAATGGCAKGACCTAGATTCGAGCCAACGTCTGAAGTAACTGAACATGTTATTACTCCAACCTTGTGAAAAGTGACAAACTGACACGTTTTCATTTTCATAAAAAACAACTTCATATCGAAGGAGTGCACTTTGATTCGACGGTAAGCCTCGGCTGCCACCTATACAAAATATTATTAAAAAGGTTCAAAATGTAACCCCTCCATTCACAAAAATGTTCCGGTTGAACCTTTACACAGGGGTTCCTCGAAGACCGTTTTCAGAGGGCTTCCTCAAGGAACCTTTTTAAACTAGAAAGGTTCCGCCGGTGTGGCAACCCAAAAAGTTCTTCCAGGCACCTTCTAAATGTGTAAAGTGTATGGAGGGCGAGTGTGCTGTGGGCTCTGTATACAGAGTTCGACCCTCGCTGATGCATTTGACTCAACTAAAAGCAGAGTACGGCCCACCACTAGTATTTAGGACAGTTTGCAATTGTAAACATTTGTCGCTGTGCTTTCACATGGTGAGCAAAGACAATAKCACCAGTGTTTCTCCGCTTCTCTCCTGCCCTAGCCCCTTCATACTGCAGAACCAATTAACCTCACGGTGTGTGTGTGTGCCTCGCCAATCCCTTTATACTGGACCACCAATTAACCCCAGAAACAAGTGCATTCCTCTTTCACATTGAACCCACAAGGAAATAATGTGTGTGTTACATAATCATAGTATAATGCAACAAAAGTTACAACTATTTCACTTAACCCAGTCCACTGTTAGAGACCATGTTTATTTGCATGTCTCTCCGTAGCATGTTTATAGCCAGGTGTGTGTGTGTGTGTGTGTGTGCACGTCTGTGTGTGTGCGTGGGTGTGTGAAAGAGAGGAAGAGGGATGAAAGCACAGCCTGTCTCTGTTCCCAGCAGAACACTGGATGCGTTTAGGCTTAACAGACTTTCTGCCCTATTTGTGTATAAAAGAGCTCCTTTGTCCGGGGGACTTTGAAAACAACTAAGTCTACAGGCTTCTCTCTGTCCTAGTGATGAACAGGATTTGGAGACTAAACAGTGCAAAAAATATATTTGGCCCTAAATGACTCATTCTTTTGCACAACGTTTATGGCAGAGAAAACACGGGAGACCAGAGGTACAGTGTGCGGTGTGGGACAGAGAGATGTTCATCTGAACAGAGGCATTCAGACAGGATGAAGATGATGACAACACTTCATATGATGTCTTCCCAATATTCTCCTCTACAACTCTTTGATTAATTGATTGATCATTTACCACACCTTGATTAAATGGATGGAAGTGAGTGGATGGATGGTGGGAGGGAAATATCCACAGATGGATGTGGGTGGGTGGATGGATGGCATTTTTTCCTTTGAAGCCCCCAAACCAGACAAGTTTTGTGCTTGAGGCCTCCATTATTTGCCAAATAATGATCAAGTCAGACAGGCCCACTGGGCTGAAAATGGACCAGCCCAATCGGCCAATTCACTCCTGATGGATGGATTTAACTAGTCTGATCTTTCCGGCCATTGAGAAAAGGAGCATCATGCAGAAAACATGCATCCCATAGAAATATAGGAGCTATCCAGAACCTTAAAGGGTTATTCGGCTGTTCCCATAGGAGAACCCTTTGAAGAACCATTTTTGGTTCCAGGTAGGACTCTTTCCACAGAGGGTTCTACATGGAACCCAAAAGGGTTCTACGTGGAACCAAAAAGGGTTCTACGTGGAACCAAAAAGGGTTTTCCTATGGGGGACAGCCGAATAACCCTTTTGGTTCCCTTTTTTCTAAGAGTGTACACAGAGTACGCAACCTCTCACGCAGTTTTTCCAGAAATCCTGATTGGAAGATTCCAGAATCAGGAAGAAATCAGCAGAATATCGTCCAGGATTAATGGAAAACTTGAGAATTTTGTGAAAGTTACTGATATTTTTGCAACTCTACTATAGCTCTTACTATAACTCACCCTTCAGGAGCTCGTGGGCTCTGGCCACGTCAAACTTGCGGGCTCTGATGAAGCGCAGCAGCAGGGAGTCGGGTTTGTCCCCGAAGCGCTCCTGCACCGTCTTAGCCAGGTCATCCCCATCTCTCGCCTTTTCTTTCATCATGGCCCTAAGCTCCTTCAGAGATGACACTCGCCTTTCCTCCGTCTCGTTGAGTTCATCCTTCGCCTGGAAGAGACACGAGTGAATCTCATTTGGAAGGAATCGGCGCGACTCTTGCTGTAACTCAGGGTGTTTTCACATATAGTCCTCTTTAAAAGAACCGATCTCAGTCCTCTTTAAAGTGAACTCTGGGGTAAAAAAAAGCGAAAGAACTCAGTTCTCACACTGTTTTCACACTGCCGTCTCCATTGAATGAGGACTCTTTTGAAAGCTCACTTCACCCATTTTGTGGTCTGAGTCCTCTTTGCATTCATGTTGCTATGTTAAGAAAGGAACCAAGATCTTTTTCCAACATTCACTCAATGCTCTCTGGGTTTTTGKGAAGTACAGGACAAGCGATTCCGTGTTATCGGACAGCTATGTATACCTACTTTCATTTTGGAAGCTAATAGATTTGCATTTAGTTAAAAGATTAAACATAATAATTATAAATCAGAAGGTAATATTAACATGGAAATATTATTGGTAACAGAATAAACAGCAGAAGAATAACTGCAGATTTAATAATGATGTAATTGAAAATTGTACACCCAATGTAGGCTACTGCTCCTTTAAGAGCTAGCATTGACTTTGTACCCTATGTTGTGATTTTACCAAATGCGTTGGCTTCTCACACTATTGAAAGTCCACAATCGAATAAACAGCTTATGGAGCTCTTAGCCTATAGATCACAATGCAAACAAATAATCTGAACATCGTGTCAGTAATTTCTGTGCACCCTTGACAATCACTAATCAATACTCAAAAAACAGCACTTTTTTTGTGAACCTGCTCATCTTAATCTTCTCTCTTTTGTGGCACCAACGTGATGGGTTATGGCAGGAGAAACAGCGTTGCTGTAGCCTAGTGTGTGGTGCGGGAATAATGACAAGCGAACCTGGAGAMCTTTGTGTTCACATTGCCCGAAAAAAGGGAACCGGACTGCGGAATTCAAGTAAACCGAACTCAGACCACCTCTTCCATTCGCGAGCTCTTTTGAGGGATCTAAGTAACTTTGCAGAATTCACACAGCACAAAAAAATTAAGAGAACCGCACTGAGTTCACAAAAATTGTCTCAAATGGACTGAAAGTGTGAAAGCACCCTCAATTGGCAAGAAAAAAAGACGACAGTGTCCTTACTGACAGAGAAGACTTTTAGCTGTAATTGTTTCGGCATTCAACAATTCTATATTGCTGCCTTAGCGAGACATAACCTGTCACCAACCACAATCACGGGTAATGATATTGTTAACATTGATTACATACACTCAGTGGGCAGTTTAGGTACACCACGTCTACAGACTGAGTCATGTGGCCGTGGCTTGCTATATAAAGCAGGCAGATTGAACGTTAGAATTGGCAAAACGAGTGACCTAAGCGACTTTGAGCGTGGTATATTTGTCGGTGCCAGGCACGCTGGTTCCAGTATCTCAGAAATGGCCAGCCTCCTGGGCTTTTCACGCATGACAGTGTCTAGGGTTTACCGAGAATGGTGCGACAAACAAAAAATATCCAGTCAGCGGCAGACCTGTGGGCGAAAACAGCTCATTGATGAGAGAGGTCGAAGGAGAATGGCAAGAATCTTGCAAGCTAAGAGGCGGGACACAAACAGGCAAATAAAGGTGTAGTATAACAGTGGTGTGTACAATGACATCTCGGAARGCACAACTCATCGGTCCTTGTCACAGATGTGCTATTGCAACATGCAACCACACCGGCTTCCACTCCTTTCAGCTAAAAACAAGAAGAAAAGGCTTTAGTGGGCATGAGATCACCAACACTGGACAATTGAGGAGTGGAAAAACGTRGCCTGGTCCGACAAATCCTGGTTTCTGTAGCGTCATGGCAGAGTCAGGATTTGGCYTCTGCAGCATGAGTTCATGGCCCCATCCTGCCTGGTGTCAATGGTACAGGGTGGTGCCGGTGGTGTAATAGTGTGGGGAATGTTTTCCTGGCACACGWTAGATCCCTTGATACCAATTGAGCAACGTCTCCATGCCCCGAAGAAGTCAGACTGTTCTGGAGGCAAAGGGGTGTCCGACCCGGTACTAGATGGGTGCACCTAATAAAAACTGGCAATCCATATTTTTTTATAATACATATTTTATTGGGATTTAAAATGTCATAAACAACAAMGATTTTTAAGGTGTTATAGTTAGTACCTTCTGTATTGTGTGTACAGGCAGTTTGGGACAGGGTCCAAACACAGGCCCGTGGTCCTTCACAGTCAGATGCTCCAGCTTGGACCTCATGGCCTGCTCCTCCTCCGACACCATACGGAACGTTCCGGTCTAGACAGATGGACACAATCAGGGTTTCACTGATAGAAGAACATGTTTGAATTCCTTCATTCCTTTCCTCCGTCCTTATTACCTTCCTTCCTTCCTTGTGTAATCATTGATAGATAAAAAATAAAAACATTTTAAAAAATAAATAAAAAAAATCGGTGGAAGTAACATTATTGAATCTTTGCTGTTGTCTTTTGGTGGCCATATTTGAATACTTAAAAAAAATGCATCATTCCTTTACATAACCTCTCTTGGGTAGGGGGCAGTATTTTCACATCCGGATGAAAAGCGTGCCCAGAGTAAACTGCCTGCTACTCAGGCCCAGATATGCATATAATTAGTAGATTTGGATATAAAACACTCTGAAGTTTCTAAAACTGTTTGAATGATGTCTGTGTATAACAGAACTCATATGGCAGGCAAAAAGCTGAGAAAAAAATCCAACCAGGAAGTGGGAAATCTGAGGTTTGTAGTTTTTCAACTCTTTGCTTATCCAAGATAGTGGAAATMGGGTCATATTGCACTTCCTAAGGCTTCCACTAGATGTCAACAGTCTTTAGAACCTTGTTTGATGCTTCTACTGTGAGGTGGGGGCGAATGAGAGGAGACTGAGTAAGGTCTCTCCCAGAGTGCCATGAGCTGACCATGGGCGTTCATGTGAGAGTTAGCTGCGTTCCATCGCATTTCTGAAGACAAAGGAATTGTCCGGTTGGAACATTAATGAAGATTTGTTAAAAAACATCCTAAAGATTGATTCTATACATCGTTTGACATGTTTCTATGGACTGTAACGGAACTTTGACATTTCGTACATAGTTTCCGCTGGACTTGCACGCACGTTGTGAGTTTAGATTGTGTACTGAACGCGCGAACAACAAGGAGGAATTTGGACATAAATGATTGACATTATCGAACAAAACAAACATTTGTGGAGCTGGGATTCCTGGGAGTGCATTCTGATGAAGATTATCAAAGGGAATGTTTATAATGTTATGTCTGACTTCTGTTGACTGCACAACATGGCGGATATCTCTTTGGGTTGATTTGTCGTCTGAGCGCCGTACTCAGATTATTGCATTGTTTGCTTTTTCCGTAAAGTTTTWWWYAAATCTGACACAGCGGTTGCATTAAGGAGAAGTGGATCTAAAATACCATGCATAACAGTTGTATCTTTTAGCAATGTTTATTATGAGTATTTCTGTAAATTGATGTGGCTCTGCAAAATCACTGGATGTTTTGGAACTACTGAAGGTAACGCGCCAATGTAAACTCAGATTTTTTATATAAATATGAACTTTACCGAACAAAACATACATTTATTGTGTAACATGAAGTCCTATGAGTGTCATCTGATGAAGATCATCAAAGGTTAGTGATTAATTGTATCTCTATTTTTGCTTTTTGTGACTCCTCTCTTTGGCTGAAAAAATGGCTGTTTTTTTGTGACTTGGCTCTGACCTAACATAATCGTTTGGTGTGCTTTCGTCGTAAAACCTTTTTGAAATCGGAGAGTGTGGCTGGATTTAGAACAAGTGTATCTTTAAAATGCTGTAAAATACTTGTATGTTTGAGGAATTTTAATTATGGGATTTCTGTTATGAATTTTGCGCCCTGCAGTTTCACTGGCTGTTGACGAGGTGAGACGCTACCGTCCCACATACCCTAGAGAGGTTAATTCATGGAAAGGTAATTGGAATGGGAAACCTCACCCTGTAAGAGAGTGTTTGGATTCAGTTCTTTTTCAATTAATGTCAATACAGGGTGAATCTCAATGTCTACGGACAAACTGCAGGTGCAAACAAAAACATTTGAGAAATTCACATCAGATACAAACAAACATTCAAGTGAAGACAAAACACATACACACAAATCCCCCTGCACTACATCCCAGGGACAGATCACAAATSATCCAGACCAGTGAGTGAATGAGTGTTTAATCTGCCTCACATGATTACTGGGAGGGTATCACYTTTTAGGGAAGACCCAGATGCAGACAGTGTCGAYGTAACATGGGGCAGGCAAAACGACAGGTGAAGGGCAGAGAGAGYTCAGGAGACAAAGGGCTGTGAGACATGGGTTTGACTTTTGACACYTGAAAAGTGGGATGTATACTGAGGATACGGGGCAACAGAAGATGAACAGCAGAGGGGCTAATGACCTTGGAGATGGGCAAAGAGCCAATAAACCGGGGGGAAAGTTTGCAGGACTCCACCCGAAGAGGCAGATCCCGGGTGGACAGCCATACCTTCTGCCCGAAACGATACTGGGGAGCCGGGGTCCGGRGGCGGTCCGCTTGTCGTCGATACCTGGAGGTGGTCTTGAGAAGAGTCTACCGGGCTCTCATCAAGGTACGACGACAGCAGKGGACATACATCTGGACCGAAGTTAAGCCAACCTCTTCCTCCTGGAAGAGGGAATACTCAAAGGGCGAGAGACCCGTGGTAGAGCAAGGAAGGGAAGGGTGTGCAGAARGCCTTCCAGAACCGGGACGAGAATTGAGGACCCCGGTCGGAGACCATGTCCACCGGGAACCCATGGATCCGGCAGATGTTCTGCACCATGAGCTGGGCCGTCTCTTTGGCAGATGGTAGTTTGGGGAGAGGAATGGAGTGGGCGGCTTTGGAAAACCGGTCCACTGCTYTCAGGATGGCGGAGGAAGACCCGTGACAAAGTCCAGGGATGTGTGAGACTAGGGACGGTAAGGGACAGGCAGTGGTTGAAGAAGACCAGCCAGAGCTAGCCGAGGAGTCTTGCTCTGCGTACAGACCGGACAGGCTGCGCCAAACACGGAGATGTCCGGGAACATGATAGGCCACCAAAAGTGTTGTCACAAAGGCCAGGGTTCGACGGGAGCCCGGGTGGCAGGCAAGCCTGGAGGAGTGGGCKCACTCCAGGACCCGAGGAGCAGACAACATCAGGCACAAACATCCGGTTATCTGGGCCCCCCCAGGGAACGACTGGGAACGCTGCACCTCACGGACCTGCTTCCCTATTACCTGAGTGCTGTCGCCAGACACGAGATGGGAAGGATGGTCTCAGGGTCTGAGGGTGTAGCTGCGGGGRTATAGCGGCATGACAACGCATRCGGCTTGATGTTCTTGGATCCTGGTTGGTAGGAGAGGGAGAAGTTGAACCGGGTGAAGAGCAGGGCCCACCTAGCTTGCCTGCGATTGAGACGCTTGGAGGTGTGGAGATATTCRAGGTTCTTGTGGTCGGTCAACACACCGAACGGATGTTCCGCCCCCTCCAACCAGTGCCTCCACACCTCCAACGCCATCCTCACAGCGAGAAGCTCACGATTCCCCACATRGTAGTTCCTCTCCYTGGCAATGGGGCGATGGGAGAAGAAAGGCGCAGGGATGTAACTTGAGGCCCAGGGCAGAACGCTGGGACAGGACAGCCCCCACTCRYACATCTGAAGCATCGGCCTCCACCACTAACTGAAGGGARGGGTCAGAATGAACCAAGATGGGAGCTGTGGTGAAACGGTGTTTGAGATCCCTGAACGCCCGGTCAGCKGCTGGGGAGCACGTGAACGGAACATTGGGAGAGGTGAGTGCYGACAGGGTGTTGTAACCCCGGATAAAGAGGCGAGAAAAGTTGGCGAATCCCAGCAAACGTTGCAGCTGCACCCTGAATGTAGGCTGGGGCCAATCCACCACTGCTCTCACCTTCCCGTGATCCATCTGTTCACTACCTGCAGTGATGATGTAACCCAGGAAAGGGATTATGGGTGTGACCCGCTGCCCAGTGGGGAATCTGCGGAATTGCTCCAGCAAAGTCTTGAACGCTTGGTCATGGCACTGCCAGGGTGTGGAGTCCCTCCATAAGACAATGCTATAACTCCTCATGTCGGCTAATGGTGACAGCATTGTGGAGCTGGCCTGAGTCTGCTGGGTTGGTCATGGCCAGTTCATACTATCACGTTTTAGGGAAGACCCAGATGTAGACAGTGTCGAAGTAATAAAACTTTATTACTAGAACAGGGGGCAGGCAAAAGGACAGGTCAGTCATCTAGATCAGAGTCCAAAAGGTACAGAACAGCATGCAGTCTCAGGGTCAGGGCAGGCAGAGGTCAATTCAGTGTGGTGAGACAAGGTACAGGACGACAGGCAGGCTTAGGGTCAGGGCAGGCAGAATGGTCTAAACCCGGAAAACAGGAACACCTCTGGTAGGCTTGACYAACAAAARGAACTGGCAACAGACWAACAGAGAACACAGGTATAAATACACAGGGGATAATGAGGGGAGATGGGAGACACCTTGTGGGGGTGGAGACAAGAACAAAGACAGGTGAAACAGATCAGGGTGTGACAGAGGGCTGTTAAAGCCACCTCTTAGATTAGGAGGATCCCATCTCAGATCCTGCATATTTTACAACAACAGCAGAGTTGACGAACGACATACAGTGAAGGGGAGGATATACAAACACGTCGGGTGCCCAAATTGATGACGTGTGTCGCACAGCTGAGTCGAGCGTAGAGGAACGGATTCAGTTCAGTCAATCGTCCTGATGAGCCRTTCCCAGCTAGCTAGTTTATGCTTGTGGCTTGAAACTTCAGCGAGAATTTGAAACTTGTCTGCCGAAGTTGGYACTTGGGAAAGTGTTCAGAATCATTCAATTTTTATCAGATACATTTGTTGTTGTTTTTTTTAACAAAAATGTAGACATTAATGCCGTAGTTCATTTTCGGTGAAAATCAATACTATAAACGCGCTTTAGCTGTTATCCTGTCCTGATATTGGCTCCAGGTGAAGGACACTGCGTCCCGTGTTGTGTGGCCGGCTTGCAGCGCAAACTCTCCCCAATTACCTTTATTTAACTAGGCAAGTCAGTTAAGAACAAATTCTTAATTACAATGACCGCCTACCCCGGCCAAACTCTAACGACACTGGGCCAATTGTGCGCTGCCCTATGGGACTCCCAATCGCGGGCGATTGTGATACAGCCTGGAATCAAACTAGGGTCTGTAGCACTGAGATGCAATGCCTTCGACCGCTGTGCCACTCGGGAGCCCAAGACTGTATCATGTAACATCCAGATGTTTACTACCAATATTACGAGTTATTTCTCAAAATTGGCCACTTTAGCTACCGCGGTTGACATATGGCACAGGTGCCCGGTGGGAAGCAACTGCTGTCCAGTGGGAAACAACTCTCGTTGGCAACCCAAGCACCTCGATACAACAKCYTTGGACGGGTAAAGCCAGAAGTAGACTGCCACTCTAGCTATAAAAGCCTTTGGAATAGTTCACTAGTTGGCTAAAGTATAAACAGARTGGCATCCAGGCTTGTAACCTTTTGAATAGTTACTAAATTAACTTACAGCAGCCATTGTCACAGGGTCTTGCAGCAGCTTCACTGACACTGAAGAGAAAAGAGTTGGAACAGAGAATACATTGGCTTACTCTCCAGAACACMTCAATTACTGTGCTCCCAGAAAACCCATCTAATCATTTTTTTGTTCAATACAACCCTTAAAACAGTACTTTAAGAGCAGCTGTACTTTAGGAGTCTAAGAGTAGGTGTGCTGATTTCGGAACAGTTGATAGCCTTTTAGATCACAATTAATTAGATTGCATGTACGGGAGGGGGGACTAATTGTAGATCAGCACTCCTACTCTGAGACTCTTGATACATACGGCCCCTTTCACATGAAAACAACAGTAAAGTTAAGTGATGAAAGAAAGATCATGGGGTAAGATAATCCTATTTCATGCATCTTCTCTTAATAACTACAAGGCTACAATGCTTCTCTTAATAACTACAAGGCTACAATGAGGGGGCACTGGGAACCCCACAATGAAGCAAAGAAAATGTTTTACAATCAGTTTTGTAATCTGCAATATTTTTACATACAAAATACAGGTAACACAAATTGTATTATTGACATTACCATGTATTTTAGATTTTTTTTTTCACATTGCATTACAAACGTGGTGGTCAAAGCTCTTTGAAAAAAAACTGAAAATGACGCATCACTGAAGCACCTGACCATAAGAAAGGATTTAGTCAAGTAAAGCAGACTTCCTCTATCATCCACATAACAACGACGTAACGCAGCACTTTGTCATATAGCAAACCCCGGATAGTTATTCTGATCAACCAATGTTTTTGCTTCAGTACATCTTTGTTTAATCCAGATATAAAACTACTGTGTGGAATTTTAAGAAGAGAGCACATCACTGTCTGCATTACAGCTATATTTGCATTTGTCTTTTCTTAAAACTCAAATATTGTGCACACTTTTTTATTTTAACATACAGTATCCAGTCAAGTTTGGACACACCTACCGATTCAAGGGTTTGTCTTAATTATTTATTTATTTACAATTTTCTACATTGTAGAATAATAGTGAAGACATCAAAACTATGAAATAACACATATGGAATCATGTAGTAACCAAAAAAGTTAAATCCAAATATATTTGAGATTTGAGATTCTTCAAAGTAGCCACCCTTTGCCTTGATGACAGCTTTTAGCATCACTACAGCATCACTACAAACAGAATCAGACCTAAACGCCTGTCTTTTGAAACAGTGAAACGAGCTCTTCACAACTTTTTAGATTGTATCATCATCATCATAACCATGAAGTCAACACAACACATGTTTCATCAGAACACTCWTAGAAAAAAGGGTTCCAAAAGGGCTCTGTTGGCTGTCCCCAGAGGATAACTCTTTTTGGTTCCAAGTAGAACCCTTTTTGGTTGCAGGTAGAACTCTTTCAGGTACCATGTAGAACCCTCTGTGGAAAGGGCTCCACATGGAACCCAAACCTGTTCTACCTAGAACCAAAAGGGGTCATTCAAAGGGTTCTCCAATGGTGACAGCCGAATAACCCTGTTTGGTTTTTCTAAGAGTGAACAAATAAAAAGAGACCATCTAAAGTTCTGTACAGACACAGCCAGGAAGTAAACCAAAGCAACCTCTATGAATGTGTTTTAGCAGGCGATTTGTACACTCCTAGAAAAAAAAAGGTTATATCCTGAACTTTAAAGAGTACTTCGGTTGACCCCATAAGATACATATTTTCAGTTCTAGGAGGGTTCTATATGGAACCCAAAAGGATTCTCCTGTGGGGGCAGCTGAAGAACCCTTTTTTCTGACTGTACTGTATAACCTATGCAGGTACCAYCAGCACACTTAATAAAGCGTATTGTCTCTTTTCTCCTGAACAGAGACAGTACAAGCCTTACCTTGGTGATGGGGGTCCGGTTGCTGCACAGGCAGGGATGGAGTGAGTAAGAAAATGAGCGAGAGAGACCGGGTGGTAGAGGATAAGGCATGCCGGAGTGAGAGAGGAGTGATTGGATTAACCTGTCACACTACATTACTGTGACATAATGAGAGCGAGAGAGTGAGAGAGAGCGAGAGACTCCTAAGTTCTTCTGCAAAAAAAATAGAATTAGAGTTGGATAAATGTAGYTCAACTAGAATTTTTTCACAAGGACTTATACAGGATACTAACCCCAACATTAAAATCTTCAATCCAAATCAAATGTCCATACCTAAAACCTTGGTTTTGGACAAAATTACCTGAATGGACTATTACTACCAACGACTATCAAGAAAAATTATTTAACAAACCAAAACCTGCAGAAGAAACATGCAGAACCTGGAGATGCCATCCAACACAAAATTGAGTGAGTAATATTCAGTCTGAAGCTACTTCTGAAGCCAAAAAGTAAAAGAATAATCCTTAGGTAATTTTGTTATATAAAGCTAAGTAAATGTATACTATGCGACAGTACCAAGCTGCTAGGACAGAACATACCTGGAGGCACCATCAATTAGCACTGAAGTGTGAAGTCAGATGCGTGAAAACTCGTGAGCCAAAACAATGGCAGGAGAGTTTCACAGCCCCCCGCCCCCCCTCCCAAATGCAGAGGCCTTTGAAGACCCAATGGCTTATCCCTGTCCAGAGGTCATTACAGTACAGTACCCCATGAATATTAAAAATAACACTGCACGGAATAAGAAAATAAAAGAAGTTCCTCAAGGACAATCCAGAGACTATTTGCTGACTGCTGCAAGGAGAACGTAAGCAACTTAATTTTCCACACAGAACATCCCCTGGCATGCCACAGTGCTATAAGAGCACACTACCCCTATGTCAAGAGAGAGGGTATTGGCCCAGGGTTTAAACTTAGAATACTAGACATTGAGGAAATTAAAACAACCTCTGTCAACGTGTACAAGTCTGGGACAGTAATGGTGCAGGGCATCCTCATGCAGTTCCAGCAGGACTTTTACGGGATCAAAGAGAGAGCACAGCAGGAAAAGGTCTCTGTGATCACTCCCCCATCCTGACTGAGTCTGATCACACCTCTTCAAACTGTCCTGCAGACGAGGATAGACACCCCCCAGCACTGAACACACCCAGGTCCCACAACTGCACRGCTCCTCCATCATTGAGAGAGATACATTCACAGAGCTGGAGAGAGACATGGTGGAGCTCAGAGAGCTAGTCCACAAAATCCAGACAGAAAAYGCCCACGAAACAAACCAACACAACCCCCTAAACAAAATCCGGAGGGCAGAAGGTAGAGAGGAACAGCTATCTGAGAGAGCTGGCTGCTGTACGGACTGAATTGAAGTGAGAGAACCCAAAGAGGCACACATGGCACTGAAGGACGAGGTCAGAAAGCTGAGGTGTGACAGAGAGCAGGACACTACCCCAGACAAGCCAGCAGAACAGCCCACTCCAGACCCAGACCACAACGGGACAGAAAAKACAGGACCCACCAACCCCACCCTCTCCTAACAGCCCTCCTGTCTGCTCCCCGATAGCCATCCTGACAACCCCCCCACACCCACTGAGGACACACAAAAGCCAGAGACTGATTCAAATGGCAAATACATTCAAGAGGATAAACTTTTTCCCAAACACAAAGTGGCTAAACTCTGGAGCCCAAACAGTAGGCATGCCCTCGAGCTGTTGTCAGAGAACAGACTCGGGACCCCCAGTCACATCATAATTCACACGGGCACAAATAACCTGAGGGCCCAGCAGGAAAGGTTGGCAACAGCACTCACGGGAGTGATTGAAAAAGRTTCTTCTWCTTTCCCCAAAGCAGAAGTGGTTGTCTCCACCCTGCCACCATACAGCGGGTGAATGCAAGCATTTCGCGAGACTGTGCCTCAAAACCTAATGTATACCTGGCCCACCAATCCACCCTGGACTTGAACAGCCTTCATGACCAGGTCCACCTCTACAAGGCAGCAATCCCAACTTTGCCAGGACCCTGAAGGATGTCACCCTCAACTGTAGCCCCAGCACCTCACACAGGAGCAACAGAGCAATGGATACCCCCCCCCCCAGACTAGTGAGACACCCTCCCAGTCCTGCAAGACCCCCCCCCGAAGGACCTGCACCAAGCGAACCCGCGCCAAGAGGACCTACACCCAGACCACAGCGTCACCAACCACACCCCAACCAGCTAAGACCACCCCAAGCAAACCCTGGCCACACCCTATATAGGCCCCCCCATATCAGACCTATGCCCCTTCTGCACAGCCCATGCCCCCCGCCCCTGCGGCAAGGACGTCAACATGACATATGCCCGTGCCGTGAGCAGAGCAACAGGCCGACCCCCACTATTACACCCACCCAAGGCCCATCTTGCTACCTAAGAGGTATGTGTCAGATGCTCAACATGCTCTGCTCACATCCACTGTGATGGRCCGGGCCTACACCACACAAAAACAACACTAGACACTATGGAACACAAAGCTTTTACTATCTCATCCTGAAATATACAAGGTCTGAGGTAATCTGCCTTTGGCCTAAAGAGCAGGAACCTAGACTTCAAAGAAATTGGAAATACAGACATTGTATTCCTACAAGAAACATGGTATAAAGGAGACAGACCCACTGGTTGCCCTCTAGGTTACAGAGAGCTAGTAGTCCCATCCACCAAACTACCAGGTGTGAAACAGGGAAGAGACTCAGGGGGTATGCTAATTTGGTATAGAGCAGACCAAACCCATTATTAAAATTTGTCAAAACGGGAACATTTTACATCTGGCAAAAAAATAAGGAAACTCTCTCAACATTGAAAAATGTCCTCATGTGTATATATCCCCAATAGAATCCCCATACTTTAACGATGACAGCTTCGCCATCTTAGAGGGGGAGATCAACAATTTCCAGGCTCACTAATCTGTGGCGATCTAAATGCCAGAACTGGACAAGAACCCTCCTAGACACAACATAACCAACAAAAACAGGTCACAACTCCTGCAACTCTGTCGGACGCTGGGTATGTACATAATCAATAGTAGGCGTCGAGGGGATTCCTACGGTAGGTACACCCATAGCTCATCTCTTGGCAGTCGTACTGTAGACTACTATATCACAGACCTCAACCCATGGTCTCTTAGAGCATTCACAGTCAGTCCACTGACACCCCTATGAGATCTCAGCAAAATCACATTACTTAAATAGAGCTATGCTCAATCATGAGGCATCAAAGCCAAAGGAACTGAATAATATTAAGAAATGCAATAGTTGTGAGCAAAAGTGTGGAAATCTACCCCCCAAAATCTTGACAACAAATTCAAACCCTTCTAGACAATTTCCTAGACAAAATGTTTCACTAATAGTGAAGGTGTAAACTTGGCAGTAGAAAACCTAAACAGTATATTCGATCTCAGCTTCCCTATCAAATCTAAACATTGCAAGCAGACAACCTAAGAAAATGAACAATGACAAATTGTTTGATGAAGAATGCAAAAACCTAAGAAATAAATTGAGAAACCTATCCAACCAAAAACAGAGACCCAGAAAACCTGAACCTTCCTTCACTATGGTGAATCACTAAAAACAATACAGAAATACACCAAGTAACAAGGAACGGCACATCAGAAATCTCAAAGTAATTGAAGAATCCATAGAATCTAACCACTTCTGGGAAAACTGGGAAAATTGGAAAACTAAACACAAAGAGTTCTATCCAAAACAGATGGATGGATAAACCACTTCTCCAATCTTTTTGGCTCTATAACAAAGAACAAASAACAAACAGCAAAAACACATACATGATCAAATACTGTCACGGTCGTCGTTGTAATCATACTCAGACCAAAGTGCAGCGTGAAATCAGTTCGACATCTCGCACAAAAAACAATAACGAATACACGAAARGTAACGTTCTGTAGTGCTCACAGGCAACAACACAAAAACCAGATCCCACAAAACACAGTGGGGAAATGGCTGCCTAAATAAGATCCCCAATCAGAGACAACGATAAACAACTGCCTCTGATTGGGAACCATACCAGGCCAACATAYAAATAAAACACCTAGATAGGAACACTCTCCCTAGTCACACCCTGACCTAACCAAAATAGAGAATAAAAAAGGCTCTCTATGGTCAGGGCGTGACAAATACAAATCTTATTATCAACTATTAAAGACTACCAGAACCCACTGGATTCTCCAATTACATTGAATGAACTACAGGACAAAATACAAACCCTCCAACCCAAAAATCCCTGTGGGGTTGATGGTATCCTAAATMAAATAAAATATACAGACCACAAATTACAATTGGCTATACTTAAACRCTTTAACATCATCCTCAGCTCTGGCATCTTCCCCAATATTTGGAACCAAGGACTGATCACCCCAATCCACAAAAGTGGAGACAAATTTGACCCCAATAACTACCGGGGGATATGCGTCAACAGCAACCTTGGGAAGATCCTCCGCATTATCATTAACAGCAGACTCGTACATTTCCTCAGTGAAAAAAATGTACTGAGCAAATGTCAAATTGGCTTTTTACCAAATTACCATACGACAGACCACATATTCACCCTGCACACCCTAATTGACAATCAAAACAAAGGCAAAGTCTTCTCATGCTTTGTTAATTTTTAAAAAGTGGTGTTGGGGGAAAAAAACTAATTTCTTTCCACAGGGCCAGGGGTGAGACAGGGATGCAGCTTAAGCCCCACCCTCTTCAACATATATATCAACGAATTGGCGAGGGCACTAGAACAGTCTGCAGCACCTGGCTTCACCCTACTAGAATCTGAAGTCAAATGTCTACTGATGATCTGGTGGTTCTGTCCCCAACCAAGGAGGGCCTACAGCAGCACCTAGATATTCTGCACAGATTGTCAGCCCTGGGCACTGACAGTAAATCTCAGTAAGACTAAATTAATGGTATTCCAAAAAAGGTCTAGTCACCAAGACCACAAATACAAATTCCATCTAGACACCATTGCCCTAGAGCACACAAAAAAACTAGACACACCTCGGCCTAAACATCAGCGCCACAGGTAACTTTCACAAAGCTGTAAACGATCTGAGACACAAGGCAAGAAGGGCCTTCTATGCCATCAAAAGGAACATCAAATTTGACATAATTAGGATCTGGCAAAAAATACTTGAATCAGTTATAAAACCCATTGCCCTTTATGGATGTGAGGTCTGGGGTCCGCTCACCAACCAAGAATTCACAAAATGGGACAAGCAAAAATATCCTAAGTGTACAAAGTAAATCACCAAATAATTCATGCAGAGCAGAATTAGGCCGATACCCACTAATTGTCAAAATCCAGAAAAGAGCCGTTAAATTCAACCACCTAACAGGGAAGCGATTCCCAAACCTTCAATAACAAAGCCATCACCTACAGAGAAATGAATCTGGAGAAGAACTCCCCAAGCAAGCTGGTCCTGGGGCTCAGTTCACAAACACAAACAGACCCCATAGAGCCCCAGGACAGCAACACAATCAGACAGTCATATCATGAGAAAACAAAAATATATTTACTTGACACATTGGAAGGAATTTACAAAAAAACTGAGCAAACTAGAATGCTTTTAGGCCCTAAACAGAGAGTACACAGTGGCAGATTACCTGACCTCTGTGACTGACCCAAAATGAAGGAAATCTTTGACTATGTACAGACTCAGTGAGCATAGCTTTGCTTTTGAGAAAGGCTGCCGAAGGCAGACCTGGCTCTCGAGAGAAGACAGGCTATGTGCACACTGCCAACAAAATGTAGAAACTGAGCTGCACTTCCTAACAAATGTGTAACCATAGAGACACAAATTTCCCTCAGATTATACAGACCCACAAAGAATTTGAAAACAAATACAATTTTGATAAACTCRCATATCTATTGAGTGAAATATCACAGTGTGCCAACACAGCAGCAAGATTTGTGACCGGTTGCCACAAGAAAAAGGGCAACCAGTGAAGATCAAACACCATTGTAAATATAACCTGTATGTTTATTTATTTTCCCTTTTGTACTTTAACTATTTGCACATCATTACAACACTATATATAGACATTATGACATTTGAAACATCTTTACTTTGGAACTTGAGTGTAATGTTAATTTATTATCTATTTCACTTGCTTTGGCAATGTAAACATATGTTTCCCATTCCAATAAAGCCCCTGAGAAAGAGGGAAAGAGAGACGAGAGAGAGAGACGAGAGGAAGGAAAGAGAGAGAGAAATATTGGGGAAGATGCCAGAGCTAAGGACGATGTTAAAGAGTTTTAATATAGCCAATTGGAATTTGTTGTCTGTATATTTGATCATTTCATTAAGGATACCATCAACACCACAGGCCTTTTTGGGTTGGAGGGTTTTTATTTTGTCCTGTAACTCATTCAAGGTAATTGGAGAATCCAGTGGGTTCTGGTAGTCTTTAATAGTTGATTCTAGGATTTGTATTTGATCATGTATATGTTTTTGCTCTTTATTCTTTGTTATAGAGCCAAAAAGATTGGAGAAGTGGTTTACCCATAGACTCTAACCAATTCTGGGAAAATTGGAAAACACTAAACAAACAACAACACGAAGAATTATCTATCCAAAATGGAGATGTATGGGTAAACCACTTCTCCAATCTTTTTGGCTCTATAACAAAGAATAAAGAGCAAAAACATATACATGATCAAATACAAATCCTAGAATCAACT
>NC_036850.1:4684364-4732926 GCF_002910315.2 Salvelinus sp. IW2-2015 | reverse complement strand
CAAGAGAGAGATGGGGATCCTACGGTGTACACCATAAGCTCATCTCTTGGCAGTCGTACTGTAGACTACTATATCACAGACCTCACCCAGTGGTCCTTTAGAGCATTCACAGTCAGTCCCACTGACACCCTATGAGATCTCAGCAAAATCACATTACTTAAATGAGCTATGCTCAATCATGAGCATCAAAGCCAAAGGAACTGAATAATATTAAGAAATGCAATAGTTGTGAGCAAAAGTGTGGAAATCTTACCCCCAACAACTTGAACAACAAATTCAAACCCTTCTAACAATTTCCTAGACAAATGTTTCACTAATAGTGAAAGGTGTAAACTTGGCAGTTAGAAAACCTAAACAGTATATTCGATCTCAGCTTCCCTATCAATCTAAAACATGGCAAGCAGACAACCTAAGAAAATGAACAATGACAAATTGTTTGATGAAGAATGCAAAAACCTAAGAAATAAATTGAGAACCTATCCAACCAAAACAGAGACCAGAAAACCTGAACCTTCCTTCACATGGTGAATCACTAAAAAAATACAGAAATACACCAAGTAACAAGAAGGAACGGCACATCAGAAATCTCAAAGTATTGAAGAATCCATAAAATCCTAACCACTCTGGGAAACCTGGGAAAATTGGAAAACTAAACACACAAAGAGTTCTATCCAAAACAGATGGATGGAATAAACCACTTCTCCAATCTTTTTGGCTCTATAACAAAGAACAAAGAACAACAGCCAAAACACATACATGGATCAAAATTACTGTCACGGTCGTCGTTGTAATCATACTCAGACCAAAGTGCCAGCGTGATCAGTTCGACATCTCGCACAAAAAACAATAACGAATACACGAAACGTAACGTTTCTGTAGTTGCTCACAGAACAACACAAAAACCAGATCCCACAAAACACAGTGGGAGAATGGCTGCCTAAATAAGACTCCCAATCAGAGACAACGATAACAACTGCCTCTGATTGGGAACCATACCAGCCAAACATAAAAAATACAAACCCCTAGATAGGAACCACTCTCCCTAAGTCACACCCTGACCTAACCAAAATAGAGAATAAAAAGGCTCTCTATGGTCAGGGCGTGACAAATACAAATCTTATTATCACTATTAAGACTACCAGGAACCACTGGATTCTCCAATTACATTGAATGAACTACAGACAAAATACAAACCCTCCAACCCAAAATCCTGTGGGTGATGGTATCCTAAAATTAAATAAATATACAGACCACAATTACAATTGGCTATACTTAAACTCTTTAACATGCATCCTCAGCTCTGGCACTTCCCCAATATTTGGAACCCAAGGACTGATCACCCCAATCCACAAAAGTGGAGACAAATTTGACCCCAATAACTACCGGGGGATATGCGTCAACAGCAACCTTGGGAAGATCCTCCCGCATTATCATTAACAGCAGACTCGTACATTTCCTCAGTGAAAAAAATGTACTGAGCAAATGTCAAATTGGCTTTTTACCAATTACCATACGACAGACCACATATTCACCCTGCACACCTAATTGACAATCAAAACAAAGGCAAAGTCTTCTCATGCTTTGTTAATTTTTAAAAAGTGGTGTTGGGGGAAAAAAACTAATTTCTTTCCACAGGGCCAGGGGTGAGACAGGGATGCAGCTTAAGCCCCACCTCTTCAACATATATATCAACGAATTGGCGAGGGCACTAGAACAGTCTGCAGCACCTGGCTTCACCCTACTAGAATCTGAAGTCAAATGTCTACTGATGATCTGGGGTTTCTGTCCCCAACCAAGGAGGGCCTACAGCAGCACCTAGATATTCTGCACAGATTGTCAGCCCTGGGCACTGACAGTAAATCTCAGTAAGACTAAATTAATGGTATTCCAAAAAGGTCTAGTCACCAAAGACCACAAATACAAATTCCATCTAGACACATTGCCCTAAGACACACAAAAAAACTAGACACACCTCGGCCTAAACATCAGCGCCACAGGTAACTTCACAAAGCTGTAAACGATCTGAGAACAAGGCAAGAAGGGCCTTCTATGCCATCAAAAGGAACATCAAATTTGACATAATTAGGATCTGGCAAAAAATACTTGAATCAGTTATAAAAACCCATTGCCTTTATGGATGTGAGGTCTGGGGTCCGCTCACCAACCAAGAATTCACAAAATGGGACAAGCAAAAATATCCTAAGTGTACAAAGTAAATCACCAAATAATTCATGCAGAGCAGAATTAGGCCGATACCCACTAATTGTCAAAATCCAGAAAAGAGCCGTTAAATTCAACCACCTAACAGGGAAGCGATCCCAAACCTTCATAACAAAGCCATCACCTACAGAGAAATGACACTGGAGAAGAACTCCCCAAGCAGCTGGTCCTGGGGCTCAGTTCCCAAACACCAAAACAGACCCCATAGAGCCCAGGACAGCAACACATCAAGACAGTCATATCAAGAGAAAACAAAAATATATTTACTTGACAACATTGGAAGGAATTTACAAAAAAACTGAGCAAACTAGAATGCTTTTAGCCCTAAACAGAGAGTACACAGTGGCAGATTACCTGACCTCTGTGACTGACCCAAAATGAAGGAAATCTTTGACTATGTACAGACTCAGTGAGCATAGCTTTGCTTTTGAGAAAGGCTGCCGAAGGCAGACCTGGCTCTCGAGAGAAGACAGGCTATGTGCACACTGCCAAACAATGTAGAAACTGAGCTGCACTTCCTAACAAATGTGTAACCATAGAGACACAAATTTCCCTCAGATTATACAGACCACAAAGAATTTGAAAACAAATACAATTTTGATAACTCCCATATCTATTGAGTGAAATATCACAGTGTGCCAACACAGCAGCAAGATTTGTGACCGGTTGCCACAAGAAAAAGGGCAACCAGTGAAGTCAAACACCTTGTAAATATAACCTGTATGTTTATTATTTCCCTTTTGTACTTTAACTATTTGCACATCATTACAACACTATATATAGACATTATGACATTTGAAACATCTTTACTTTGGAACTTGAGTGTAATGTTAATTTATTATCTATTTCACTTGCTTTGGCAATGTAAACATATGTTTCCCATTCCATAAAGCCCCTGAGAAAGAGGGAAAGAGAGACGAGAGAAGAGGACGAGAGGAAGGAAAGAGAGAGAGAAATATTGGGGAAGATGCCAGAGCTAAGGACGATGTTAAAGAGTTTTAATATAGCCAATTGGAATTTGTTGTCTGTATATTTGATCATTTCATTAAGGATACCATCAACACCACAGGCCTTTTGGTTGGAGGTTTTTATTTTGTCCTGTAACTCATTCAAGGTAATTGGAGAATCCAGTGGGTTCTGGTAGTCTTTAATAGTTGATTCTAGATTTGTATTTGATCATGTATATGTTTTTGCTCTTTATTCTTGTGTATAGAGCCAAAAAGTTGGAGAAGTGGTTTACCCATAGACTCTACCCAATTTGACATTTGCTCAGTACATTGTTTTCATTGAGGAAATGTACGAGTCTGCTGTTAATGATAATGCAGAGTATTTTCCCAGGTTACTGTTGACGCATATTCCACGGTAGTTATTGGGTCAAATTTGTCTCCACTTTTGTGGATTGGGGTGATCAGTCCTTGGTTCAAAATATTGGGGAAGATGCCAGAAGCTAAGGACGATGTTAAAGAGTTTTAATATAGCCAATTGGAATTTGTTGTCTGTATATTTGATCATTTCATTAAGGATACCATCAACACCACAGGCCTTTTTGGGTTGGAGGGTTTTTATTTTGTCCTGTAACTCATTACAAGGTAATTGGAGAATCCAGTGGGTTCTGGTAGTCTTTAATAGTTGATTCTAGGATTGTATTTGATCATGATAGTTTTTTTGCTCTTTATTCTTGTTATAGAGCCAAAAAGATTGGAGAAGTGGTTTACCCTAGACTCTAACCAATTCTGGAAAATTGGAAAACACTAAACAAACAAAACACGAAGAATTATCTATCCAAAATGGAGATGTATGGGTAAACCACTTCTCAATCTTTTTGGCTCTATAACAAAATAAAGAGCAAAACATATACATGATCAAAATACAAATCTAGATCAACTATTAAAGACTACCAGAACCCACTGGATTCTCCAATTACCTTGAATGGTTACAGGACAAAATAAAAACCCTCCCAACCCAAAAAGGCCTGTGGTGTTGATGGTATCCTTAATGAAATGATCAAATATACAGACAACAAATTCCAATTGGCTATATTAAAACTCTTTAACATCGTCCTTAGCTCTGGCATCTTCCCAATATTTGAACCAAGGACTGATCACCCCAATCCACAAAAGTGGACAAATTTGACCCCAATAACTACCGTGGAATATGCGTCAACAGTAACCTTGGGAAAATACTCTGCATTATCATTAACAGCAGACTCGTACATTTCCTCAATGAAAACAATGTACTGAGCAAATTTCAAATTGGCTTTTTTACCAAAATTACCGGTACAACAGACCATGTATTCACCCTACACACCCTAATTGACAACCAAACAAACCAAAACAAAGGCAAAGTCTTTTCTCATGCTTTGTTGATTTCAAAAAAGCCTTCGACTCAATTTGGCATGAGGGTCTGCTATACATTGATGGAAAGTGGTGTTGGGGGTAAAACATACGACATTATAAAATCCATGTACACAAACAACAAGTGTGCGGTTAAAATTGGCAAAAGACACACACATTTTCTTCTCACAGGGTCGTGGGGTGAGACAGGGATGCAGCTTAAGCCCCACCCTCTTCAACATATATATCAATGAATTGGCGCGAGCATTAGAACAGTCTGCAGCACCCGGTCTCACCCTACTAGAATCCGAAGTCAAATGTCTACTGTTTGCTGATGATCTGGTGCTTCTGTCACCAACCAAGGAGGGCTACAACAGCACCTAGATCTTCTGCACAGATTCTGTCAGACCTGGGCCCTGACAGTATCTCAGTAAGACCAAAATAATGGTGTTCCAAAAGGTCCAGTCGCCGACCACACAAATTCCATCTAGACACCGTTGCCCTAGAGCACACAAAAAACTATACATACCTCGGCCTAAACAATCAGCACCAACAGGTAGCTTCCACAGAGCTGTGAACGATCTGAGAGACAAGGCAAGAAGGGCATTCTATGCCATCAAAAGGAACATAAATTTCAACATACCAATTAGGATCTGGCTAAAAATACTTGAATCAGTCATAGAGCCCATTGCCCTTTATGGTTGTGAGGTCTGGGGTCCGCTCACCAACCAAGATTCCACAAAATGGGACAAACACCAAATTGAGACTCTGCATGCAGAATTCTGCAAAAATATCCTCCGTGTACAACGTAACACCAAATAATGCCATGCAGAGCAGAATTAGGCCGATACCCACTAATTATCAAAATCCAGAAAAGAGCCGTTAAATTCTACAACCACCTAAAGGAAGCGATTCCCAAACCTTCACATAACAAAGCCATCACCTACAGAGAGATGAACCTGGAGAAGAGTCCCCTAAGCAAGCTGGTCCTAGGGCTCTGTTCACAAACACAACACCACCCCACAGAGCCACAGGACAACAGCACAATTAGACCCAACCAAATCATGAGAAAACAAAAAGATAATTACTTGACACATTGGAAAGAATTAACAAAAAAAACTGAGCAAACTAAGATGCATTTGGCCCTAAACAGAGAGTACACAGTGGCAGAATACCTGACCACTGTGACTGACCCAAACTTAAGGAAAGCTTTGACTATGTACAGACTCAGTGAGCATAGCCTTGCTATTGAGAAAGGCCGCCGTAGGCAGACATGGCTCTCAAGAGAAGACGGCTATGTGCTCACTGCCCACAAAATGAGGTGGAAACTGAGCTGCACTTCCTAACCTCCTGCCCAATGTATGACCATATTAGAGAGACATATTTCCCTCAGATTACACAGATCCACAAAGAATTTGAAAAACAAATCCAATTTTGAAAAACTCCCATATCTACTGGGTGAAATTCCACAGTGTGCCATCACAGCAGCAAGATTTGGACCTGTTGCCACAAGAAAAGGGCAACCAGTGAAGAACAAACACCATTGTAAATACAACCCATATTTATGCTTATTTATTTTAACTTGTGTGCTTTAACATTTGTACATTGTTACAACACTGTATATATATAATATGACATTTGTAATGTCTTTCTTGTTTTGAAACTTCTGTATGTGTAATGTTTACTGTTAATTTGTATTGTTTATTTCACTTTTGTGTATTATCTACCTCACTTGCTTGGCAATGTTAACACATGTTTCCCATGCCAATAAAGCCCCTTGAATTGAATTGAATTGAATTGAGAGAGGAAGGAGGGAGAGAGGAAGGAGAGAGAGAGAGAGAGGTAGGGGAGAGAGAGAGAGGTAGGTGTAGAGAGCGAGAGAGACGAGAGGAAGGGGAGAGAGAGAGAGAAAGAGAGAGAGAAAGAGAGAGAGAGGTAGGGGAGAGAGAGAGAGAAAGAGAGAGGGGAGAGAGAAAGGAAAACCTGTACTACAGATGACATCCAGGGTAATGAACCATTAGGCTATATAGGCTATGTAGCCTAGATAACCTTATTAAAAAAATATAGATATAAATATAACTATTTTTATTAATGAATATTTAAATACTGTATATTTGTTTTATCCCCTAACCTGTTATAACACCCACAATGATAAAAATTGATTGATGGATCAATCCATTGTTAAACACATCCTAAAGAAACATTCGAAACATAGCACCCTTAAGGGTAAAAGCAGCTATAARATTCAGGGGTTGTGCTCTTCAACCTTGTGTGAAAATCACAGACCCACATTTTGTAGATTCTTTGTATATTTCAGACATTATACTTCTAGAGACATGGAGTAGAGGAGACGTACAAACATCCTATCCCAAAAAATACAGGGAGTTTAATGTACCTTTAGTGAAACATCCACATGTAAAATGGGCCAGKGATTCAGGAGGGATTATAATCTGGTCCAAAAACATGGAAGGTCAGAGAAGAAAGATTATGTAAGCACTGTGGGTCGGGTGAAGTAGAGAATGAGCAGCACTTCCTACTCCACTGTTCAAAATATGACTCAGATATCAATTGTTGCAGTTTGTTTTCTTTGTGTAATATTTTCCACGTATAACTGTTTTGAGGGAGACAGCGACAGATGGCGGGGTGTCGTGGGGGACGGCATCAGCCASGGGACCAGGAACCATCGGCCTGAGGGAAACATGAAAAGATGGTGAGATCCGGTAGTTAGTGGYGTGTTGACCCTCCGGAGGACCTTGAACGGCCCTACAAACTGGGGACTTAGCTTCTTACAGGGAAGGCGGAGCGGGTGGTTCCTGGTGGAGAGCCAGACGTGAACACCAGGATGGAACACGGGAGCCTCACTGCGGTGGCYATCTGCCTACTCTTTCTYARGGTGGACGGCGCGCTGGAGTCTCATGTMGGCATCGTTCCATAACGCTTCTGCACGCCTGAACCACTCATCCACCGCAGGACCGTCGTTCTGGCTCGGAGTACATGGAGCCAAGGCTGGCTGATCTATGCCCCAGAGRACTGGGGCTACAACTCGGGATTATAGGTGCACTCAAGACAGGAACCTCTCCCGAATTGTACAGGACAGGGCATCGTCTTTGATGTTTTCTTAACCTAAGCGATACATCAGTGTGAAATCGAATCTGGTGAAGAAAAGGGCCCATCTGGKTTGTCACGGGTTCTGTCGCCTCACTGTACACATGTACTCCAGTTCCGATGGTCCGTGGGGATGAAAAATAGGTCCTGGGCGCCCTCCAGCTAGTGTCTCCACTCCTCTAATGCCAACTTCACGGTCAGAAGCTCCTGATCGCCAACATCATAGTTCCTCTCCATGAAGGGTAGCGTAGGATCTGGATGTTTAAGCAATGGGGCTGATGGGAAAAGACCCTTCAGTAGGCAGAAGGCTTCGTCAGCTGCAGAATTCCATCAAKATCTGGGGACCACCCTTGAGGAGAGAAGTGAGAGGAGGCGATCGAGCTAAAGGTCTTAATGAATCGGTGGAAACATGTTGGAAATACCCCAAAACCATTATAAACCCTTTATGGTGGTTTGGACCGGCCATGACAGCATACATCTTCCTCTCATACATAATGACTCCTTGCGGGCCAATCTGGTAACCCAAAAAGGAGACCTCCTCCTGATGGAAGTGGCATTTCTCCGYCTTGACGTACAGGTGGTTGTTCAAGGACTAAGACTACTRGGACGTGAGCAATGTGCTCCTCCAAGGTAGCCGAGTAGACCAAGATGTCAATATACACAATCACCTGGACTCCAAGCATATCCCGGAACACCTTGATGATGAATGCCTGGAACACTGACGGAGCATTGGCTAATCCAAAAYGCATCATCAAGTACTCCTAGTGACCAGACATCGTGCTGAAGGGCGTCTTCCATTCATCCCCTCCTGGWTGCGGATCAAATTGTAGGCARTCCGCAGGTCCAACTTGGTGAAAAACCAAGTAAGTGATGGAATTCAGATTTCTGTAATCGATGCACAGGCCTTCTTGGCCAGGAAGAAGAAGCCTGCCGATGCATGGGAGGTGCACATGCGAATGAAACCCTGCTGGAGAGCCTCCTGGATGTACTCCTCCATAGCCTTGGTTTCGGCCACCAACAGAGGGTGGATGCGGCCTTGCGGAGGCGCAGAGCCTGCAAGCCGGTCGATGGCACGGGCCCAGGGGCAATGAGGGAGACATGTGGCGCGTGTCTTGGAAAAAACCTCCCTAAGATCCTGGTATACCTCCGGGATGTTGGGCTGAAGGGCAACCACAGGACTCTCAAACGACGCGGAACCACAGGGAAAGGGTAAGCAGGTCTTCCGGCATTGAGGTACCCAGTCTGTGATTTTCATCCTCGGCCATGAGATGGTAGGGTTATTACGTTGAAGCCATGGYAGGCATAGGATGATCTTGTGTACAGGTGCACTGATGAGGAAGGGTATTKTGGATTCCACGGTGAGGGTGAGTGGTACTGTGTGTGATTGTCCCAGATCCCAGTGGTTGACTATCCAGTGCTTTAACTGGACAAGGTGAGGAGAGAGGGTATGAGGTGATGTTAAGGGAGGAGACGAGGGCCTGGTCAATAAAATTCCCCACGGCACCAGAGTCCACAAGAGCTGAAGAAACAAAACATTTAGGACAGCCAGCCAGTGAAATAGTTTCTAGGAAAGGTCTGGGGGAAAGTGCCTAACCCAGGAGACGGGTGATCACATGGCTGTCCCTCTACTCCCATGGACCCCCGGTTAGAACYTACCGGACACCGTTGAAGCTGGTTCCCCCCCTGTCCACAATAAGGACAGAGCCCCAGCTTTCTACGATGGTGTCGCTCAGCAGCGGAGAGACGTGTGGCCCCCACCTCCATGGGTTCAGGCTCTGAATAACCAACGGAGGAGGGAGAGAGGCAATGGGGGTACCGACGCTCCCAAAGTAGGTTATCCAGACAGATGGCCATCGCGATGAGGGCGACCAAGGTAGCCAACTCCGTCTGGACCTCCTCCTGCAATCCTCTTCTGAATACGGTGCGGAGCGCCGGATCATTCCATCCGCTGGATGCTGCCACTAACCGAAAGGTAAGCGCGTACTCCTCCATGGTCTGGCCATGCTGTCGTAGTTGGAGTCCACCCCCCTCTCTGCCCTCTGGTGGATGGTCGACTTGTGGTAGAGAATCCTCCGCTGTGTAGAGATGACGCCCCTTGAGTAATGTCTACTCATTGAAGAACGCAGAGGACCTCATCCATAGCCGTCCTCAAATGAGCCAGCTGGTTATGGTGTTGACGAAGTAGGTGTCCCTGTTCGCCGACCATCTGGGAGATTTCTTGGTTAACTGCTGCTTCCATTTGTAGAGGTAGTATTCTGTAACATAGACACAGGGAGTCAGGACGCAGGTGCAGTTAGTGAGTTTAATAATAACTAACATGGCGCGATACAAAACAAGTGAAGTGTCTGACATGAAACATAAACAATACTACCTGATGACTGATAACAAAAGAGTGCTATATAAAGGGCAAGTAATCAAGGGAGAAATGAAGTCCAGGTGTGACTGATGATGAGACACAGGTGTGTGTAATGATGGTTGCCAGGTGTGCATGAAGATGGGTTGCCAGGACCGGTGGTTAGTAGACCGGTGACGTCGAGCGCTGGAGTGGGGGAGCTGGAGCGAGAGCGGACGTGACAGTGAGACTTATCTTTTCCCTTTGAATGTGATGCATTGACATAAGTGTCAATTGTTTGACAGTGGACACTAATCTTTTCCCATTGAATGCAATGTATTAAAATAACCATCAATTTGTTGAAACTTGTGTTTTCCAATTGACTGTGATGCATTGACATAAGCATCAACCTTGTGACCCTCATCTTTTATCATTAAATGCAATGTCTTAACATAAGTGTCAATTGGTTGACACTCACCTTTTCACAATTGACTGCGATGTATTGGTTGACGCTGATCTCTTCCCATTAGCACTGCAAAGCCTGCTTAGAACATGGCCAATTGACATCTGTGACAGGAGGAGGTTTTCCTAAGATATCATGTTGGATAGAGAGGAGGTGGGCGCTACAGGTGGTTCTGCATGTCTTTTTCCCTCAACAGGCAGCCAGTCTTGGAATGGGGACTTGAAGAGGGAGACTGTATAGTCCAGGCAAAGCTGCTCTCTTCACTCTTGGAGTGTTTGCAGTGCTAGTGTTTTGTAGCTCGTGCGTCTGTGTATAACACTGTGCCCACAATGATATGGCGAGCACAGTTAATTTTAGCAGATGAAACAACATGACAATAACAGCAGCTGTAGATAATGTAATGAAAAGTGGGATCTCAGAGTTTGGCAGAACACCTAGAGGACATCAGGTGGATCCAGGTCTGGCGAAGGGATACGGTAGGCTTCTCGGAGCATGGCATAACTCCTAGATCCTGGAGAACAGGAGCAGAATTAAAGGGAAAAGGGGAGGAGACAGAGATGTAGAAGCAGGGTTGGGTAGGTTACTTTCTAAATGTAATCCGTTACAGTTACTAGTTATATGTTATTGCCCTTTGATAGGCCAGGTAGAATTGTCACCATATTGCTTACACTTATCCAACCCGCTCAGGTCTACACAAATTAATAGGGTGTAAGGACTAGGGGATGGTTTGGGATTCAGGGATAGGCTTTTTCTTAATTTATTTATTTAAAAGCATGGATTTTCCTCCATCCTCCACTGTTTCAGAATATATGAATTTAGTAGTCATGGCAAGCTTTGTTAAAGAGCTATTGAAACTTGAAATCCAATATCTTATTTATTTTNTTAATTGGGTCAGTGCCTCAMTGACCCTACGAAAGACCTAAAAGCCAGCCATATTGTAAACAAATGCAATATGTCAAATATGTGCATTGTAGAGAGAGCTGATGTGCCCTTCCTGCCTACTACAGCAATGAGCAGTCATGCTCATGAGCAGTCATGCAATGAGCAGTCACGCTCACTGCAATGAGCAGTCACACCATATTATGATGCTGACTTTCAACTAGATGGTTCTGGCAGATCACTGCTGTGGTTGTGGCAGGCAACCGGAATTCAAAAGCTTTAACCCTCACCCGAAAGCAATCCTACTTTTCAGAGTTACACTAGACTTTATAACCTTAACTTTAAGGAGGTGTAGTATGACAATAGAGATAATACAGCTTCAGAGTCAGAAGCACGAGACCTAAACTCTCCAAAACACCATTGTGACCCAGTTGGTCACACTTGACACACCCATTGCAGACTAGCCCAAGGAAAGTGACCCATGCACACAAGTGATGTTATGGCTGGACTACATACCTTTGTGCAAACTTCCCTCTGCCTTGGCAGTGCTGTCYTGTAGGAGGCTAACCAGGGTTGACGAACAATATGAGGGCAGACCACTATCAATTTTCTCCRGAGGTGTGCACTTGTTCARGTCCCTTCATGGATTTCAAAGAAAYCGACTGATGAGTTCTGAATGAGTGCACACTTCAGGAGGATGGAGAGGTTATTGGGATGGGACCACAGTGACTGAATCACAAAACCCTTACTTCCCTCTGCACATTTCCAACAACACATTCCCTGCTTGAAAACTGTTTTTGTTTTTGAAACAGATTATGGGATTAGGTATCCATAATAGCGTAACTTCAAACTACTCCAACCATATNAACACATTCCCTGCTTGAAAACTGTTTTTGTTTTTGAAACAGATTATGGGATTAGGTATCCATAATAGCGTAACTTCAAACTACTCCAACCATATCGACCAAGTCACAGCTGATGGCAGTGACTTGTGAGTAGGGCTGTGCGAGTATGGACAAAATATCATATCAAAGTATTTTTTTAAAAATTGGATGGTATGACGCTATTTGGCAGTATTTTTCTGTTTTTGAATAATAAAAATAGTTCTGAATTTGCTTTATAAGTAGTGTGTGACCCTACGGTGGCAACACATAGATTCTAAGTGATTTGTTCTTTATTTATTTTGTTTTGACAACCTTTTTCTCCCCAATTTCGTGATATCATCGATGCAATGCCGCAACGGGCTTGGGAGAGGTGAAGGTCAAGTCATGCTTCCTCCGAAACATAACCTGCCAAACCGTGCTCGCTTAACCCGGAAGCCAGCCGCACCAATTCGTGGGAGGCAACACTGTTCAACTGACGACCGGAGTCAGCCTGCAGACTCCTGGCCCGCCACAAGGAGTCCCCCCAGGCCAAACCCTCCCCTAACCTGGACGACGCTGGGCTAATTGTGCGCCGCCTGATGGGACTCACAGTCACGGCCGGTTATGACACAGCCTGGGTCTGTAGTGGCGCCTCAAGCACTGTGATGCGATGGCCCCCATTCAAAGTGATTTCAATAGGTCTATCTACATTCTGATTGTTTTATACTGTTCAATTCAACCAAAAATAATTTTCAGTATTTTTATCAATTTCTGAATTTCCTGCACTCATTTAAAAATAATTTACACACTTCTATGTAGGGCTTCACGATATGGGAAAAAAATCTGGGCCTTATTTTTTTACCAAATGTTGCAATTGTGATTTGACTTGTAATTTAGAGAAAAATACTTGGATGAACTGTTGGAATCATGGAAATATAATTATTATTCTAATAATTTTATAGTTAGAATATAATAGTGGGAACTTTGAATACAGTGTTGTTTGACATGACAACGAATGAAAATTCTAGGGAGGAGTTTTTGTGACAGGGTAGGAACCAAAGTTTCCTAGGGGACCCTACAATCTTTGCCTACATTGAATGTTTTCATTGAATGTTTTCTCTTAACTACTTCATGTAGCTAACATATTCTTTCTTCACATATTCCTCTCTGATTTAGAAGATCCTGTTGCTCAAACAACATGCTGATTTAGGTCTACACCATCGCTGGTATTATGAGGCTGTATAGCTAATTAAGCTTGCTCTGACTAATTTATTAGCTAGCTAGCAATTAGCATTAGCGATTAGTGGCTAACAAGATTTAGGCCTAACTTGCTAAGAAAATACAAACTAGCTGTTTGCATATGTAAGAAACACAAACAAATAGTTTATTAATTATAGCACGCTAGTGGATTTATATTGAGAAGCAAAGTGAAAACAGCATAGTTTTCATCAACATTGTTGCATGTGCTGCATTGACCATGCAGACTGAACGCACGTGTCTCATGGTCAAGCAACAACAAATGCGCTCCTTGAATGAATGACAGGGGGCGGGGCTAGGTCTGTGTGCGGAAAGCGGCATTGAGAAAGAGAGCAGAGCGAGAGATTACTCAAGTAGCGAAATAAACAATAAAAATGGACGTTACACACGGCACATCGCAATTAACAAACCAAACATTCAAATACAGTTATAGAAGGTAAAGTAAAACCCCAAACCGGTCCGTGCATCAATACCGGTATAGCAGTAAAATACGGTATACAGCCCAGCCCAGCCCTGCCTGTGAGTAATGCAAATAGTCCTCTCAGATCCATTTAGTAACAAGGCAGGTTTGGGTTTTAATTTCCTGCATCTTYCACTACAACCACCAAGGCTGCACATATAATCAGCATTCAGAACATACAGTACAAACTCTAATCAAAGTTAATGGTGCACGAAGGAACAGCATGTACGTGGGTTTGTGTGAGAGATTTCTCTTTGCCCTCCRCTCTTCTGTGGAGAGAGCCACAGCTGAACAAGAGGTGAAGGGTTAATGAGTTGTGGGTGAATGGCGTTAGTTAGCGCCSATCCCACACCAGATTCCATGCTGCTCTGCTGAGCTGAGACAACGCTGTGGTCCGGGCCCCTCGGAAACCTCTTCCAGGCCTGGCAGGTCCGGTGTACTCATCACCATTGTCTCTGTGTCAGCTCTCCTCATTAGTGGATGCTCATGAATCGTCACCGTTTTTGGCCCTCAAACAAAATGTAGGGCCAACAATGTGCCTGTCTATGATTCCCAGCTATAGCTGGGAATGTTTTCACCTCTGGTATAGTTTAGGGAAAAGCACTATGAAGGAGACCAGGAATGTCAAGAAGACAATATGTCAGACTATGCATTAAGAAACCATATAAAGAATCAGCCACCACTTTGTAACAGAAAAGAAAGGAGCAGGTTCAGGCCAGGGGTTAAATTGAAAGGATGTTCAAGGTACTCGTGTTTGAAAGAGACTGGAATGTTTTAGCCCTTATCATTATAGTATCTAAATTCAGAGAAATAATACAAATGCCAACATATTTCATCACAGGGCCTTGTATATACTTGTATATACTCTCAGGAGCTGTACAGCCTAAGKCCTACAGTACCAGTCAAAAGTTTGGACACACCTACTSATTCAAGTTTTTTTWWACTGTTTTCTACATTGTAGAATAATAGTGAAGACATCAAAACTATGAAATAACACATATGGAATCATGTAGTAACTCAAAAAGTGTTAAACAAATCAAAAATATTTGAGATTTTTCAAAGAAGCCACCCTTTGCCTTGATGACATCTTTGCACACTCTTGGCKTTCTCTCAACCAGCTTCACCTGGAATGCTTTTCCAACAGTCTTGTAGGAGTTCCCACATGCTGAGCACTTATTGGCTGATTTTCCTTCACTCTGCAGTCCAACTCATCCCAAACCATCTCAACTGGGTTGAGGTCGTGTGATTGTGGAGGCCATGTCATCTGATGCAGCACTCCATCACTCTCCTTCTTGGTCAAATAGCCCTTACACAGCCTGGAGGTGTGTTTTGGGTCATTGTCTAACAAATGATAGTCCCACTAAGCATAAACCAGATGGGATGGCAAATCGCTGCAGAATGCTGTGGTAGCCATGCTGGTTAAGTGTGCCTTGAATTCTAAATAAATCACAGACAGTGTCACCAGCAAAGCACCCCTACACCACCTCCATGTTTCACAGTGGGAACCACACATGCAGAGATCATCCGTTTCACCTACTCCTCGTCTCACAAAGACAAGGTGGTTGGAACCAAAAATCTCATATTTGGACTCATCAGACCAAAGGACATATTTCCACCAGTCTAATGCCCATTGCTTGTGTTTCTTGGCCCAAGCAAGTCTCTTCTTCTTATTGGTGTCCTTTAGTATTGGTTTCTTTTCAGCAATTTTACCAAMAAGGCTGCAGRAGAGGTAACTCTGGGTCTTCCTTTCCTGTGTCGGTCCTCATTAGAGGCAGTTTCATCATAGCACTCGATGGTTTTTGCGACTGCACTTGAAGAAACTTTCAAAGTTTAGAAAATAGTAAAAATAAAGAAACCCTGGAATGAGTAGGTGTGTCCAAACTTTTGACTGGTACTGTATYTTGTTTGTTCACACTATGGGTCGGTTTCCCAGACAGATTTGTATTTATTAGGGATCCCCACTAGCAACTGCGAAGGCAGCTGCTACTCTCCCAATAGATGTATTGTTATGTTAATTAAATCTGATTCTACTGCTTGCATCAGTTACCTGATGTGGAATAGAGTTCCATGTAGTCATGGCTCGATGTAGTATTGTGAAGAGACCTCTGGTGGCATGTCTTGTGGGGTATGCATGGGTGTCCGAGCTGTGTGCCAGTAATTTAAACAGACAGCTCGGTGCATTCAGCTTGTCAACACTTCTTACAAAAACAAGTAGTGATGAATTCAATCTCTCCTCCATTTTGAGCCATGAGAGATTGACATGCATTTCATTAATGTTAGCTCTCCGTGTACATTTAAGGGCCAGCCATGCTGCCCTGTTCTGAGCCAATTGTAATTTTCCTAAGTCCCTCTTTCTGGCACCTTACCGCACGTCCAGATGCGACAAAATTAGGGTCTGTAGTACCTGTCTTGTTGATTGTGCTGTTTAGGCAGAACAGCGCTTTATTATGGACAGACTTCTCCCCATCTTAGCTACAGTTGTYTCAACATGTTTTGACCATAACAGTTTACAATATAGGGTTACTCCAAGCAGTTTAGTCAKCTCAATTTCCACATCATTCATTACAAGATTTAGTTGAGGTTTAGGGTTTAGTGAATACAATGCTTTCAGTTAAAACAGCCCATAAACATCTTCCAAAAACATTGATGATGGCCTGTCGATGACATGTGAGATGTACAGGGGGGAAAGGGTTGAGGTCAAGTTCAGACATGAAATAAGAATTGCATTCATCAGAAGAAAAACAACTCGGAGCCATACAGAACTTGGAAACTTAACTTTGTTTTAAGGAGCAGGGAACTGTCACAGATGCCATGTTGGCACCAAAAGTTCAAAGACAGTTAAGAAGACAGCAAATGACAATGGCATGTCTGGAGATGAGTAGGCTTGGCATGGTGACGCCCAGGCTCTCTGCTTCTGCAGTACAAGTCAACAGCCAACAGCTGGAGATGCAGTGTGGACATGATATCTGTAACCAATACTCCCACCTAGTGGCACAAATGGCTCAATAATAAGCCATAGACTTTTAATCAACTCATTGAAATTATGGCTAATGCTCCACTAGAAATTACACTATACAGAATAAATCCAATCGGCAAACATTGTAGTTACAGGCACATCTAATGTAACTACAGTTACACTAGGCTACCTACCGTTCAGAACAGCAGGTAGCCTAGTGGTTAGAGCGTTGGGCCAGTAACCAAAAGGTTGTTAGATCGATTCCCCGCGCTGACAAGGTAAAAATCMGTCAMTCTGCCCCTGAACAAGGCAGTTAACCCACTGTTCTGAGGCTGTCATTGTAAATAAGAATTTGTTCTTAACTGCCTAGTTAAAAATATATATATAGTACTTAACTTACACCTGGTTGTGATGTCTAATTACACATTTAAAATTGTATACGCATGCAATCTGTAAACCTCATTACCCAAGATGACCATTTTATCTCGCTGTTATTCACAATATAATGGCTCATAATAACAGCTGGAATGGAGCAAATGGAATGGCAACAAACACATGAAAACAACGTGTTTGATACCATTCCACTAARTTCACTCCAGCCATTACCACAACCCCGTTCTCCCCAATGAAGGTGCCACCAGCCTCCTGTGCTACACTATACGTAACTATATAGGTTTGGGGACACTTAGGCTGCGTTTACAGAACAAATTCAGACCTTTTGCCTATAACTGGGCAAAATATTAGAATTGGGCTGCCTGTGTAAACGCAGCCTTAGACCATCCAGTTATTTCAGGACACAAGTCACAGGCTGACGATCACTGAATCTCATTTCCGCCAGCTTGCCCACCTACTAAAAATAAAACCCCATGCTTCTCTTAGTAATCATGAGAGTGCATGTTCCAAAAGCATACACAATAGACACACTTTAAACAAAATCAGTCAACTTTTTTAAATCATTATTTTACTGCAATAGTGTCAGAGGAGATTGGAGGAGTAAGGGAAGCAGAAGGTCACTTGTGATAGTGTTGTTATAAACTTGAAGCCTTGTTAACACAACAGAAACATGACTCATGGCTGGGGTATGGAAACTATCAACAGAATGAGGAACAGAGTCAAGGAAACACGTGCTTTAGTTGAACTTCTTAACCTCTTAAAATAACTTCATAATCTCTCGTTAAATATTATGGTCTCTAAAAAGTAAATCAGACTATTMCTCTGTATCAAACTCGTGATGTGGCACTGACAATACACTCTCTCGATTGCATCATGTCGATTACGACAGGAATGATGCCTCCACGCAAAAAGTGACGAGGTAAAAACMACATATACCAAGATGGTGTTTTAACACTGAAGGACAAGTCTCTAAATACAAATCACTCAAGTATCTCACATGTAAAATAATACATTGTAGACATTTATCATTGATATACTTAGGTACATTTAACACATCTGTTGATTTCACAGACAATATTGTGAAGTTCCATGCAATGTCTTAAAAAAAAAAAATACTGTAAAATGTTGGTCACAATGTTTTGTCTTTGCATATTAGCCAACAAGGTGAAACATCTGTCGATGTGCCCTTGAGCAAGGCACTTACTCCTAATTTGCTCCAGGGGCACCGTASTACTATGGCTGACCCTGTAAAACACATTTCATTGCACCTATCTGCTGWTTGACAATAAAAAAAGCTTTTCTCATTTGTAAGGCATAGTATAGTTCAAGGTGAAAACAATTTGTTCCACAACAGCGATAAAACATTTAATACTTCACCTTAACTGTGGAGGCTGCAAAATAGTGCTCACATCCTAAAGTGTAAACATGATGCAATTGACATTTTAACCTGTATACATAATGATATTGATGCGACGGATTCATTTGACTATTAAGAGATGTTAGTCTGGGTACCCATCTTTTTAAGCTAACATTCCACTCCCTGCCACACCTGTCATTTGCCAAAGAGACCAGGCAATCATGTCAGTTTGAACAGCTCTTTTTTTCAGTGATCCTCAGTTAAGTGAAAAAAAKCCTACAAAACAGCAATTGTTAAAGAACATAATAAGAACCACTGGTATGTATGCCACAGAATAAAAACAACCAATATTGCCACATTGTGTACTTATCATTTTCCCAGTGCTAAAACAGTCAAATTAAGAAGTAGAACCTAACTAAATATAATCTTTTTGAAATCATTAAAAGTTCTTAAATTTAAGACCGTCTTAGCATCCTTGGCTGTGAAATTAAAATCTATGCTAAAAGCAGTAAAAAAACAAACAAAGAGTATCACAACCTTAAAAACAAAAATACTGAGTAAGAACAGCTGTGACCCTCAAATAAAAGTGGCACACGGGCGCAGTCAGACACAGGCACAGTAATCTCCCCTGCACACACCCTGCAGTAAAACCGGACCGTTTTTTTTTATGTTGGCCGTCTCCCTGAGACACCTCCCCTCATGGCGACCCTAGTACACAACATCAAGTCCCATGACTCAWATGWGCCACACCCATATTCCTGCTAGGTCAGTTGCCCCAGTGGGTGACATGCTCTCAACCCAGGAAGGTGAGGCCCGCCATGACGCTGAAGCCTAGCAGAATGAAGAACACCTTGAGCAGCTGGTTCTCCGGGGAGTTCAGCTCGTGAGGCAGGATCTCCATGAAGGTGATGTAAATAAAGGTCCCGGCCGCCAGCCCCTCCAGGATGGCCTGGATCAGAACGCCTGCCGCCAGCTGGGCCTCGATAACCCCGATACCCACTGCAATGCCCAGCGGAGACATCATGGCGAAGACGCCCACGTAGGCTGCAACCCACATGGGCGGGACTGCGCTTTGCACCAGCTTCACCGATAGGCTGAACACGATGATGCTCTTGTGGACCACAATGGCAATGCAGATCTCTAATACCTGGATAGGATGGAGAGAACTAGGTTAGGTTAAATTCCTCTCCTCCTTTTTCTCATTGCAGTAAGATGAAGCTGTATAAATATCAACACAAGCTGCATAAATTACACATCTGTCATTTATAATTCTTTGAAGTCTATAAAAACAGGTTCTTAAATAAATCACTTCAAGCCAGATAAGAGTCTTGGATCAACCAAAGAAAGTAGTTTAAAAAGGACAAATTCCAAAGTTAATAAAATAGTCAGATGTTCAGACTTCAAAAGTAGTCTAATACCAAATTAAGTTCACATCCCAGGCCATCTGTTTTGTAGATCCAGGGTCGTATTCACTACGAAACAAACCGAAGCAAATGGGCCAAAACAAGGAGGGACCTACCTGAATTTGTCCAATAAGAAACACTT
Source organism: Salvelinus sp. IW2-2015 (assembly GCF_002910315.2). Lineage (NCBI taxonomy): Eukaryota > Metazoa > Chordata > Actinopteri > Salmoniformes > Salmonidae > Salvelinus > Salvelinus sp. IW2-2015. The sequence continues at coordinate 4,712,763 of NC_036850.1, read as the reverse complement.
GTTTTTGCTTTCGCCATGTTTAGTTTCTGCAACACTGCAAAATATTTTTGCTACAGTGTCTAATGAATACGACCTTGCTATAGTCCACAATCCTAAATAAATAGAAAATAAAATAATTTCCAGATTTCCTATGCTCTTTTCCATTTATTTGAGGTTGAGGCTATAGCTGGATCTACACAACCGATTACATAGTCGGTCATGACGAGTCAACATCCTGTTTGAGATCTGAAAACGTGACAACTTTTGATTTGAATGCAATTTCCCTTTATCAGTTACTCTCCTGTCTTTCCTTCTACCACACATTAATCAATGTGTCAGCAACCTGCATGCATTTAGTGTATTGATTTATAAACTCAGCAAAAAAAGAAACGTCCCCTTTTCAGGACCCTGTCTTCCAAAGAATTCGTAAAAATCCAAATAACTTCACAGATCTTCAATGTAAAGGGTTAAACACTATTTCCCATGCTTGTTCAACGACCCATAAACAATTAATGAACACACACCTGTGGAACGGTCATTAAGACACCGACAGCTTACAGACAGTAGGCAATTAAGGTCACAGTTATGAAAACTTAGGTCACTAAAGAGGCCTTTCTACTGACTCTGGAAAAACACCAAAAGAAAGATGCACAGGGTCCCTGCTCATCTGTGTGGAACGTGCTTTAGGCATGCTGCAAGGAGGCATYAGGACTGCAGATTTGGCCAGGGCAATAAATTGCAATGTCCGTACTGTGAGAGGCCTAAGAAAGCTACAGGGAGACAGGATGGACAGCTGATCGTCCTCGCAGTGGCAGACCACATGTAACAAAACCTGCACAGGATCGGTACATCCGAACATCACACCTGCGGGACAGCTACAGGATGGCAACAACAACTGCCCGAGTTACACCAGGAACGCACAATACCTCCATCAGTGCTCAGACTGTCCGCAATAGGTGGAGAGAGGCTGGACTGAGGGCTTTAAGGCCTGTTGTAAGGCAGGTCCTCACCAGACATCACCTGCAACAACATCACCTATGGGCACAAACCCACCGTCGCTGGACCAGACCAGGACTGGCAAAAAGTGCTCTTCACTGACGAGTTACGGTTTTGTCTCACCAGGGGTGACGGTCGGAATCACGTTTATCGTCGAAGGAATGAGCGTTACACTGAGGCCTGTACTCTGGAGCGGGATCGATTTGGAGGTGGAGGGTCCGTCATGGTCTGGGGCGGTGTGTCACAGCATCATCGGACTGAGCTTGTTGTCATTGCAGGCAATCTCAACGCTGTGCATTACAGGGAAGACATCCTCCTCCCTCATGTGGTACCCTTCCTGCAGGCTCATCCTGACATGACCCTCCAGCATGACAATGCCACCAGCCATACTGCTCGCTCTGTGCGTGATTTCCTGCAAGACAGGAATGTAAGTGTTCTGCCATGGCCATTTGAGCACGTCTGGGATCTGTTGGATCGGAGGGTGAGGGCTAAGGCCATTCCCCCCAGAAATGTCAGGAAACTTGCAGGTGCCTTGGTGGAAGAGTGGGGTAACACCTCACAGCAAGAAGTAGCAAATCTGGTGCAGTCCATTAGGAAGAGATGCACTGCAGTACTTAATGCAGCTGGTGGTCACACCAGATACTGACTGTTACTTTTGATTTTGACCCCCCCCCTTTGTTCAGGGACACATTATTCAATTTCTGTTAGTCACATGTCTGTGGAACTTGTTCAGTTTATGTCTCAGTTGTTGAATCTTATGTTTATACAAATATTTACACATTAAGTTTGCTGAAAATAAACGCAGTTGACAGTGAGGACGTTTTTTTTGCTGAATTTAGTAAAATATCTCAGGATCTTGTCATTAGAATCATCCGCTGACTTGGTGCATGGTGTGCGAGTGATTTTATACTAAGGATGCGAGAGAAAGTGCATGGAAATCATGCATGGGTCTCACTTCCCTCTGCCTCTACTCTAAACCTCCTGACACTACGGGTGATTGGATAGAGTTTTCCTAGGGCTTCCTCCTAAGCACAGCAAAAACTTTCACTATGCTTTTGTGATGGAAAGATACTMCCCTGAATACCAACAAAGGACAATACAGTGAAAAGGAGAACTATGTGAAGATAAAAGTCCAAGAGCACATCACATGAAAAGCACGAGTTAGAAACATGTACTTTATTTTTCCCCCCAGATAGAAATAACAATTCTCAATGTACAATTTGATAAGAGCTTTTGATCAATTCTAGGTAAATAAGTAACTCGTTTGGGAATTGTAAATATATTATTTTAGATAAAAATCACTGGAGACAAATGTGAAGTCAATCATATGGCAGCAACCTGCATAATGAGAACTTCAGTTTCTTGGCAATTTCTCACATGGAATAGCTTCATTTCTCAGAACAAGAAGAGACTGATGAGTTGCAGAAGAAAGTTTTGTTTCTGGCCATTTTGAGCCTGTAATCGAACCCACAAATGCTGATGCTCCAGATACTCAACTAGTCTAAAGAAGGCCAGGTTTATTGCTTCTTTAAAATCAGAACAATAGTTTTCAGCTGTGCTAACATAAATTGCAAAAGGGTTTTCTAATGATCAATTAGCCTTTTCAAATGATAAACTTGGATTAGCTAACACAACGTGCCATTGAACACAGGAGTGATGGTTGCTGATAATGGCACTCTGTACGCCTATGTAGATATTCAATAAAAAAAAAAAGCCGTTTCCAGCTACAATAGTCATTTACAACATTAATGTCTACACTGTATTTCTGATCAATTTGATGTTATTTTAAAATGGACAAAAAGTGCTTTTCTTTCAAAAACAAGAATTTCAAAGTGAACCCAAACTTTTGAACGGTAGTGTATATATTTAGTCCCTATTTCATTGTCTTTAGCAGATTTCATTTAGAAAAAGATGATGTTTTTCACTCACGAACCTGCAGCCACTAGCTAGCTTGTCAGTAGACGTTCGAAGTTTGCGCCGTTCTGCCGCYGAGCAGTGCCACAGAGTTCTATTGACGAGTGACCACTTGATATTCCATTCACTCCAAACATGCTAAATTCTCAGAGTAAATTGGGGGTTCAAAATTGTAGACATGTGGGTTGGACTATTGTTCATCACGCTATTCTCGATTTTTTGGAGACATATTTGAATAAACCTTTAATGATTTAATCACTTTAGGGGTGAACATCCCAAAGTCTATATCTGAATAACTTGTAAATATGAAGTTAATTCAGAATTTAAGTTATCTGGCTAGCGCATCATGCTTTGTGACATTAGTCATCTCTAGTTTATATTATTATTTACCTTTATTTCAACAGGGCAGTCATATTGAGACTAGTCTCTTTTACAAATGAGCCCTGCACAATACAAAAACGGGCAAGTATATTTCAATATATAGACAATATACACATTAAAGACACAGAACAGTCAATTAAAAAAAACATTATTCATTACAAAAATCCTCTGTCAGCTGTCTGAATTGCCCTACGGACTTCAAAGRATGATATAGGTGTATTTATGCAGTTGTTCAAATTCACAGATACATTTGTATATCTTCAAAAGAAACTACCGGTAGTTAGATAATGTATTTTCACTTATTACAGCTGCATGCTTGTTGTGTTCTCTATGGTGCACTCGTTTGTTRGTGAGCAGGCTGCTCATTCTAAATAGTCAAATCCAATCTGTTGGAAATAGTGGCAGCATGTGCAGCAGTTGTCATTCGTTTTTTGACATGAAAAAGTGAAATGGGTGTATTTATTCAAATTCGCAGATCGCTTTATATACACTGCCTTCAGGAAAGTATTCAGACCCCTTTACTTTTTACACATTGTTACATTACAGCCTTATTCTAAAAGTGTTATATGACGTGCATCTTTTTTGACACGCAAAGACACGCAATGTGCCTTACCCTAATAATTTGGTCTATTTTCACCTATGGTTCTAACTTGGTGGTGCACAAATAGCCTATAACCTGTTTTAGAGAAATGTAATCATCGAATATTGTAAAAGCTTTCGTTGTCCGTTTATATGCCCCATTTATTTATCCTATGGTTCTGACTGGTACAGGGAGTACACTWAGAACGGCCCATGTTCTGAATTCTGTCGCTGTACATTTCAAAAGTGCTGAACAAAGTTATATTGACTACGTCCGTCGTCGCTTACTCATTGTCTTAATCGAAATTATGGATTGCCCCTCACCCGCTTGTRGTCCCCTTATGCCATAATTTGTTTAAGCAAGTCTGCCATATCAGCTGTTTTTTTTTTAAGGCAATAAATGAGGCTGAATGAACTGTTTCGCTGCCAGACAAGGCTCCGCTGAAAGCCAGGTTTAGCAGTGGTAAGGTGTTGGGACAGCTTTATGTAGGCCCTAACAGTTCGTGGGCACCGTTTGMCACCGTTATAGTGCATTTAATGTTGTGGCTTTGCTGACATGCATTTCATGTTCTTTTTTTTTTGCCCCACCAAGATTTACATGCTAAAATCACCACTGGAATGGTCCCACCTGATCTTGCCTCCTCCAATTGCCTTCCATCTTTGAAGACATGTATTTTCATTGTTAGAGCGGCCACTTGAGCATCTGGTCATTATAATAGATCATTTGTGGCTATAAGGACATGCCTGGTGCCCAAAATTGATGACATGTCACYCAGCGAGAGTTGAGTGGGGCCAAACGGATTTGTTTCAGTCAGTCGCCGTAATGAGCCCTACCCAGCTAGCTAGTTTATGCTTGTGGCTAGAAATGTCAGCAAGAATTTGAAACATGTCTGCTAAAGTTGGGACTTGGGAGTYTTCAGAATCATTCTGTTTTTATTGGGACTACAAAAGCAATAAAAAGTGCTTTAGCGGTCACCCTGGCCTGATATTAGCTACTACACTTAAGTGGTATCCAGATTTTCATAGCATCATACCATCCTTCTCACATCCCATGATTTACGGTATTACCGGCATAGTCCACAAGGGGCGCTAATGCAAGAAAAGCCCATTTAGCCTCTACTACCAGAACGCTAACAAAATTTGCACAAACTAGTAGCAAAATCTCAAACTAATCTAACGAATWGCAAAGACAGGCAAACCCAGCTCATAAAGTTATACAAGCATAGCTAGTAGCTACCGAATGTCATTTTCAGTGAGTGTGGACATTTARAAGCGAATGAGAGAAACTGTGCAAATGAACAAAGTTTTGATGCAGGCTTTTCTGAAGGAATAACAGCATGTGTACACGGAGCAGAGGGGTGAACAACGGAGAAGGTGGAAAAAAAGCCCTAGTAGGAAGCACAGGGCATAACTTATCCAGAGCTCTCTGACATCTGGCAGAAAGTCATTCTAAAAGATTTMATGGCAAACATTTAGTAGTGAATTGCATACAAGTGTAACTTCATCCCCTCATGTGCACTGCACAACATAGACTCACCACTTAGATACACACTGAACAAAAATATAAAAACGTAACATGTAAAGTGTTGGTACTATGTCAATATTTCTGTTCAGTATAAATAATACAAATTGTATTTTCATTTGAAGAAAAAAGTAGTTCCATTTGAAAATACACTTGGAAAGAAGTGGCATGCATTTYCAATATATGGGTGCATTTGTTTTAGCTGACCCAGTGCCACAGGTGGGCAGAGATTTCACTTTTAGGACCAACGGAATGGTCTAATATGTTCCCCGGGCAACCTAAAACTAATGGACCTATTGCGCAATTTAAGTACAGCTCGCTCTKCAGCACCTACCTTTGAGTCTGTGGTCTGCAGCCCGATGGCCAGGCCCTCAAACACAGAATGGAGGGAGAGTGAGAAAAAGAGCATGAACGAGCGAAAGGAGGAGTGGGCCTGGAGGTCCATGTGGACGTGGTGGGCACTACCCTCCAGGTCGGAGGACGCGGCTTTCCCCTGCCCGTGGCTGTGCCCGTTGGCCTGCATCAGAGGTGCTCTCTCCTGGTCTGACACTTGCATGGCATCTTGTCTGCAGTTCAGAACAATCCTCTCCACAATGAGCACAGTGAAGAAGCCTGCAGCGATGATGAACTCTGGGAGGGGGAAGCTGGTCTGTTTGAGATAGAGGTGAAAACAACAAAAAGTAGGAGTTCTGTTTAAATAAACGCCAAGGATAAGGGATATATACATACACACTACCGTTCAAAAGTTTGGGGTCACTTAGAAACATCCTCGTTTTTTAAAGGCACATTCTGTCCATTAAAATAACATCAAATTGATCAGAAATAGTGTAGACATTGTTAATGTTGTAAATGACTATTGTTGCTGGAAATGGCAGATTTTTTATGGAATATCTACATAGGCATACAGAGGCCKATTATCAGCAACCATCACTCCTGTGTTCCAATGGCATGTTGTGTTAGCTAATCCAAGTTAATCATTTAAAAAAAGGCCAACTGATCATTAGAAAACCCTTTTGCAATTATGTTAGCACAGCTGAAAACTGTTGRTCTGATTAAAGAAGCAATACAACTGGCCTTCTTTAGACTAGCTGAGTGTCTGGAGCATCAGCATTTGTGGGTTCGATTACAGGCAAAAAATGGCCAGAAACAAAGAACTTTCTTCTGAAACTCAGTCTCTTCTTGTTCTGAGAAATGAAGCTATTCCATGAGAGAAATTACCAAGAAACGCTGTGTACTACTCCCTTCACAGAACAGCGCAAACTGGTTCTAACCAGAATAAAAGAGTGGGAGGCCCCGGTGCACAACTGAGCAAGAGGACAAGTACATTAGTGTGTCTAGTTTGAGAAACTGACACCTCAAGTCCTCAACTGGCAGCTTCATTAAATAGTACCCGGAAAACACCAGTCTCAACAGTGACGAGGCGACGCCAGGCTGCTGGCCTTCTAAGTGACCCCAAATTTCTAAGTGACCCCAAACTTTTGAACGGTAGTGTATATCATAAGTAAGTAGTCCTTAACACATCACCAGGTATTGAACCTGTGGAGTAATGATAATAATTTTTGCACTACTAGCACATTTCCCCATGTGGGAACACTGTTTTACAGATACAATAAAACAAAAGTATAACTGTTATATTTATTATAACTCTTAATACATTTGTTTGTGCCATGGATAGTCATTTTACAAAGGGGATGGGAGTGTGGCCAGGTATCAATGATTKTTTGTGATGTTGCTGACAGAGAGAATACACTTACGTCCACGCTCCGTTCAGCCAGCTCAGCATTGATGTCTGACAGATAGTCTGGGATGATGTCCAATAGACAGGCAGCCAGGAAGACGCCMCCGGCAAAACAGCTGATGAAACTCAAGACCACCCGATGGGTTTCTACATGATACAAAACACTACTGTTTAATGCTCAACATAGACAGACCCTGGGGTTTTTCCCTGACCATGTGACCTGACCAGGAACAACTTTGGGCCCTGATCAGGTGAACTGTTAATGCACCCAGAACTCTTCCTATTCAGGTCACATGGTGGGGTTAGAATAATAATAAAAAAATACCTGACCCTAGCCATATACAGTGCCTTCAGAAAGTATTCACACCCCTTGACTTTTCCCCAAAAAAATGTTTACAGCATGAATTTAAAATAGATTGACATTTTTACAACTTCATCAACTAAAAGGTGAAATGTCTTGAGTCAATAAGTATTCAAACTCAATTTTTCAGATGAACTACATGTTCACTCAAACGGTTCTCCAATCGAATGTGTTCCRGCATATAAATACTTAGGCATTTGGATTGATATGGATTTGACATCTTTAAAAAAAAACAACAGATGAGCTGGTTAAGAACCTAAGATTTAAAAAGTTGGCTTTTTTTTTACAGTAGGGAGCAGATTATTCAGCCAACCATTTTAACCCTAACCCTTTTATCTGTTCTTGATTATGGTGACATTCTATCAAAGAGCAGCTGCTACTACTACCCTTAAACCTTTGGATGCCATCTACCACAGTGCCCTCTGTTTCGTTACGGGTTACATTTGATCACTGCATCCTTTATCAAACGGTTGGCTGGACTTAGCTAAAGACCTGTAAAAATCTCTACATTACTCCCTTTTTTGTTGACAAGGCCCTACTTCAGCAGTAAAGGTAGATAAGACGGAAGTAGACACTGGTGTTGCCTAACCCGTTCAAAGGATTGGTTAATGYCTACCTGACTGAAGTTGTCTGTTTAACTCAAGCTGTGAATCAAGGAAACTATGGATTTCTTTCAGTTAATGTGACATGTGATATGAATAATGTGGGATTATCTGATGACTGATCATTTCATCCGACGTATGAGTCTAAATCAGCGGTTAACCAGTCAGAAAAAGACACCTTATGGAGATACCACTAACTGATAAAAACATTTTTTTTTAAATGGAAGTGATCAAGAAGTGCAATCAGACACTCTGGGAGCACTGAAATGAAACGGCCATGARAGCTCCTAATGTCACCCTCTGCTTTAGGAAAAAAAGAGAAGCAACAGAGATAACCATCTAGCAGAGAGAGAGACCTGAAGGAAGTATTGAGKACCATTGCACAAACACAGAAGTGAAAACAACTCATCAGCAAATCAGCCATTGCGAAACAAAATCTGTCTTAATATGTGTGGCTGAAGGGATAGTAATGGCCCATACAATTTAGGCACACATTAAACAGTCTCTTTATCACAGTAAATGTTATGGTCCTTCATGGTTTTAGTAATGCCCTGAGTCATAGTGTATAATATATATTGGCAGCCAGACATAGAGAGACTGCTGGGCCAAAAGAGAAAGTTAAAAGCAGGGGTATATTCACTAATAACCAAACTGAGGCAAATAGGCTGAAACTGGGAGGGACCTAACTAAACTTGTCCAATAACAAAACATTTGTTTTTAGGCCTTTTTAATAAAACACATGTTTTTTTAATGGTTGCTCAATGTTAAGAGGTTTGATTTCTGTCTACAAATGAAATGTATTATTACTAGTTTCCGTTGCAAAAAGTTACGGTTTGCACTAATACATTTACCTCTGACCCTAAGCAGGGCCGAGTTCAGTCTTTTTTWAAACTTTCTGGAACGTTCAATTGAACAGAAATGGTGCTGTACTGAACGACCAGTTGAAAAATGGGGAGGGGTTGGTTTGTGAACGCTGTCAGCATGGCCCACATGGCCACTGCCCTTTAAATGCATCTCTCATTGCTTCAAGCCACACCTACCAAACGGACCTCYAAGTTTGTTCAAGAACATTTTGGGGAAACGTGTCATTCAGTACAAACTTTTCTGCAACGTTTCAAACATTCAAGTGAACTGAATGCACATCAGTTGAAAAACAGGGAAGGGTTGTGTTATGGGTTGGGGAATGCTGTCAGCGTGGCCACTTCCCTTTAAATACGCCACTCATTGCTTCAAACCACACCCACCAAACGGGAGCAAACGTACTTCAAAGTCTGTTCAAGAAAGTTTTGGAGAAACGTGTCATTCGGTACAAACCCGGCCYCAACGTAGCAAACTGAACGCACCTCAGCTTTTGTTACACTTCCACTGAAGGTCTGTGGGTTGAGTGTTCACTGGAATGTGCCATCTTAAGGGGCTTTATCCCTGTCAGGTGACTCTCTAGTCCAGTGGTATTCAAAGCTAGCGGACCTGTAGAATTGCAGTGGGGTCACCAGTAACTGTATTTTTAGTAGTACAGATTATTGTACGGGACAATATACAAATGTTGAGAAAGACCAGAAAATAAACATGTTGCAAATGTATTTATTGGTTTCTTTTGATTTGAGGTTATTTGTTGTTGTAAATCTAAATTTACAGATTTTTGGGTGGGGTAAGGTTGGGAGAAATTCTAGTAAAAAAAAAAAAAGGGCTCCCCAGAAATTCTGGCAGAAAAAAATAAGGGGTTCCCCTCTGAAAAAGTTTGAATACCACTGTTCTTGTCTGTCTCCTTGGAGGCGACTCAATGATTTCTCATCTTAAGAAATCAATTAAGTAAATTTGCTAATCTAGTCCTAAATCAATTATGCAAATGGTATAATTAAGCAATAAATCCCAAGGGGGTGTGGTATATGGCCAACATACAAGAGCTAAGAACCGTTCTTAGGCACTAAGCAACGCGTAGCCCTTAGCCYTGGTATATTGGCCATATATCACAAACCCCAGAGGTGCCTTATTGCTATTATAAACTGGTTACCAACGTAATTAGAGCAGGGAAAATAAATGGTTTTGTCATACCCATAATATACGGTCTGATATACCATGGCTGTCTGCCAATCAGCAGTCAGAGCTCGAACCACCCAGTTTATAATACATCGCACACTTCTCAAGTAAAATAAGATCCTTTTTGGAGAGAACACCATTGTTACCTACAGGGGTTGGAACTTGTTCAGGGAACAGAAGCAAAAACTGTAAAAGAACAACATTTGAGGAACAGAACCAGTACTGATAATGAAAGTGATCTATACTGTTCTGGAACAGAACTGTTATTTTAAAAGTTTGGGAACTGGTTACAATGTTATTTCAAATAAATGTTTGTCACATGCGACAAATAAAAAATGTGCTTACTTATGAGCCCCTATTTTTTTTGTTGCATTGTTGGTTATTAATAATAAGTAATGTTGTTTCCTAAATAGACTAATTGACTCGGTACTGGTAACCCTTGTATATAGCCTCGMTATTGTGTTACCATTTTTATTTTCATCCATTTAAAAAATAAAATTATAACTGCATTGTGGGTTAAGGGCTCGTAAAAAAAGAACTCAAGTTCTTCGGCGTACACATCACAGACAAACTGAAATGGTCCACCCACACAGACAGTGTGGTGAAGGCACAACAGCGCCTCTTCAACCTCAGGGGGCTGAAGAAATGTGTCTAGGCCCCTAAGACCCTCACAAACTTTTACAGATGCACAATTGAGAGCATCCTGTCGGGCTGTATCACCGCCTGGTACGGCAACTGCACCGCCCGCAACCGCAGGGCTCTCCAGAGGGTGGTGTGGTCTGCCCAACGCAACACCAGGAGCAAYCTTTTTATGGAACAGAAAGAATTCGAACCAGTTCATAACATTATTTTGCTGGTGGAAACTGGAATAGAACGAAAAAATTAACGGTTCTGTTCACGATTGGAAAATTTATTTCGGTTCCAACTCACAGTAAGCTATACACAGCTATTTTAGATGCATCTCTTTTAAAGGTAGACCTATGTGCTAAAATCAAAGGTTTGTACTACGATTAGCCAATCAAACTAATCCATAGTGGATAAATACGTTGTTTGTTTTTTTATCCTTAAAGCTCTGATTTAGGCTCCATCTTTTGTAGATTACTAAAAATTATGAATTAATGAACAACATTTGATTGGAATGTAAATTGTACAGGTATCCCCTGTATATAGCCTCGTTGCTGTTGTTTTAGGGTTGCTCATTAATTATGTGTTACTTTTCTATTTTCATTTTTTGGTTCCGTTTATTTAGTAAATACTTCGCTTATTTTTCTTAACGGCATTGTTGGTTAAAGGCTTATAAGTAAGCATTTCACTGTAGGGTCTACACCTGTTGTAATCAGTGCATGTGACAAATAACATTTGATTTTATTTGATAAATTGTCAATGGTGGTTATAAACCATTGGAAGTAACAAATCCACTGATTGGATTTGGCAAACACGTGCATGTAATTTGCTTCGACACGCAACTAGCGTGTTTACAGAGATGACTGGTTATGAAGCCCCGTAGCCTGGCATCCATATTTTTTTTATTTATCCTTTACTTAACTAGGCATGTCCGTTAAGAACACATTCTTATTTACAATGACAACTCACTGTTCCCCAGTGGGCCAACTGCCTTGGTAAGTGGCAGAACGGGGATTCGATCCAGCAAACTTTCGGTTACTAGCCCAACGCTCTAGGCTATCTGCCGATCAACCAAACCTAAACGATTCGGTTTCACCAAAATAACGTTTCCAACAACAGAGGCATATCCAATATATATAACAACAATACTTAAGATGCGTCAGGTTGAATGTTTCCTTCGCTATCGAATAAGCGTTTAAAACACGTTTTTCAATTCCCGCCTGTAAAAGTGGGAGATAACCTGGTATTTTACTCACGTGACTGAGAATGTACTACACGGCAGCCCACACAGGCGAYAAATGGGACACCCTGGGTAAAAATGTGTTTTAAACGCATATTTGATAGCGTAGTACACACCAAACACGAATCGTAAGTATTTACTCTTATAGATAGTAGATATGTATCTTGTTGACGGGAAACCGAATAGTTTAGGTTTGGTTGATGAAGGAAAGGACGCAACGAGCCATCTGGCGTGTTGTGGGAAACAGCAATTGCATACGGGGTTACAACATGAGACTAGCTAGCTAGTAATTATACAATTTGTAGGTTACCTCCTGAAACTTACCTGTCCCACTGGTTTCTCTGAACCACTTCATCCGAGCAGGAATAAATCCGAAAAATAGCGTCAGGAGCAACAAACCCATGAGGGCACCTATTTTCACCTGTAACAAGTAGTCCATCTCGATTTGTTACTACCGGACAGAATCAAAACMGGCTGTTTTGGGATAAGCCTAGTAAATAGCGATTTAAATAAACGAACCGTAYAGGCAATGAGATGAATACGCCATACGAACAGGTTTGCGTTACTGAAAAACCTATGCTATTCGAAAACTCATATCCCTGCTACACTGGCAATTTCAGAAACTAATTATGCGCCTGCTAGTTACATGTTTACACTGTCCTGCAATTTGTTGGAGGACTTTGCGCTAGTAGTCTTCTGACCAGTGTTGCCAGCTAATTTTCAGGTMAAGTTGCTAGAGGCAGGTTGATTTGTTGCTAAATTACGTTSTGATGTCATTGCGTGATAACGTAAAACTGCGTCATTACGTTGAATACGCAATACCGTTACTCAAATTGACTGGCCATCTCGGAAGAAAATATGATTTGACATTTGTTCAGGTACAGACTCCCACTCTTTTCTGTACAATTTTGATTGAGACATGTTGATTGATGTTGTATGTTCTGTTCAAGATCAAACATTCGTGACCAACTTTATTCATTGGGTTTCGCTCGTCGAACCCATACCACTACTGCAGTCAGCCAACAATGATTTGCAATTTACTGAAATTGCTGCTGGCCTGATGCTGCTGCCTGAGCACGAGGTGAGCGCCTGCTGCTGACGTCTCTCACAATGCACTTTTGCAGCCAGGCATGTGTGTTGTGACTGAATGTGAGTGTCATTTAGAGGGAAAATGCATGCATTTTAGCGTTTGAGTCTTAGCGTTTGAGTTGCTAAAAGTTCCAAATACATTTTTAAAAGTAGCTAAATGTGTTGCTAGGTGSTGTTTGGGGAAAAAAAGTTGCCAGGGTAGTCTGAAAAGTTGCTAAATCTAGCAATYAAATTGCTAAGTTGGCATCACTGCTTCTGACCGCAGCGCAAATGACGTCACTTTATATGGTAATGAGGTGACTTTAAATAAAAGCCGGCATTTCGATCTATTTWAAAAAAAATCCGCCATCGTGTGCCAGCATAATATAATGCAGCTAGGAGCACGGTAATGATATTTGCATCCTCTTCCTGGTAGCCACGCCCACTATGCTAATTTTAAGAATACAGTACGATTTTCTTACACAGCGCAGCTCATTGCGGAGTCCACAGAAAGTTACGAATCCTTCCTAGGCAAATGATGAAGCCTGACTTGATTCTTGTGACCAAATGGGGAAATGTAATCAATGATGATGTCTCACACCATACAAGGCCTACTAGGAATGTGGTGCCTTTCTTAGTGTGTTCCACAATGTTTTATATATTTTCCATGGTAGGCCTAGTTCTAGATGTTACACAACTTAATGGAAGCTCAGATTCATGACTATTCACATGTACAGACCCAGCAGTGCACCTGGCACCTACTAGCATACCCAGTTCAAAGGCACTCAAATCAAAGCTTGATGATTATTTGAATCAGCTGTGTAGTGCTAGGGCATAAACGRCCCTCTTATCTAATTGTGCTGTTAAAATATAGACACCTGAAGTTGCCTAACCCGTTCATGGGATTGGTTACTCGAGGTTCATATGGCAGGGAAGGGAGACTCCTAGCCTCTGCAGGAGTTGTCACACTTTTTCTCAATCCCAATGAAACTAATTACATTCTAAACTGAGGTCATYATTAGTTGATTATTAGAGTCAGGTGTGTTAGTTGGGGCAAAAGTGTGACACCAATCAGGCCTGTGAGGCCTTGAGTTTCCTCCCAAGCTTACATGCTGACCAGACCTGACACGTTGCGTGCGCGAGTGTCGCAAAATAAATGTAGAAATCCATGTTATTAAATTATTGCACCCACACTGCTCGCGCGCGTCTGCGATGCCAAGGGCTAAAATAGAACTCCTTTCTATTTCTGACGCAAATCACGCTGAAAGTCCTGCCTCTCCCTTCTCCTCATTGGTTTATAGAAGCAGGTACCCACGTGCCATCTCCTCATTGGTTATACCCACATGGGTGATTGAAAGACAAACTATTTTGCCGGTTGTCGTGGTAATACTATGAAAGTTTAGATGCTATCACCATATAAGTTCAAAGATGAAAAAGCCTGGAAGGAGGAGCGATGACTAGAAACAATTCGGTTGGCRGTTTTATGTGTGGATTAATTGTCGGAATAGAGGACCTTGTGCATTTCAGGTAAAATAACAACTCAATGTTTATATCCCAGGACAAGTTAGCTAGCAACAGCAAGCTAGCTAAATAGGACAAATTAGCTAGCAAGTGCAAGCTAACTAGCTAAATTGCCATACATGTTTAATGCTTTTCGACCTGTCCCCAAAATAATGTAATTGGTTCAGAGTTRGTTTTGATATTTTAACCTGCGTGTTGTGATCGCGTTTGGTGTAGAGAGACAAAATACATTTATGCACGATAGCGCACGATTTGGGTTCTGTGTTAGGGTCTCCATCGAGCTATGTAAATCTGCTTTTAATTTTTCCAGGTTGCTGGAACAAAATTCAAAATACATTTCCTCTAGATGTTCTGGTGCTGTTCAGGCAATTAAGTATTGATTGGGGACTTATTTTTTTGTGTGATTCCTATGACTATGTTTTTGTATTTTAWTGTGTATTTGTTGTATTATTATAAGGGGCACGTTTTTAAAAAGACACCTATGACTCAATGTCTTCCCTGTTAAAATAAAGATGAAATCAAAATGTCTCAAGGCTTCACCRGRCTCCTCCCCTTCATCTACACTGATTTAAGTGGATTTAATTAACCAGTGACATCAATAATGGATCATAGCTTTTGCCTGAATTCAAATGTTTAGTCTGTCATGGAAAGAGGTGTTCATAATGTTTTGTACAGAGTGTATAGCTGGCTCATTTGGATGTGTATTCTACCTGTGATCCAAAATCAAATGTTACATGCTAGGACAAGGAGACTTCATGATATTACTTTGTCTTTACACATCTATTCACTACTGGCCACGACCCATCAAGTACTGAGGAAATGTCCAAATTAACACAATTCCCTGCATTTGCATTGCGAATGTTGCTTTGATGGATACCAGACACGTGACATGCAACGTTCAAGTGTCATACAAAGTGGGTAATGTTGAACCCCTAACTCCTGTCTGTCACTCACCCATTTTAAATATCTTAAACATATACAGTTGAAGGTGTGGTCTGTACCTTGTAAATATTCCCTTTTTAATAGCACAAATATTCCAATTTGTTCTCCATGCTATAAAATATAGTTGTTTTTCAGAATWACTGCCACTGACATGTTAATAAACGTCTGAGCCTACAGCCCGCTAACATTTGACCAGTCAGGGTACCACACACACCTACAGTACACTCTTCTCCCRGCCCCCACTTACTTATGCACATACAATTCAAAGAAGATCTAAGTCTGTATTCACAAAGTGTCTCAGGGTAGCATTGCTGATCTAGGATCACTGATCAGGTCTCTCTATGTAGTCAGCAGATGCAGATGCAGCTGCTGTTTCAGCACTGAGGACCGGACACGTGATCAACTTCCCATTATAGGAAAAGTCACATGTAAAAAGTTATCGTGGAGATGACACAATTTGTCTTTTAATATTGAATTGATTACATTTTATTCTAGGGAATATCATTCTGATTCAGACTCCTCACACCTGTTTCTCGGGCCACAGTGCCGAKAATGATTCAAAAAATGTATTTTGTCCATGCCCTTGCCTATACACACACTTAAGTCGTTGTTATTGACAACCAAAGAAATGTGTACTTCGGATATAAACAAAGATTTTTGGCATTGGAAAAAGGCCTATTCAAATAAGTTAGTAGCTTTGAAAGTCCTCAGGGTGGCAGTAGCGAGCAGGAGTTATTCTTGGAGACACTTGACTTTTTCCACATTTTGTTATGTTACAGCCTTTATTTTAAAATTGATTCAATCTAKACACTACCCCGTAATGACAAAGCAAAAACTGGGTTTGAGATTTTTTTTGTGCAAATTAGCATTTATAACACTTTAGAAAAAAGCTTTTTATTACACGTGACTTGTCATATAATAGACTACATAGAGGGATCCAATCAGTGATCCTAGATCAGCAATGCTACCCTGTGAATACAGACTTAACATCTTCCTTGAATTGTATTTGTGTAAGTAAGTGGGGGAGGAGAGTGTATTGCAGATGTGTAGCCTGGCTGGTCATTTGGTAATGGGCTGTAGCCTCAGGCCTTTGCATCTTATTTGACCCCTCCCCTCTCTTCTTTATTTTATAGCAGAGACAACAAATGGGAATATTTGTGCAATCAAAAGGGAATATTCACAAGGTACAGACCACACCTTCAACTATATGTTTAAGATGTTTAATGGATGTGAGTGACAGACAGGAGGTGGGGGCTCAACATTACCCACTTTGTATGTGTAACAGGGTTGGTTATGTTTCCACTTGCGTCTAAAGAAAGGTGTATTCAATGTTCAGGCATTCTTATTGATTGGTTCAACTTTGAAGACAATAAGGCGTGTTGTGATTGGCCCCGCATAGGGGGAGATCGTGAACGTCAGGTCTCCCCAGTATGAAAATGTGACGCAAGGGGTAGGTCACGTTCTGAATACTGTTTGCTATTTTATATTTTACAATGTGTACAAGTTTGCTGTACATTACTGATTTATACATGTGTGGGTATATGGTACCTGTTAGGGATTGAGGGGTGTTAGTAAAACGTTTACTGGAGACAGGAGATCAAGTAGAGACATAGGACGAGGTGGATTATTATATAATAAGGCCTTTTATTAATATGTAAAAATATCTTAGTAAATCGTGCATCACGGCTCCTTCTGTCTGACTCGTATGGAATCGTRGGAAGAAGGCCCTCTAAACAGTACATACAGATTATATAGGCAACAAGCAAAGTAGGTTGATCTTGTCGTCTGGCCTTCCGATTGGTCGATCTGGGTCGTGGGTAGTCCTGTTCGGCCTGATGTCGACATTCCATTGGCTTTTCACACAGTTCTTTGTCCTAGTCACATCCAAAGGCATCCTGCATGTGCGTTTGTTTTCACAGGCCCTATTCATGGGGGAGGGGATGTGTGTGTGGGTCTGACAAAGTAGTGGGGATGGGTGCATGTTGTGCCAAGAATAGCTTATGTTGAGAAGTGGTTAAAACAAGTTACCAGTATCTTATACAATTTCTTACAGGGGCTTTCTGGGATGTGCTTTGGCATATGATTGCTGTAAATAAGTGTGTTAGCTAGCATACACCGATGTAATGTTCAAATAAGCCCACTGCTAACACAAGTTGTTGTCATGCTACAGATTTTACCATCGACAGCCATCAACATCGTTAAACCCTGCACAACTAACGTGCTGTTTCCTATTTAACAACAGACAATAAATAATGTTCAACTGGGACCACTGATTTATTTGGACAAAACACAACGCAAGGAGAGTACGATGTACATCTGTTACATATGACTTTGCATGTCACGTGACTGGATCACAACCAGTCATAGCTAACATCCATAAAGCAACATTCAGGGAATTTCATTCATTTGGACATTTGCTCTGTACTTGAAGGGTGAGTAGAAAAACTCTCACAGTAGACCTCTTGAAAGTGGTAGCACATTACTGCCATCGAGTGGATGAAAAATGGTACAACACAGGTTATTCTGTAAATACAGTTGTGGCCAAAAGTTTTGAGAATGACACAAATATAKATTTTCACAAAGTCTGCTGCCTCAGTTTGTATGATGGCAATTT
Organism: Salvelinus sp. IW2-2015; assembly: GCF_002910315.2. Classification (NCBI taxonomy): domain Eukaryota; kingdom Metazoa; phylum Chordata; class Actinopteri; order Salmoniformes; family Salmonidae; genus Salvelinus; species Salvelinus sp. IW2-2015. Next base: position 4,694,645 of record NC_036850.1, on the reverse strand, counting down.
GCATATACTCCAGAATGTTATGAAGCGTGATCAGATGAATTGCAATTAATTGCAAAGTCCCTCTTTGCCATCCAAATGAACTGAATCCCCCAAAAACATTTCCACTGCATTTCAGCCCTGCCAGAAAAGGACCAGCTGACATCATGTCAGTGATTCTCTCGTTAACACGAAGCTTCAAAAGGAGGGTGGTGCTTGGAATCATTGTTCTTCCTCTGTCAAACATGGTTACCTGCAAGGAAACACGTGCCGTCATCATTACTTTGCACAAAAAGGGCTTCACAGGCAAGGATATTGCTGCAAGTAATATTGCACCTAAATCAACCATTTATCGGATCATCAAGAACTTCAAGGAGAGCYGTTCAATTGTTGTGAAGAAGGCTTCAGGGCACCCAAGAAAGTCCAGCAAGCGCCAGGACCGTCTCCTAAAGTTGATTCAGCTGCGGGATTGGGGCACCACCAGTACAGAGCTTGCTCAGGAATGGCAGCAGGCCTGTCTCTTATACACATCTAGATGTGTATAAGAGACAGGTGTCAAGAAGGGCAGCAAAGAAGTCACTTCTCTCCAGGAAAAACATCAGGGACAGACTGATATTCTGCAAAAGGTACAGGGATTGGACTGCTGAGGACTGGGGTAAAGTAATTTTCTCTGATGAATCCCCTTTCCAATTGTTTGGGGTATCCGGGAAAAAGCTTGTCCGGAGAAGACAAGGTGAGCGCTACCATGTGTCATGCCAACAGTAAAGCATCCTGAGACCATTCATGTGTGGAGTTGCTTCTCAGCCAAGGGAGTGGGCTCACTCACAATTTTGCCTAAGAACACAGCCATGWATAAAGAATGGTACCAACACATCCTCCGAGAGCAACTTCTCCAACCATCCAGGAACAGTTTGGTGACGAACAATGCCTTTTCCAGCATGATGGAGCCCCTTGCCATAAGGCAAAAGTGATAACTAAGTGGTTTGGGGAACAAAACATTGATATTTTGGGTCCATGGCCAGGAAACTCCCCAGATGTTAATCTCATTGAGAACTTGTGGTCAATCCTCAAGAGGCGGGTGGACAAACAAAAAGCCACAAYTTCTGACAAACTCCAAGCATTGATTTTGCAAGAATGGGCTACCATCAGTCAGGATGTGGCCCAGAAGTAAATTGACAGCAAGCCAGGGCGGATTGCAYYGGTCTTGAAAAAGAAGGGTCAACCCTGCAAATATTGACTCTTTGCATCAACTTCATGTAATTGTCAATAAAAGCCTTTGACACTTATGAAATGCTTGTAATTATACTTCAGTATTCCATAGTAACATCTGACAAAAATATCTAAAGACACTGAAGCAGCAAACTTTGAAAATTAATATTTGTGTCGTTCTCAAAACTTTTGGCCACGACTGTACACTACAATTCAGCCATATGAGATAATAATAATAATGGTAACTTAAACCCATGTCAGATTTAAGAATATTGGAAACCTTATTGTACATAAAATACCAGCACATGCATCATAATACAGCCAGTGTCATTTTTTACACTTCATCAAAAGTGCTTTACCGTACATTTTTAAACAGGCCTACAAACAGGAAATGCTAGCTGAAGTGGATGGTGACTGCATTTGGCCAATAGTGAATAGATTTGTAAAGACAAAGTKATATCATGAAATCTAATTTTGTCTTCGTTATGTAACTTATAAAATATTTGATATCCCAGGTAAAATGTAGCAATTAACGTTCACTTATTACTTTTCAAGAGAAGGAAGGGAGGTACATAGTACTCATAGTAGTAGCCATGTATTAATCGAACAGTACATTTAATGTCCCCAAAAAAAGGTTGCATTTGTAGCCTACAGTCAAACATATGTTAACATTGTTTATTCCACTTGCTTTGGCAATCAAAAATGAACAGTTTTACACTCTCCCTTGACAATCCTAATAGTTCATTCACATATGGTATGGCCCATGTTGACTCCAATGCTTCCCACAGTTGTCAAGTTGGCTGGATGTCCTTTGGGTGGTGGACCATTCTTGATCCACACGGGAAACTGGTGAGTGTTAACCCCAACAGCGTTGCAGTTCTTGACACAGCCCGGTGTGCCTGGCACATACTACCATACCCCGTTCAAAGGCACTTAAATGTTTTGTCTTGCCCATTCACTCTCTGGCACACATACACACATGGCACACATACACCCAGGGCTGCATGCTACATGCTAATGCTTAAGACCACATAGAGAACACAGCCAGCGCCAGGCTAGCGGGCCTGTACAGTAGTTGGCTGGACAATAGAATGAGTCAAAATTCACCCAAAGCTGAAAAACTGCCAAATAATGTTGACTGTGCTGGAACACTAGAGTGAGGCCATAGCAAATTCATTGAAATGAAACTTCGCTGAGCCTCTTCTGACTGGAGTGATGCTTAGAATTCCATTTCCCTTAAATGGCACAAACATTTCTACCTTTTTATTTTACCACTACAATCTGTTCTTAGGAGGGAAATGAAAAATAACAACTCGTGTAGAAAGTAGACATCTACACCTCGATGGTGTCAAGTGTGCTTATGTCTGCGTAAGGAGGAAGTAGAAAAAAAAAGGCAACAACTATTTCTGGTCTAGCAATCGATGACAGCAGAGTACGCTGCTCAACCTTATGTTATTAGAAAGAGGAGATTATCCAGATTTGAAAATGGTGTCGACTTGAACAAATCAAAATATACACTTTGTGAGATGGTTGACGAAATAGACCAGCATACCTCTCCATAGGAAAACATTGGGGGGAACGCAATGTTCCCGCTAAATTGCGTGTGCAGTAGCCAGAGACTGCTGTGCAGCAGTCAGCGCAGAAATATCAGCATGAGATTGAACTTCACTCAACTTTCTAGAGCAGCAGTCACAAACCGGTCAATCSCGATCGACTCTCCGAAGCATTCCTAGTAGACGGTAAAAGCCTTGTGTTCATTTTTATCTATTTTTTGTCTCGTGCTGTTTTTACATTTTCTGGGTCAAGGTTTCAAGACAGGCTTTATAACTGCCACTTTTAGTGAGTTTGGTACACATCCGGTGGATAGGAAGCCATTTATTATGTTCAACATAGGAGGGCCAAGCACAGGAAGTAGTTTAGTTGGGATAAGGTCCAGTATGCAGCTTGAAGGTWTAGAGGCCATGACTATTTTCATGAATGTGTCAAGAGATACAGGATTAAAACACTTCAGTGCGTCCTATGATCCTAGGTCCTGGCAGTTCTGTGCAGACTCAGGACAACTGAGCTTTGGAGAAATACGCAGATTCAAAGTGGAGTCTGTAATTTGCTTTATTTTAATTTTTTTATTATTATTTTTTTTGCCTCCTTTTCTCCCCAATTTCATGGTATCCAATTGCTAGTAATTACTATCTTGTCTCATCGCTACAACTCCCGTACGGGCTCGGGAGAGACGAAGGTCGAAAGCCATGCGTCCTCCTGAAGCACAACCCAACCAAGCCGCACTGCTTCTTAACACAGCGCGCCTCCAACCCGGAAGCCAGCCGTGTCGGAGGAAACACCGTGCACCTGGCCCCCTTGGTTAGCGCGCACTGCGCCCGGCCCGCCACAGGAGTCGCTGGTGCGTGATGAGACAAGGATATCCCTACCGGCCAAACCCTCCCTAACCCGGACGACGCTAGGCCAATTGTGCGTCACCCCACGGACCTCCCGGTCGCGGCCGGCTGCGAGACAGAGCCTGGGCGCGAACCCAGAGTCTCTGGTGGTGCAGCTAACGCTGCAATGCAGTGAAATTACGCCACCCGGGAGGCTGTAATTTGCTTTCTAATGATCATGATCTTTTCATTGAAGAAGTTCATGAATTTATCACTGCAGAAGTGAAAGCTGTCCTCCTCTTGTTGAATGCTGTTTTTTTTAGTTAGCTTTGCGACAGTATCAAAAATATATTTTGGATTGTTCTTATTCTCCTCAATTAGGTTGGAAAAATAGGCTGATCGAGCAGCATTGAGGGCTCTTCGACATTGCACGGTACTGTCTTTCCAAGCTAGCTGGAAGACTTCCAGTTTGGTGGAGCACCATTTCTGTTCCAATTTCCTGGAAGCTTGCTTCAGGGCTAAGGTATTTTCTGTATACCAGGGAGAACATTTCTTGTGACAAATGTTTTTTGTTTTTAGGGGTGTGACTGCATTTAGGGTATTACGCAAGGTTAAATTAAGATCCTCAGTTAGGTGGTTAACTGATTTTTGTACTCCGACATCCTTGGGTAGGTGGAGGGAGTCTGGAAGGGCATCTAGGAATCTTTGGGTTGTCAGCACGGCTTTTGATGATCCTTGGTTGGCGTCTGAGCAGATTATTGCAAACGTAATAAAATGGTGGTCCGATATTCCAGGATTATGAGGAAAAACATTTAGATTCACATTATTTATTCCACGGGACAAAACTAGATCCAGGGTATGACTGTGGCAATGAGTAGGTCCGGAGGCATGTTGGACAAAACCCACTGAGTCGATGAAAGCCTTTTGGAGTGTGTCTGGACTTTTCCATGTGAATATTAAAGTCACCAAAAATGTGAATATTATCTGCCATGACTACAAGGTCCGATAGGAACAGCAGCCTCTAAAGGTGCAGAGTTCAGTAACCGGGTGGTAGCCTGCTAGTGATGGCTATTTAACAGTCCGATGGCCTTGAGATAGAAGCTGTTTTTCATTCTCTCGGTCCGAGCTTTGACGCACCTGTACTGACCTTGCCTTCTGGATGTTAGCGGGGTGAACAGGCCGTGGCTCGGGTGGTTGATGTTCTTGATGATCCTTTTGGCCTTCCTGTGACATTCGGTGGTGTATGTGTCCTGGAGGGCAGGCAGTGTGCCCCCGGTGATGCGCTGGGCAGACCGCACCACCCTCTGGAGAGCCCTGCGATTGCGGGCAGTGCAGTTGCTGTACCAGGCGGTGATACAGCCCTACAGGATGCTCTCAATTGTGCATCTGTAAAAGTTTGTGAGGGTCTTAGGGGCCTAGTCAAATTTATTCAGCCTCCTGAGGTTGAAGAGGCGATGTTGCGCCTTCTTCACCACACTGTCAGTGTGAGTGGCCCATTTCAGATCGTCGTGATGTGTACGCCGAGGAACATGAAGCTTTTCACCTTCTCCACTGCGGTCCCGTTGATGTGGATAGGGGTGTGCTCTCTCTGCTGTTTCCTGAAGTCCACGATCAGCTCCTTTGTTTTGTTGACGTTGAGGGAGAGGTTATTTTCCTGGTTTTCCAACTCGGGTGAACAAAAGGGCTTGAGTTTCTGTAAGTTATCACAATCACACCATAAGTAGTTAATCATGAAACATACACCCCCGCCTTTCTRCTTCCTGGAGAGTTCTTTATTCCTGTCTGCGCAATGTACTGAGAACCCAGCTGGCTGTATGGATGGGGACAGTATATCCCGAGAGAGCCATGAGCTTGTCTACTTTATTGGCCAAAGAGACTGAACATTTAGAGAGTAATATACTCGGAAGCGGTGGATGATGTTCACGCCTCCTGAGTCGGACTAGAAGTCCACTCCGAATARCTCTTCTCCGCTGATGGCGGAGTTGTTTAGGAGCTAGAAGCAGAGTTGCCATGTCTGTCAGCGCCATCTTGCACACACTCGATGCCGAATCATCTTTCTAGCTGATTTACATGCTGAAGCTATATTGCACTTGGTGACCTCTGACTGTTTCATCCTAACATCGTTGGTACCGACGTGGATGACAATATCCCTATACTCTCTACACTTGTCAGTTTTAGATTTAGCCAGCACCATCTTCAGATTAGCCTTTACGTTGGTAGCCCTGCCCCCTGGTAAACAGTGTATGATTATTTTTAAGTCTAATATTGCGGGTAATGGGGTCGCCAATGACTAGGGTTTTCAATTTGTCAGAGCTAATCGTGGGAGGCTTCGGCGGCTCAGACCCTGCAACGGGTGGAGGAGAGACCTGAGAAGGCTCGGCCTCTGACTCCAACCCGTTGCTTTTATGGGGAGAACCATGTTGAAAGTTTCTGTTGGCTGAATGAGCGACACCGGTTGAGCATGCCAACAGCATTTCTTTCCAGAAGCCTTGAAAACATTTTCCGGCTCTGGGGACTGTGCAGGGGGCAATTATGCTACGATCTGTACTTACTGGTGGCACAGACGCTGTTTCATCCTTACCTACACTTAAATTACCCTTGCCTAGCGATTGCGTCTGAAGCTGTGCTTGCAACACGGCTATCCTCACCATAAGGCGATAGTTCTCCTGTATATTATGAGTACAGCGACTGCAATTAGATGGCATAGTGTTAATGTTACGACTTAGCTTTTTCAGCTGGTGGAGGTCCTGTAGAACCATGTCCAGATAAAGCGTCCGGGGTGAAACATTTTAATGAAAAAAGTTCCGCAAGGAAAAAACTAAGACGTTGGTAAATGGATTAAAAGTAACCCTAACCTTTTGATGTGCAACTAACAGCACAACACCACGCATGAGTGGTCGTGAGGTAGATGCTCTTGTTTTGAGATCAAAGCGAGAGCTGCATATAGCCACGTGTGCACATTTTGTTCATATCCTTTGCTAGTTACTGAGTTATTAGCCCAGTTATAGATCATTTGTAGTCAGCAATAGGGGCCGGATTGCTTTCTACAAGAGCACAAAACATACAGTTGAAGTTTGAAGTTTACATACACTTCCAGGTTGGAGTCATTAAAACGAGTTTTTCAACCACTCCACAAATTTCTTCTTAACAAACTATAGTTTTGGCATGTCGGTTAGGACATCTACTTTGTGCATGACACGGATCATTTTTCCATCAATTGTTTACAGACAGATTATTTCACTTATAATTCACTGTATCACAATTCCAGTGGGTCAGAAGTTTACATACACTAAGTTGACWGTGCCTTTAAACACCSTGGAAAATTCCAGAAAATGATGTCATGGCTTTAGAAGCTTCTGATCATGAGAAAATCAAAAGAAATCAGGTCAAGACCTCAGCAAAAATTGTAGACCTCCACAAGTCTGGTTCGTCCTTGGGAGCAATTTACAAATGCCTGAAGGTACCATGTTCATCTGTACAAACAATAGTACGCAAGTATAAACACCATGGGACCACGCAGCTATCATACCGCTCAGGAAGGAGACACGTTCTGTCTCCTAGAGATGAACATACTTTGGTGCGAAAAGTGCAAATCAATCCCAGAACAGGATCTGACCTTGTGAAGATGCTGGAGGAAACGGATACAAAAGTATCTATATCCACAGTAAAACGAGTCCTATATCGACATAACCTCAAAGGCTGCTCAGCAAGGAAGAAGCCACTGCTCCAAAACTGCCATAAAAAGGCCAGACTACGGTTTGCAACTGCACATAGGGACAAAGATTGTACTTTTTGGAGAAATGTCCTCTGGTCTGATGAAACAAAAATAGAACTGTTAGGCCATAATGACCATCGTTATGTTTGGAGGAAAAAGGGGGAGGCTTGCAAGCTTAAGAACACCCTCCCAACCGTGAAGCACGGGGGTGGCAACATCATGTTGTGGGGGTGCCTTGCTGCAGGAGGGACTGGTGCACTTCACAAAATAGATGGCATCATGAGGGAGGGAAATATATTATTGAAGAAACATATCAAGACATCAGTCAYGAAGTGAAAGCTTGGTCGCAATTGGGTCTTCCAAATGGACAATGACCCCAAGCATACTTCCAAAGTTGTGGCAAAATGGCTTAAGGACAACAAAGTCAAGGTATTGGAGTGGCCATCACAAAGCCCTGACCTCAATCCTATAGAATATTTGTGGGGAAAAACTGAAAAAGCGTGTGCAAGCAAGGAGGCCTCAAACCTGACTCAGTTACACCAGCTCTGTCAGGAGGAATGAGCCAAAATTCACCCAACTTATTGTGGGAAGCTTGTGGAAGGTTACCAGAAATGTTTGACCCAAGTTAAACAATTTAAAGGAKATGCTATTATTATCTATTATTTCKTTGTATTCACAGGAATGTCCCTGTATTGATGTGTAATATTGTTATATTACACATCTGGGYTGGCAGGTAGCCTAGTGTTTAGCGCGTTGGGTCGGTAACCTAAAGGTTGTTGGATTGAATCCCCGCGCTGACAAGGTAAAAATCTGTTGTTCTGCCCCTGAACAAGGCAGTTAACTCATTGTTCCCTGGTAGGCTCTCATTGGAAATACGAATTTGTTCTTAACTGACTTGCCTAGTTAAATAAAGGTTAAATGCAAAAAAATATTATTGTTGCAATAAAAAAAAGGTATGAATGTAATTCCCTTAAAGATTGAGTTGGTGACCTCTAGTGGCCATTGTCTGTAAGTACACGTTGGAACTAGACTCGGAAGCAGCGTGTACACAGCTGAAACCAAGGAGACAGCATGGCGGAATAAACAGGTACACGTGAGATATGTAAATAGTGCGTGTAAAACTATGATAATTTAAATACTGAATGGRGCACTACAGAGAACATAATTTGGATATTTTGTATAATTGTTAATTAGTGTGTACATTTGAAGTCTTGTAATGTTGCTTGTGGCTAGTTAGCTAATGCATTTCTTATACCGGTAACTTAACGTTATGCTGACTAAGTAACCTTAGCTTGCTAGCTGAGCTTCTATTGATCATACACCATGCAGTTTTTTGGATTACCACGTTATTCAGATAACTCAAAGTAAACGAAACCGGCACTGAAAAAAAGTGGTTGAACTTGTTAGGCACACATAATGGCAATGCCCGTTAGCTACATCTATCTAGTTAGCCAGTTCATGCAATGTTTTAACACTGACACCAAAGATTACCTATCCCCCGTTGACACTGTGACAGATCACGACGGTGGAGCCCGATCTCTCAGACAGTGATAATGAGGAGCTGTGGATGGAGGAGGCCAATGACAACAACTTTCAAGTTACTTGCTTATTCTGTGACAAGTCTGTGTCATTGRTGTTCTAAGCAACTCACTGATACATTTAATCTGGTTTGAAATAGTTAAGTCTCTCTGAAAGTGTTGCTGGTTAAAATAAGTCTTGTCCCTCATGTTTTCTCAGGTTGTCAAATTCTGTACCAGAAACACTACAACACTGTCTAGTAGAGCATCAAGTTGAGCTTGTCGAAGTGGTTAAGAAACACAGTAAGTTTGTAAACTTCTCTTATAAAGAGTTATCATTGTTTTCTGTTTTGATATTATCCATCCTCCTCACATCTGACGTTAAAAGAATGATCAACTACATACGGACAGTGGTACATATCCCATCCCTTAATTAATGGGGCGGCAGGTAGCCTAGTGGTTAGAGCATTGGGCCAGTAACCGCAAGGTTGCTAGATCAACTCCCCGAGCTGACAAGGTAAAAATCTGTCGTTCTGCCCCTGAACAAGGCAGTTAACCCACTGTTCCTAGGCAGTCATTGTAAATAACATTTTGTTCTGAACCGAAAATTTGTGTTTTGGTACAGAGTGACTTCAGACCTTTGGCTGTTGGGGGAAGGATGTTTGGCATACATTTGAAATCCTTTTGGGGGGGGGGGAGCATCCTCATCAATATGAGATCTGGGTCATTACTATTTTACCTGGACCATTACTATTTAGTATCCAGGTAAAAATAGTAATGGTCAGGTAAATAGAATGACCCAGAATCTTAATTGATGAGTGATGTCCCCCCCCCCAAAAGATTTCAAATGTATGCCAAACATCCTTCCCCCATAACCTTTCAGGGATTTCATCCAGAACTCATGCTTGTCATGAAGTGTAGTTGTCTCAGCTAGATGGATTACAGTGTATAAGATTGTCATGAAGACGAGGTTAAGACTCCTTAGATCCTTTTGGCCATTCAGCCCCACTATATATGCTACGAATTCTTTTTATTTTCATAATCACAATTAATTTTCTATTGTGCACGTATGTTAATTTCAGTAGATTCTAAAGGAATCACACTAGGTGTACAATCAGAAGCTGGCATAGGTCAATTAAGTGCTGGACTGTAGATCCACCCACAAAGCACATTCAGTTTGAGAATGCTGGAAGTGCAGCTTTGCATAATTATTATGTTCCATAGGTACGGGGTACGAGAAGAGTCGACGGGGTGAGTGTAATTTTGAAGTATGGTAAGTTAATATAGTAATACAAGTGGACCAGAGCCAAGTGAAATTGTAAACTTCAGGTTGGGGCTGCGGACGGTTACTTCCTTTTGTCCGGTCTTCAAATTTGTGGTGTGTTTATATTCTTCCTCAGTTGTATGGCAAAGGAGCGATCAGTGTAGCTCAAATCATCTAGTCAAGTAATTAGCCTTTACCTTCTCTGCCACCAGAGGGTTGTGATGGGAC
>NC_036850.1:4590527-4683837 GCF_002910315.2 Salvelinus sp. IW2-2015 | reverse complement strand
CCCAAAGGATTTCAAATGTATGCCAAACATCCTTCCCCCAAATGACCTTTCCAGGGATTTCATTTCAGGAAGATCCAAAACTTCAGAATTATCCTTGGGCCTATATCTTGTGTGGAAAGCCCCATTGCTGATAATTTTTGCAAGCATACAGTGTGCAGGAGCCTTCTCCAACACACATGTAAACAAAAACATAATTATAAATTTGCAATTGTGTTCTTTATAGCTATGATTTCATTAATCATGAACTTTAGGTTCTCGAGCCTCCGAAATGAATCAGTTACTTCTTAACATTAAAAACAGATCGCCTTTCTATCCAAGTACATCCTTGGTTTTCCAAGTTCATGGACAATTATGACTGTGTTTGCAGAAGTGCAGTGGGCAGAGCCTGTCTACGATATCGGAGTGTTCAATTCCCTGGGAGAGTGATGAGTACTTGAGGCCAGCTTTACAGGATGACCCCTTACCTGCAGATAGGTACTGGCATTCACAGGTTCATTGTTCAACTCAAAAGGCCTCAATTTAATCAAGTGCAGATAAAGGGTAACCGCATTACGGGTATATTTAGAATGTTTTCACCAGATGTGGCGTTTTGCATCAATATCCAATGTTGTTTGAAAGAAGAACTTGAATCTGTTTAAAACCAACAAAGCCTGCGAGCTGTTCCTATAAACAGAGTGAAACTGCAGTGCTGTTTTCTTTTCTCTAGCATTATTTGCATGGGGTGACGTCACTGGCATGGTTCAGACAAAGGAGGTTTGGAGCATTGCATGTTTGTCAGAGATGCAATTGTACACAGTACTGTTAGAGTAGGCAGTCTTATCTTCCTGTGTTTTGAATGTGTTCAAGTGAGTCCCCCCCCCTCTCTTTTTCTCTTTCCCTTTTGTTAGATCTGGAAGAACTGTGAGGGGATGGGGATGTTGCCTGGCCCCTCTACTAGGGGCCAGTGTGAAGCCTGCTACTCCTCTGCTGCTCTTCTGCAGAGGGCCCAGGCTGCAGAGGGCCCAGCGCACAGAGGAGGCCCTGGCCAGAGCCATGGATGACCAACACAAACTCAAGTCAGTGCTGCCCAGGCTACTATTAACATTACTGTTAATTACTGCGACTACTACTGTTATTAGCATCACCACTACCATTTCTGATATAATAAAAAAGACAAATACTACATTAACCCTTTATACTCGAGGGAATTGGCCAATATGGATAGTGTCAAATTGAAATGTTTCTAACAGAAGAAATACTAGAAGCATACGCACCACTGTGGTAGCAATCGAAAGGGGAAGTAGTGGATGGTGCTCAACCAGTGTGAGTTGAGGTGCAACCCAAAAATGTGATCATCATTTAAAGGGGTAAGACACAACACTCGCTCGCCGTTGAAAACACATTCTTTTAATTTAACTTTTAATAGTTGCTTAAATAAAAGATTTACCTCTGACGTAAAGTATAGTGTGTTACTCCAGGACACATTTTCTCTTCCTCTCCTTGGGGTGCTCGGTGGGAGTGAGAGTGTCTCTCATCACAGCAGCTACCAGTGAAACTGGTACAGGGGCAGGGCAGACACTTTCATTAAGGAATCAGGCCAGGGTAATGGACTTAACTTTTTGACCAAATCATTATTTTAGCTGCCACAAAAATACAAAGGTTTGAGTGAAGTAACCACCTATAATTTGCAGCTGGCACTGATGTGACCAATACATTTTTTACTTGCACAGTCAAGTCAAAATGGTCGCATATTGCGACCAAATGGTCACACTCTGGATCCCTGCATTTGATGGCACTGGTGTTTCTCATTCTCACACTTGCACCTCCCACCTGCGGCCAGCAGGGGGACTCAGTGAACTCAGTATTGGAGAGGCCTTTCCTTTGACTAGGAGGAAAAGGAGAAGGGAGGGAAAATTCCAATACTGCATAGAGTGGGGGGTGGAGAGTATGGGGGGATATAGATGCTCTCTTTCCATTTACTGCTATGTCCTCTTGGAAGGTTGTGCAGTTGGTGCTGTACGTGTGTGACTGTGCTGCTGTAAATCTGTTACAATAGGTTCCTGATAGAAGGTGCCCGTACTCATTGATCTAGGATCAGTCAATTCGAACCTTAAACCATGGGGGGGAATGCAAAACTGACCTTAGATCAGGGTCTAGGGGCAACCTCATCCTACTCTGTTGTAAAATACTATGGTATTTGTTTCAAGTTGCTGGCCCAGGGTCTAGTATTGATTGCAGATGTGGGTCGGGGCCTTGGGTGCCGTGGCTGAGCTCCGGGAGGATGAGGACGAGGCCTACTTCAGCTCATATGGCCACTACAGCATCCACGAAGAGATGCTTAAGGTCCGCTGCCACAATGGCATGCCTGCACATATGCATACACTCATGCCCTCTATTAAACCGCTGTTTCTTCTTAACTCAGTAGCCACTGCAGAGAGAGGAGGGACGCAGGTTTAGCAGTGCGGTTTATCTGAAAGGCTCGATGTAGCATTAAATTAAAATGATCGTCTCTATGCAAACTACGATGTTGATAACATGACATTTTTCTCAGTGACAAATCAGCAATAAGGAGTGAGCTCTCATGTGAAACATCAGCATTACTATAACATGGTGGAGCTTTGAGATGTGGTGATTATATTTCACACTTCTTAAGCATTCAAAGTTGTGTGGGTAGGAATGCTAGGTGGTCAACCCTCTCTTTCTCTCTCACTTACCGCAGTGCTTCGACATGATTCTTTGCCTCTCTCTGATTGGTGCTTAGCACTATATATACGTCAGACTAAACTCCATCAAAAACCCTTCCTCGGAGGAAAGGGGAACCACGTGACAGGTTTGCGGTAGAAGATCGTCAACTCTTTTACGGGCTGCCATAAAGTGGATCACACTGTATGTATGTGTGTGTGTGTGTGTGTGTGTGTGTGTGTGTGTGAGAGAGCGTGCGTAAGACAGGGCGAGAGAGAAATGTAGTCTCACCATTTAACCCTCCCACTTCCTTCCCTGACCCATCATCAATGTTGAATCTGCATCTCTGGTCAAGTTATTGAAGATAAATCTGGAAGAATCAGTTCTCTATTACTAGAAGCTCTGGTTTTCAATCATCCTTGCTCCAAGGATCCTTCGCGCCTCATGTCAGCCTAGTTTAATGAATATGAGGTCAGCTGTCATGTCAGATCAGTCTTTGGAACAGATACAATTAATTTATTTCAATACCATGGGGTGAAGGTGGTTTCCTTGACGCTCTTAAACCTAGTCCTGGATTGAAAGCAAGCTCAATGGAGAATCTCTTTCCGGGAAACCGCTCCTATGGGATTTAACTGTAATTTGGCAAAAGATTTTATCACTTTGTTCGGTTTCTGTCACCTCATCAAAAGCCTGCGAAGGCATCATCCGAAGTGAGTGAGGATAAGTTATGAGTTTGAGATAAATGTGTGTTTCATGGGTATGTAAAGGGCCTCCCTCTGAAAAGCGTAAGGATTTGATTGGCAGGTTAATTAGCCAGTCTGACCAGCTAGATTCCATGTGGAATGGTTGAAAGGAAGCCAGTCCTTTCTATTTCTATGTTAGAATGAGTCTACTCTTCTTTAGATTTCTACGCCGAGCAAGCATTGTACTCGTTTTCCGTGGAGTCAAATCCCCCAGTCAGCTCTGATTTCAACGAGATGACACCACGCACAAACACAAATAGGGCACTCCAGAATCCTGTGGTCATCTCCCCTCTAGTTTTCACGGAAACTCTCCATCACATAGACATACAACCGTACGCCCAGCTGTGACACACACCTTGGTCTCGGGTGATTGGATCATTCGTTTCAGTGTGTTATGTTGTTTCTGAAGACGTGCTCTATGATTATGTTTTCTATGCCCGTGGTAACGGATGACCTGAATGTCCTTTGTTCCTTCCTTTCAGGATAAAGTGCGCACAGAAAGCTACGGGGACTTCATGTACCCGGACGTGTTCAAGGACAAGGTGAGCAAAAGAACTCGGCAGTGCGGGTTTTAAAATATAAATTCACAATTGCTATGGCGGTGACGGCGCTTGATTTAAAACACTGCGACTTCATTACGCGCTGTAGCGCCTCTCGGCCGGGGACTGTGGAGTGCTGATAACGGGCGCACACCCTTTTTGCCCCTCTTCCTCCCCCAACCCTGCACTGTCATTGGAAGCAGGCAGCGTCCATCTCCAAGGCCATCCCTTATGTGCTGCCACCAGGTAGGCCCCGAGGGAGGGGGTAGAGGATAACTGGGGGGAGAGGAGGGGAAACGGTTTAAGAGGATGGTGAAGAGGGGTGGAGGAATTTTCCAGTCAAAGGGGTTAAGGATGGGAGAGAATGGGTAGGAAACGGGACGGTTGCAGGAAGATGAAAAGCAGGGTTTGGACTGGGTGTTGTTATCCCTGTCATCGGGGTGGCGGTGGATGAGGGTTATGTCGACCTGTCGCAACCCCTGTCATGGTGATAAACACTCTGGCTCCTCTCCTGCACCTCGCCCTCAGGTCATTCAGCGAACCAGAAAGAAGTATCTCTTAAAAATATATTTTCTGATTTCATTGAACAGATGGTGAACGAGAACGACAGTGGGAGAAGATAGAGAGATTGTGTCAAAGGACTGTTGGCTGGATTTGAACCCATGTCACTAGACCAGCCAGACCAGAGGATAGGAGGATATGAGGGAGAAATATTTGTGAGGGAAGTTGAAAATGGATTGTATTACGAGGGCTATGGGTTTGCTGTTTTGTGTGTAGCGCAATCCTTTTCTCGTAGCCCCTTCTCAGATGTCACCAGGTAGGCCAAAACTCCATCCCACCAAAACAGGCAGAAATATCAGGCAGTCTTTTCAAAAGGCTTACACTAAAAGGGCATATCATAATTTTCACAGTATATATAAACATTGCGTTTTTGATTGCTCTGGCCACTCCAGGCCACTCTTGAACGTCTCTTAACTTTTATAGAAAGTATATCGAAATTATAATGGACCTACAGGATACGATTTTCAAATACCTGCCCTTTTTTCTTTTGATGAACAAATCGGTCCGAAAACAATCTATGCGGCCCTATGTGGTCCTCGGGACTAAATTATTGGCCACCCCTGGTCTACACCGCTGTTAGATACATTTCTATCTACCCTTCTGAACACGCTAATCAGCCAATCCTTTTCTAGTTACAGTTGAAGTCGGAAGTTTACATGCACCTAGGCCAAATGCATTTAAACTCAGTTTTTCACAATTCCTAGATTTTAATCCGTGGAAAAATTCCCTGTCTTAAGTCAGTTAGAATCACCACTTTTTTAAGAATGTGTAATGTCAGAATAATAGTAGAGAGAGTGATTATTTCAGCTTTTATTTCTTTCATCACATTCCCAGTGGGTCAGAAGTTGACATACACTCAATTAGTATTTGGCAGCATTGCCTTTAAATGGTTTAACTTGGGTCAAACGTTTTGGGTAGCCTTCCACAAGCTTCCCGCAATAAGTTGGGTGAATTTTGACCCATTCCTCCTGACATAGCTGGTATAACTGAGTCAGGTTTGTAGGCCTCCTTGCTCGCACACGCTTTTTCAGTTCTGCCCACAAATTTTCTATAGGATTGAGGTCAGGGCTTTGTGATGGTCACTCCAATACCTTGACTTTGTTGTGCTTAACTTTTTTGGGATAGGGGGCAGCATTTGGAATTTTGGATGAAAAGCGTGCCCAAAGTAAACTGCCTGCTACTCAGGCCCAGAAGCTAGGATATGCATATAATGGTAGATTATGATAGAAAACACTCTAACGTTTCTAAAACTGTTAAGATTATGTCTGTGAGTATAACAGCACTTATTTGGCAGGCGAAACCCCGAGGACAAACCATCCATGAATATTTTTTTTGAGGTGACAGTGGTTTCTATATGGATCTAAATTTCTAAGGCACTTGCTTGCAGTTCCTATCGCTTCKACTGGATGTCAACAGTCTTTAGAAATTGGTTGATGTTTTTCTTTTGAGTAATGAAGAAGTATGGCTGTTCAGAACGAGTTTCGAGTCTGGTGTACTGTTGTGGTTGGGGCGCGCGACCTGAAAGCTCGCTCCACTTCGTTTTCATCCGCTATTGAACACAATTTATCCCGTCTTAAATTTTATCTATTATTTACATAAAATAAATACCTAAAGTTATGTTAGGAAAGTTGTTTGAAATGTTTGTATCAAGATTACAGGTAACTTATTAGACATTTTGTAGTCATGTTGCGCGAGTTGGAACCGGTGTTTTTCTGATTCAAACGTGCTAAATAAATTTACATTTTGGAGATATAACGACAGAATTTATCGAACAAAAGGACCATTTATGATGTTAATGGGACATATTGGAGTGCCAGCAGCAGAAGATCTTCAAAAGTAAGGCATGAATTATATCGTTATTTCTGAGTTTTGTGTCACGCCTGGCGGGTTGAATTATGATTGTCATGTGTTTGTTTGATGGGGTGCTGTCCTCAGATAATATCATGGTTTGCTTTCGCCGTAAAGCCTTTTTGAAATCCCACCGTGACCGTGGGACCCATGAGGCGGCACACAATTGGCCCAGTGTCGTCCGGGTTAGGGGAGGTTTTGGATGGCCGGGATTTCCTTGTACCATCGCGTAGCCAGCTGGACAGTGTGTCCTCCGACACATTGGTGAAATGTAGAACATTTTGTATGCTTTATTTGCCAGGATGTCATACTCATTTCAGATTTTCATCTAGTACGAATTCACTCCATGATATTGAGGAATAGAATCATAATTTTAGACCCGCGTGTTTGGCAATAGCTGAAAAAAACAATTACGCATTAGAAAATGGCTTCTCAGTATGCGTGTGCCTAGTATGTTGATATTCATTGCTTCCTGCATGCATTGCTACTAAACGGTATGTTCTAATAAATATATTATATGCACGACGAATGGAGGAGGTCTTTATTCCAGTGAGATTGCTAAGTCAAACACCACCATGTTTAGTTTTGCCCAACCTAGATCGAGACACAGTCTCCATGGGGATAGCTGAGCTGACTACAATGACTGTGCTAGTGGCAGACTCCACTAAGTTGGCAGACTGGCTATCTCATTGTGGAGCTAGAGGAGTTAGAGCCCTGTCTGTGTTTATAGATAGGATGAGGGCACCCCTCCAGCTAGGATGGAGTCCGTCACTCCTCAGCAGGCCAGGCTTGGTCCTGTTTGTTGGTGAGTCCCAGAAAGAGGGACAATTATCTCCAAATTATATATTTTGGGAGGGGCAGTGGCCCTGCCCTCTGGATGATCTAATACTGTGTGTAATGGAGTCGCCAATGACTAGGGTTTTCAATTTGTCAGAGCTAATGGTGGAAGGCTGGACACAGGACATTTTTAACAACGCTTTTTTCTGATAAAAAATAGTTCATTGCATGCGCCGTAGAGCCCAGTTTCATAATATGACCAGATTTCCCAGCTGCTTGCCGTCGTTTTGAAGTAATCACAAAAAAAACAGGCCTTATTTTAGGGCATTCTTCACCCTGCCAGCTCCTATTAGTTCTATTGAGCACCAATTGCTTTGCACAAAAAGGGCTTCACAGGCAAGGATATTGCTGCCAGTAAGATTGCACCTAAATCAACCATTTATCGGATCATCAAGAAGTTCAAGGAGAGATGTTCAATTGTTGTGAAGAAGGCTTCAGGGCGCCCAAGAAAGTCCAGCAAGCGCCAGGACCGTCTCCTAAAGCTGATTGAGCTGCGGGATCGGCGCACCACCAGTACAGAGCTTGCTCAGGAATGGCAGCAGGCAGGTGTGAGTGCATCTGCACGCACAGTGAGGCGAAGACTTTTGGAGGATGGCCTGGTGTCAAGAAGGGCAGCAAAGAAGTCACTTCTCTTCAGGAAAAACATGAGGGACAGACTGATATTCTGCAAAAGGTACAGGGATTGGACTGTTGAGGACTGGGGTAAAGTCATTTTCTCTGATGAATCCCCTTTCCGATTGTTTGGGGCATCCGGAAAAAAGCTTGTCCGGAGAAGACAAGGTGAGCGCTACCATCAGTCCTGTGTCTTGCCAACAGTAATGCATCCTGAGACTATTCATGTGTGGGGGTTGCTTCTCAGCCAAGTGAGTGGGCTCACTCACAATTTTGCCTAAGAACACAGCCATGAATAAAGAATGGTACCAACACATCCTCCGAGAGCAACTTCTTCCAACCATCCAGGAACAGTTTGGTGACGGACAATGCCTTATACAGCATGATGGAGCACCTTGCCATAAGGCAAAACAAAACATCGATATTTTGGGTCCATGTCAGCATGTCGACGAAACATAAGGCCAAAAACATGACTGAGAACCCGGCCTACAAAACCCACTCTCATCACCGCCCTCTCCTGAGTCTGAGGGCCCGGGGACTCACACTTTACCCGGGGGTGCGGCTTGGCCTGGCGGCGCTGAAATTAACATTCTTGAGGCCATCAAACTACTACGCTCTGAGATAGTTGAAATGAAAATAGAGGTGGTTGCTACGATTGAGGCCCGAAATACAGGAGGTTTCTGATACTTTAAAAGCAGATCTAACCATCCTGTTGAACGAGACGGTGCCAGAAATCACATCACTCAAAACAACAACAGCATCGCACACTACAACGATTGCAGCACTGGAGACCTCCGCTACCCATGTCTCCGATTTAACTACATCCCTGGAGGCTGACTTGAAACGCCTGGCTGTGGATTTGAAAAAGGTGAAGGAGAGCTGTGTGAGTTTTTAGAGGGATTCTCTCGCCGCAATAACCTGAGACTTGTATCGGTCCCAGAGTCAGCGGAAATGCCTCGCGCCACGGATTTCGTTTCTGGGCTYCTGAAGGATGTTCTTGCCTTAGATGAAAAGCCCCTGATTGATCGTGCGCACCGATCGCTGCGCCCAAAGCCCCGGGGTGGTGAGAGGCCCCGTGGCATAATTCTTCGAGTGCACTTTWTCCATGAGAAGATGGAGATTCTCCGACGAGCCCACAATACCACTCTGAGCTTTCAAGGACAGAGCTTCTTCATCTACCAGGACACCTCCCCCAATGTTTATTAATGCATTAAATAAACATTGACAAGCAGTCAATGCATACCAATTCTTACAATTGTAGGCAAAACAGCAGTTTTAATGTCCATTGTTATAAAGAGGGGGATCCCAGCTTTCCATTCCTACTTGATTTATTTCTCAACTCTTAAATATGTGTGAACTACATCATTTTAATCCCAGAGTTTTTAGCAGCGGCAATGTTAAGCATGTTACCGCTCAGCAATTTGCTATGAATGCATAAGGGGTAGTGGGGCTAAATGCAATACTGGGTAAAATGCCATTTTTACCTCACTTTTTGGGGGGGTGGGGTGAGTGACACAATTGTAATGAGACAGATTATATTTTTAGTTGAGCAAGAGTAGTGGCAACCAGGGAAGGTGTTGGGGGGGAAATGGTGACATAAAGTGGTTTCTATGAGGAGTGGTCACTTGAGTGGGTTGAGTCACTGACGTGATCTTCCTGTCTGGTTTGGCGCTCCCCCTTGGTTTGTGCTGTGGCGGAGATCTTTGTGGGCTATACTCGGCCTTGTCGCAGGATGGTAAGTTGGTGTTTGAAGGTATCCCTCTAGTGGTGTGGGGGCTGTGCTTTGGCAAAGTGGGTGGGGTTATATCCTTCCTGTTTGGCCCTGTCCGGGGGTATCATCGGATGGGGCCACAGTGTCTCCTGACACCTCCTGTCTCAGCCTCCATTATTTATGCTGCAGTAGTTTGTGTCGGGGGGCTAGGGTCAGTTCGTTTTATGTGGAGTACTTCTCCTGTTTTATCCGGTGTCCTGTGTGAATTTAAGTATGCTCTCTCTAATTCTCTCTTTCTCTCTGTCGGAGGACCTGAGCCCTAGGACCATGCSTCAGGACTACCTGGCATGATGACTCCTTGCTGTCCCCAGTCCACCTGGCCGTGCTGCTGCTCCAGTTTCAACTGTTCTGCCTGCGGCTATGGAACCCTGACCTGTTCACCGGACGTGCTACCTGTCCCAGACCTGCTGTTTTCAACTCTCTAGAGACCGCAGGAGCGGTAGAGATACTCTTAATGATCGGCTATGAAAAGCCAACTGACATTTACTCCTGAGGTGCTGACTTGCTGCACCCTCGACAACTACTGTGATTATTATTATCTGACCATGCTGGTCATTTATGAACATTTGAACATCTTGGCCATGTTCTGTTATAATCTCCACCCGGCACAACCAGAAGAGGACTGGCCACCCCTCATAGCCTGGTTCCTCTCTAGGTTTCTTCCTAGGTTTTGGCCTTTCTAGGGAGTTTTTCCTAGCCACCGTACTTCTACACCTGCATTGCTTGCTGTTTGGGGTTTTAGGCTGGGTTTCTGTACAGCACTTTGAGATATCAGCTGATGTACGAAGGGCTTTATAAATACATTTGATTTGATGATTTGATTTGTGAGAAGTACAGGCAGGGTGGCGGGTTACCCTAACAGGTCGGGCTACATTATATTCACTGTGTTTATGCAAGAGTTTTGGGACATACAATTCATCAGTAGGATGCTAACTAGTTAAAAGATTGGCAACAACATGCTTCAGACTATTTCTAGCCACTATGCTGCATCAGTTGGGCTGTAGGTGTTAATGCTTCTTGCTAATATCATACCTGATAATATGGGCTATGGTGCATTGTCCAATATGTTAAAATAAAAATAATGTAAACAAATTATTTTACCAATATGTAATTGGCCTCATTTCTGGATGTAGAAATGATCATTTTGGAGTAGAATGTCCTATTTAACAAGTGACCAGAACTGAGCTTCTCTGTCCAATATAAAATTATCCGGGGGGGGGGGGGGCACCACGGACCCACAGACCCACAAAACAAGAGTATCAAAATGCTTTCTCTCACAGCAAATTTGGTTCTGATGTTGTACTCACACGATTGCTGTGATTTGTTAGGAAACACATTTGAGTCTTTGCTTCAGCAAACACATTTGAAATATATTTTCAGTTGGAAAGTATATTGGAAGTGTATTCCCTCCCTAGTAGTATGTTGACTAGCACATTTCCCTCTCCAGTAGCGTGTGGGCTAGCACACTCCCTTCCCCAGTGTAGTATGGACTCTCAGTAGAGGTCTCTGTGACCTCCAGCCACCTTTTTATTTGTTTCAGGTGGTTGAGTTCAATAAAGCGGGTGTCAGTCGGCCTGGCCCGTAACACACATAATTTAGTACACCATGACTGACTCTGATCTCCCCTGCCTCTCGGCTCTTCCACAGCTGCTCCCTAAACTATTGCTGGTGCAACCTCTTTCTTAATTAACAGCATTTCCCTTACTCAGACAACAAAACATGAGCAAAAGTTGCTTAATTAGCAGGAGGGATGGGGGAAACTTCTTATTGTGCGAGGTGCTCAGGTTCAAATCGTCTGTTCGTCAAAACCCATAGAATGCTGTGAAGCACAGAGCCAGAGCGCTGACTTCATTTATAGCATGTTACTGTACAGCCACTGCATTCCAATTTAGGCATTTATCAGTGCCCAAATCTGCCATTTTCAACCCGTATACAGGTACGAGTGTAAGGGGCTACTACACACTCACCTGCTGTGTGTTTTATAACACCTACACAACGTTTTATACCAGCTCTCCACTAGCACCACCAATGAATGGACAGTGCTTCCAAACCAAACTCATTTACCACCCTTAGACCACCAGGCACTGTCCTCAATCGGCATATGCCTGAATGTAGCTTTGAGTTAGGGGCCATTATTGTCTGTGTTGTTATTACCATTATGGACGGGAGTGTCGTATAAGCAAAACATTGGGATTGCAAGAGAGGGGACTTTTTAATTTTACAGCCCACTGATTCGCTGTCGGGGTGTGTGTGTTGGCATGCAGGCAGTGTCACACTAGGCCTCCCAGCGCGGCAGGACAAAGATGTGAGAACATGACATTGTACTCCAGATGCACACCTATACTGACACATACACACACCTCAAAACCCCTTCCTCTTCTCCCAAGACCCACTCTTTTCCTCAGAACCGCTCATCTGGTGTGTGGACGTGTTTGTGTGTGTAATCACAGTGCCTGTGTGTAGTATCTGTCACTACCCCACCGTAAAAGTTAATGTACAGGGATGTAAACTTGTCACCTTTTCGGCGAAATTCGCCTTTTTGAATCCAAAATAGGTGACCTACGTCCTTCTTGTAGATCCGATGATAATTTTTTTTGGTAGGGGGGGTCACTACTGGTTGTTGGCGAACGAGAGATGCACGTTTGGAGCAATACTGGTTGTATCCAAGGCTCAGCCAATCGTTCACATAACAGAATGCAGCACGGGACTGAAGAGAGAAAAGACAACCAATTTGCTYGTTACATCATCAGCGCTTGCACGATAACGAACAGGTAGGTGAGAAGCCTGACCATGGAGACGGGTGTGAGAAGATGATGAAGTGTACTTCATGAGCTATAACCGAAAAACAACTGGCATTTGGAAAGTTTGAGGTGAGTGAAAAGTGTGGTGGAACAAGTATTGTTAGTTAATGCTATCTTGCCAACTGGATTGAATTCTCCGTTAGCTAGCCAGAGAAATGTTGAGCAACATTAGAAAACTTACCTGATCAAATAATTGAGTTTTTAGTGTGAAAATTAGCTGGCTAATAGTCAGACAGCTAACGTTAGCGCATCTGATGTTGTAACGTTAGCTAGCTAACCTTAGTAACCTAACCAATTCGCTATAGTATTAACTGGTTTACGACTCCTTGCCTTTCCTCAAGTTACATCGTGTTAGTTGCTTATTGGACCCTGGCAATCTGTGTGAAATGTTAACTAGCTAACAAACTATCCGTGAACTGATATTTTCCCTCTAAAGAATGTGGTTAATTTTCAGAATGAGAGAATTATGTGAAAATGAGGTGTTGCTTGTTAAACAAGTGGAGTCAGGGTTGAAGTGGAGCTGGAGCTGGGCCTGGCTTAAGCTGGATGCCACCATAGAGGTGAAAGAAACACCACATACTTTCTCCCTTTTTCAGTCAGTGTATAAAAAGGGGTATGCCAGGTGTACTGTCTGCCTGAAAGAGAAAAATTATGCCAACAAAGGGTATTATGCTCTGCTGGCACATTGTAGAACAGATGTCCACAGGCAGAAAGTGTACAATGTAATAATGTGTAGCCCAAAGAGATTGCTTTTGTTGTGTTGAACTTGATAGTAACACGTGTGAGTGAGGGGGGGTTATTAAATTTTTTACTTGGTGAACGTTATTTTTGCACACATGTAGCCTTGTGCACTTGATCGATGTCTACTATAATGGCCACTATAATAGAGCAAAATAGAATTCCTGTTTGTTTCGTTCTATTTCAACTTTAAGATGTTTTTTACCCAAGTGCAATATTTAGATGTGTGTGGTCACAAGCGTTCTATTATAAAGGCTGTCATGGCTAACTGCAATATTAGTGTATTGTTTTCTCTCAAGACTTGAGTGTCATTTGCAGTAAAGTCTAGGCAACAAATAACATTGGATTGCTTTCCTTACATGTTTTAGCTTTGAGTTAGGTTCACACTTTATTTTACACACAGACTGATCATGTAGATCACATTCTTTGTTGTTTAATTAGTTAAAATCTGCATTTCCCCATCGCAGGGATTTTTTTGTTTTTTGTTTCAGTGCAAAAAAAAGTGTCACCTTTTTGGTCCCTCAACAGTTTGCATCCCTGAATATAAGGATATGTAATTAAAAATTGAGCCCGACCGATTAGGGCTGTGACGGTCTTGGAATTTGAGGTTTACGGTAATTGGCCAGGCCAATGTACACGGTCACCAACATAGCTGTTCAGGGGGGTCAAAAAAGGGGAGATCACAATTCTGTTTGTACACAAGTTTACATGGATATGCTTTCAATAAAAAACCTACATGAAACAAACCATTACACTTCGTTATTATCATTTATTATTATTATTCAGGTTATTACTAATAAATATTCAACAAATTAAGAAATGCCAGTCTGGAAAGGATCTGTTGCGTTTTTGTATTGACACAACATTAATGGACACAACATTAGGCTCCCGACTGGTGCAGCGGTCTAAGGCACTGCATCTCAGTGCTAGAGGCCTCATTATAGACTCGAGTTCGATTCCAGGCTGTATCACAACCGGCCGTGATTGGGAGTCCCATAGGGAGGCGCACAATTGGCCCAGCGTCGTTAGGGTTTGGCCCGGGTAGGCCATCATTGTAAGTAAGAATTTGTTCTTAACTGACTTGCCTAGTTAAATAAATACAAGGGGATACCTAGTCAGTTGAATGCCTTCAACTGAAATGTGTCCTCTGCATTTAACCCAACACCTCTGAATCTGAGAGGTGCGGAGGGCTGCCTCAATCGACAATCATGTTTTCAGCCCCCTGGGAACCTTTCGGTTACTTGCTCAACGCTCTAACCACTAGGCTACCTGCCTCCCCAAAAATGGAGTGAAAATAAAGATATATGCTTACCTTGTCTGTTGGCTTTTCTGCACATATTTTTTTTAAATGCAGATCCCATTTGTACACACAAAACCATTCAAATGAAGTCCAATGGGTTTTCTCCCACTTTTCCCGAAATATTTGTATGACGTCACAAACCATGCTGCTGAGGTCATTCGATAGCAGTGGCGTTGACACATTTTCTTCAAAGAGAGGACGTCTTAATGAAATAATGTAGCCTAAGCTACTTGAAGAGGCGGTTTACAAGATTAAATCATGACAGGAGCATTTGAGTCTAAATAAAGAGATGGAGTCCAGACAGGCTACTTTAGGAACATTTCTGAATGGACATGTAGGCGTATAGAGAGAATCAGCGAACTCACACACGCACACCGCTGTAAAAGCACCCTTTAATCAAAGCCACCAGCGTACAGTATGTCAGACACACAGGCAAATATTTATTCTTTCCTTAAAAAAGTTTTAAAAAACAAAGGCTTACCTTATTCTTTACTGAAAGTAGGCTATAAGATAATGAATTGACAATGAAAGTATGGAGTATTATATTTTGAATGGATGTTAAAAAAAACTACTTTAAAATAACATTTAAATGACTGTCGATTTACTGTGTGTGTCACGTTCTGACCATAGTTCTTGTGTGTTTTGCTTGTTTTAGTGTTGGTCAGGACGTGAGCTGGGTGGGCATTCTATGTTGTGTGTCTAGTTTGTCTGTTTCTATGTTTGGCCTAATATGGTTCTCAATCAGAGGCAGGTGTTTTGTGTTGTCTCTGATTGGGAATCATATATAGGTGGCTTGTTTTGTGTTGGGGTTTGTGGGTGGTTGTTTCCTGGCTCTGTGTTTTCTCTGCACCAGCTAGGACTGTATCGGTTTGCCACATTTATTATTTTGTTATTTGTAAGTGTTCACAGTTTCGTATTAAACATGTTGAGCACTGGCTACGCTGCGTGTTGGTCCGATCCTTGCTACACCTTCTCTTCTCGTGAAGAGAGGGAAGGCTGCCATTACAGAACCATCCACCAAACTCGGACCAAGCAGCGTGGCTACGGGCAGCAGCAGCAGCAGCAGCGAGTTCAGGAATGGACATGGGAGGACGAGCTGGACGGAAAAGGACCCTGGGCAGAGCCAGAGGAATGTCGCCGCCCCAAAGCAGAGCTGGAGGTCAGGCAAAGCAGAGAGGCGGCATATGAGGCGCTAGCAAGGCAGAGCGGCTGGAAGCCCGAGAGGCTCCCCCAAAATTTCTTGGGGGGGGGGGGGATAAAGGGGGTGTAGCTGGGTCAAGTAGGAGACTTGAGCCAACTCCCCCTGCTTACCGTAAGAGCCAAGGATGGAACCAAGAGCCGGTGAGGGCGGTATTGGAGGTGAGCGAAGTAGAGACTGTGAAGGATCTAATGGGGAAATTGGAGGAGAGAGAAATTAGGGATTTGCTGGTTTGGTGCATGAGGCACGACATCCGCCCGACGGAGCATGTCGGGATTTGATGTCACCTGAGTCAGCTCTCCATACTCGTCCTGAGGTGCGGGCTAGCCGTCTGGTGAAGACTGTGCCAGCCTCACGCACCAGGCCTCCTGTGCGCCTTCCTAGCCTGCACGTCCTGTGCCAGCTCAGTGCACCAGCTCTCCAGTTCCGGCACCACGCACCAAGCCTCCTGTGCGTCTCCAGAGCCCTGTACGCACTGTTCCTTCTCCCCGCACTCGCCCTGAGGTGTGTGTCTCAGTCCGGTACCACAGTTCCGGCACCACGCACCAGGCCTACTGTGCGCCTAGCAGGTCAGAGCTGCCCGTCTGCCAGCGCCGTCTGAGCTGCCTGCCTGCCCAGCGCCATCTGAGCTGCCTGCCTGCCCAGCGCCATCTGAGTGCTGCCTGCCCAGCGCCGTCTGAGCTGCCTGCCTACCCAGCGCCATCTGAGCTGCCTGCCTGCTCAGCGCCATCTGAGCCATCCGTCTGCCCAGCGCCATCTGAGCCATCCGTCTGCCCAGCGCAATCTGAGCCATCGTATGCCCAGCGCCATCTGACCGCCCGTCTGTCCCGAGCCGTCAGAGCCGCCGTCTGTCCCGAGCCGTCAGAGCCGCCCGTCTGTCCCGAGCCGTCAGAGCCGCCCGTCTGTCCCGAGCCGTCAGAGCCGCCCGTCTGTCCCCGAGCCGTCAGAGCCGCCCGTCTGTCCCGAGCCGTCAGAGCCGTCCGTCAGTCCAAGGAGCCGCTAGAGCCGTCCGTCCAGTCAGGAGCCGCTGAGCCGTCGTCAGTCAGGAGCCGCTAGAGCCGCCAGCCAGTCAGGAGATCAAATACTAATGTCATGCAATAAAATGCTAATTAATTACTTAAAAATCATCAATGTGATTTTCTGGATTTTTGTTTTAGTATCCGTCTCTCACAGTTGAAGTGTACCTATAATAAAAATTACAACCTCTACATGCTTTGTAAGTAGGAAAACCTGCAAAATCGGGAGTGTATCAATATTTGTTCTCCCACTGTATATATAATGAAAATATTTTAAAATTAAATTTTTTTATATTTAAATTTTATCCCTCTTTTCCCCAATTTTCGTGGTATCCAATCGCTAGTAATTACTATCTTGTCTCATCGCTACAACTCCCGTACAGGCTCGGGAGAGACGAAGGTCGAAAGCCATGCGTCTTCCGAAGCCACAACCCAACCAAGCCGCACTGCTTCTTAACACAGCGCGCCTCCAACCCGGACCAATGTGTCGGAGGAAACACCGTGCACCTGGCCCCCTCGGGCCAAACCCTCCCTAACCCGGGCCGACCTAATGCCAATTGTGCGTCGCCCCACGGACCTCCCGGTCGCGGCCGGCTGCGACAGAGCCCGGGCGCGAACCCAGAGACTCTGGTGGCGCAGCTAGCACTGCGATGCAGTGCCCTAGACCACTGGGCCACCCGGGAGGCCCAAAATTACATTTTTCAACACTGAATTCTAATAAATTGCCATCCAAAAGAGCAAATATCCAATAACTATGCTTCCAATGTTGATTTCATACATTGTGACAATAATGACACATCATGATTATGGTTCAGATAAGTGTTCAGATAAGCATTAGATTTCCTTTTTCCATCCTATTTATTGAATATCGGTTATCGGCTGATACCGATATAGCTTTAAAAGGCCAATATCGACCGATAATGTTTGTGAACTGATAATATCGTTCGGGCTCTAATTAAAATGGTTGCTGTACGCCAGACAGGAATCTCGCGCTCATATGTTTAAATTAGAAAACAGGATGAGTTAAGTTACAGTCAGTGCCTTTGAAAAATGGGAGATTCTTGATGGATTACAAGGCATTTTATTATACAGATAATCTAAGATGAATTGTCTGATTTAGTCGAGTGTTGCATGAAGAGCTAGACTGTTGTTTAATTCTTCAACCAGCTGCACTGAAAGCCATGCTCACAGATAGGAATACTTTAGGGACGGCACCCTGATGGAGATTTGAAGAGTGAACCATATTGGTTTTTAAAGGAATGTTCCACTCAAAATGCTATCGAACTGTGCCGTTGGCTGGTCTAGTTGTAGTGCTGCCGCCCCCAGACCACATTTGTCACTGGAGGCAACAATTCCATCCCCCATTCCTCAACTCACATTCTCTGCTTTATACCTCTCATCGATCTCCCAATCTACATTACTATCCTACATTTGTCAATAAAATTATAAAATACCTTAACTATACACTCAGTGGCCTGTCTGTTGGACCGAACCATTTTTGTGAACAGGGTGGTGTACCTAATAAACTAGCCATTGAGTGTATATAACATAGATTTTTGGGGGGGGCTGTAGGACATTGGGGAATCAACTCCGCTTTATTTATAAGGAGCACGTGTGCACCTAAGTTGAAAAATGTAGGTGCACACAAAGAAATTTAGAAGCACAATTACAAATATTTGAGGTAATAAAGCTAGAATCCAACATTATTCTAGGTGCAAAAAATCCAGGTCTCACAGCAAAACATGTAGGTGCCTATGCGAGTTAAATAGATTCGCTGTAGAGCCCTGTACCCCCGGGGGAGTTGTGGCATAATCCTGCTACTCCGATACAGATGGATTTAGGATGATGAGACGTGTGTCTTTAACCCACAAGGGGTGCAGGATTAATAAGCAAGCAACCAGAATGTCTGGAAGAATGTCTATCTATGTCGGTCTCTCTCTAACACATACACACGCTCTCTCTTTCGCTCTCTTTCTTTTGGTCATTATATCTCTTTCTACCTCTCAAGGCCCCTTTACACCCCACCCCACCCACCACTCCCCTCCCCCAGTGTCCTGACATTGTCCTCTAAATTACCCCAATAATGAGATTACAGTGTTTCCCACTCCTGAAGGGAGGGAGAAAAAGGAAGGGAGGTAGAGAGAACGTTAGAGAGTGATTCTGGGAGAATGTGATAGCGAGCGAGAGAGCGAGCGGGAGATAAGGATCAGCGCTGCAGAAATGCACTCTTGGGCCGTGAGTAATTATTCTGTCCCCAGTAACATTAGCTGTCACGATAATGGAATATGCACAGAGATTGATACCCTGGGTTGCCGTTCAGAAAAGGAAGGATCATTTAAACCGGATGCACTCTCGTAGTCACCACATCAGTATGGACTCGCATGTATTGTGTATACACACACCGCATCTGTACACACACACACGTGCTCTGGACACACACACACACACACACACACACACACACACAGAGAGAGGTCAGGTTGGGTGTTTGTTAACACACAAACCTCTGTGTGAAAAGGCCATAGGGGACGAACATATTTGTCCTACTTACCAAAATGGCTTAGCTTTTGACCAATGTTAGAGTAGTAGGTTGGGTATATGACGGAACAAATTCACTGTTTGCTGTGCCTCAACTACGGGGACTTTGTTTTAACACTTGTGAGAGATAATAGACCACTTAATAAGAATAGCTCATCCTTTAAAGTCCTAACCTTAGAATATTACACAAAAGCCGTGTGTTTGTTAGGAGACCATAGTACAGCTATTGATTTGTRACCATGATTACAACTATTCTATTCTAGAGTTGAATGCAAGTGTACAAGTACCACTGATGTTGAGTAGAACTCTGTGCCTGATACATGGTTTTGGCCTATATGCTAAAAGCATCACTCAACACTTATGTTATTTAACATTTCATTTGCTATTTTTGGATTAAATTTTCCTTATCTTAATAATGTACTTTTTCATTTATCTCTCTGGCTGTAATTTTGGACTATCGCATAGTGTCTTGTTTCATTATTGCAATACAAATGTTTTGAACAGGAAAGATAACATGTTTTTTCTTTTAAATGCCTCATTTCCTTTCAGGTCGAACCAGCTGCAGGACAGGGTCACTCTGATAAAGGGCAGGATAGAGGAGGTCAAATTGCCCGTTTGTGAAGGTGGGCATCATCATCTCAGAATGGATGGTCATTTCACTGTTCGCACTCATTATTATTTTTATTTTTTATTTTTTTAAATGTGATGGACATTCCAAAGATACTGTATATTTTTCTAAATATTTCCTGAATCGGCTTGAATTTAAATGGAAATTCCCCAAACCCTGAAAAATTTGAACAATATCTCAACATACATTATAGAAACCTCCCCATCAGTAGTAGCAGCTGTGACTATTTTAAACATGGCATGTATAGAATTAGCCCCGGCCATGTCCCCTCCTGAATACTTA
Source organism: Salvelinus sp. IW2-2015 (assembly GCF_002910315.2). Classification (NCBI taxonomy): domain Eukaryota; kingdom Metazoa; phylum Chordata; class Actinopteri; order Salmoniformes; family Salmonidae; genus Salvelinus; species Salvelinus sp. IW2-2015. The sequence goes on along the minus strand of NC_036850.1, from coordinate 4,663,764 downwards.
ACCAGGGAAGCAGAGTTACTTGGAGTCGCTCTGAGCACTGATGCCCATTCGTCAGCCAGATCCTCGCCGGCGATACGGACGTAGGGGTTGAAAGTTGGACACCGCTGAAGTCATCCTTAATTCATGAGCAGGCCGTATCTGTCCTCACTCACGTCCCACCCCAGCCTTCCCCGAACACCCGGAGTCACACGGAGGGGGGGGTCACAGAACAGAGCATTGCGGTTCGCACCGGCACGGATGCTCACCGCCGTTACCAGGGGAAATAGAATTTCACAGCGTGACGCGAATCTCTCATGACACCGGCTCGCAGAACGCTAATAAGTCTGAGAATCCTCCTGTCACTCCTCATCATCGCAGCGACTGTGGACATTTCTCAAAGAGTGCAGGGCCCCAAAACATTGCCCTAGGATCTGCCTGTGTAAAGTGGAGAAATGACAGCCCTCGCCGAGTCGTAAATTAATTYAGTCTGCGACCTTGTTGGCGGTAAGTAGAAGTAAGTCTGAGTCCCGACAGCAAGAGACTGATGTAGCCCCATTTCTTACAGCGGTTTAGTCCCAACAAGGTCTGTCTTCAAGTTGTCATCAATGGATTTTAATCAGAATACCAGTCCTTTTATAGATGTGATCTGATGCAAGTATTTACKGACAGAGTGATATAAATCACTTATTTTAATACCTTACGAAGTTGTTCTTGCCATCATGACTTTGATTCATCTATAGGCTACCAATATTACTAACTTATCAATTTGCCATATTAGCCAACCACCAGTGTGTAGCACTGTACATCTGAACAAATGCCTGGGTGTGGGGCTTGACTTTGATGACTTTGTGTAGTGGCTTTACTCATAGACTAGAGTGATTTTGGCAGAACCTAGGACTATGCTGATCCCCATGCCAAGGTGTCAGGCTGTGAACGTTTTAATAATCACTAAACTGGCCCCCTATGCCCCCCAGCGCTGTCCAGCACACAGAGGATACACACACACACACACACACACACACACAGTGACCAACACACATTCATGGGTACACACACACACCACACACACACACACACACACACACACCACACACACACACACCACCACACACACACACACACCACACACACACACACCACACACACACACACACACACACACACACACACACACACACACACACACACAACACACCACACACACCACACACAAAGAGCACAGGGGTAGAAAAAGGAGAGCAGTGCCAGCCAGGTACCCTGAGCCTCCTAATGCTTCCAACAAGGGACAGGGAAAATGGGTCATACCTCTGCCAACCAGCCAAAGGGGTGGGACATCACTCAAACTAGACACTTCTGGAGAACACGACCGCTTCTTTTTACTCTTGAAGTAATCAGAGAATGTTAAAGGAACATAACACAGTTTTACTTCAGTTTGACTTGGAGTACTTTTTACAAATATTTGACTCACCATGGAGAAATATGTTTTATCTCTGAGATAATCACAACATTTGGACAAAAATGGCAAAGAAAGCCTCCTTTATGTTAAGAGAACAATTTGTCATATGCTACTACTCGTAGTGTTTGATTGAAAATATTGGCCCTAGGTGAACTCTACTCAGTAATACACACTCTACGAGTTAACAGGGTGATGTAAAGTGATCCATCCAGTAAGGTCTCTCTACTTGAGGGAGAAGTGACAAGTTCCATCAGAAAATGTCCGAACTTCTGGCCGTCTCCCACTTTGACTAGACGATAGGGGATCACTCGGGCTGGTGATTAATGGGGGTGAGGTGGAGGGGGGGGGGTTCATTTTGTGAGACAAGTCGCCTGTCTACCTAGCCAGGGTTTTGTTTGAGAGATGGCCTTTAGCTGTGCCACTGTTGTTTCATAACTCAAAGCATTGATCTGTTCCTCTCTCTGTTCTACTCTTTCTTCTGTCTCTCACAAAGGATGTGTCCCAAATGGCACACTATTTCATATATAGTGCACTAATTTTGACCAGTGGCCACAAGGCTTTGATCAGAAGTAGTGCACTATGTAGGGAACAAGGTTCCATTTGGGATGAAGCCAGAGTTAAGAGACTTCTGACTGGGGGGAGGAGGGGCTGAATTACTGAGAAGCTAAATAAAGATTGTCACCTAGAGATCAATGAGGTCTGATGGGTCTAGGTGACTGTTTATGATGAGAGGGGGGGTGGGACTCTCATGAGTGAAGTTGGCTTTTAGAATCAGTTTTGTAGCCTTGAACCCTCAGGCTTTAGGTGTAGTGAAATGGTACTGGAGAGAAACTTTCGGGGCTGAAGAATTAATATGGAAATCCACATTGAGGTCTCATCAATGTGAGCGCAAAGCCTAATTCCATTGGTTGGCCTAGGTCACTGGGAAGTGATTATCAAATAACGGTGAATAGAAAATTAAGAAGGGTGAGCTTGATTTGGAAAGAAGGCTTTCATAAAATAATTTTTTTCTCCGGAAGGCGGTAGGTACAGTTGAAGTCGGAAGTTTACATACACTTAGGTTGGAGTCATTAAAACTTGTTTTTCAACCACTCCACAAATTTCTTGTTAACAAAGTATAGTTTTGGCAACTCGGTTAGGACATCTACTTTGTGCATGACACAAGTAATTTTTCCAACAATTGTTTACAGACAGATTATTTCACTTATAATTCATTGTATCTCAATTCCAGTGGGTAAGAAGTTTACATACACTAAGTTGACTGTGCCTTTAAACAGCTTGGAAAATTCCAGGAAACAGGTACAAAAGTATCTATATCCACAGTAAAACGAGTCCTATATCGACATAACACGAAAGGCCGCTCAGCAAGGAAGAAGCCACTGCTCCAAAACCACCAATAAAAAGCGAGACTTCGGTTTGCAACTGCACTTGTGGTCAAAGATCGTACTTTTTGGAGAAATGTCCCCTGGTCTGATGAATCAAAAATAGAACTGTTTGGCCATAATGACCATCGTTATGTTTAGAGGAAAAAGGGGGTGGGCTTGCAAGCCGAAGAACACCATCCCATCCCTGAAGCACGGGGGTGGCAGCATCATGTTGTGGGGGTGCTTTGCTGCAGGAGGGTCTAGTGCACTTCACAAAATAGATGGCATCATGACTCAGTTACTCCAGCTCAGTCAGGAGGAATGGGCCAAAATTCACCCAACTTATTATGGGAAGCTTGTGGAAGGCTACTCAAAACGTTTGACCCAAGTTAAACAATTTAAAGGCAATGCTACCAAATACTAATTGAGTGTATGTAGACTTCTGACCCACTGGGAATGTGATGAAAGAAATAAAAGCTGAAATAAAGAATTCTCTCTACTATTATTCTGACATTTCACATTCTTAAAATAAAGTGGTGATCCTAACTGACCTAAGACAATTAAATGTCAGGAATCGTGAACAACTGAGTTTAAATGTATTTGGCTAAGGTGAATGTAAACTTCCGACTTAAACTGTAATTGAATTGAGGAAAAGGCACTTTTCATAACTTATGAAGCAAAAAGAAGACGTGAAGGACTTTGGCTTAACGGTTGTGATCTGTAGATTTGACAGTGTTTTTTTWATCGTATTTTACAAGGATTTGTCTTGAAGTGTGCAAAGTTTGCCTAGACGTCCACTTTGGAGGGCACCAGAGTTTATTTGGGGAGAGTTCAACAATTGCGGGTGGCTCTGTGCGTTAGATCTGTGGAGACAAATTAATGGCAGCCTCTCCTCTCTAGCCTCATTATCAGTAATAGGAGTCTCACCTGCCCAAGTAGAGGACAGCAGTAATCAGTCATCCTGTCGCCCAGTCGGACTGACCGTCAGTCACTCACACATGCATAGGCACATACACACATGGTGACACATACACACTCACACAGAGACACACAGTTGAAAACACCAACATATGCACATCCACACACACAAACTGAACATTATTTTGTATTTCTTTTATTTGTTTCACCTTCATTTAACCAGGTAGGCCAGATGAGAACAAGTTCTCATTTACAACTGCGACCTGGCCAAGATAAAGCAAAGCAGTGCGACAAAAACAACAACACAGAGTTACACATAAACAAACGTACAGTCAATAACACAACAGAAACATCTATGTACAGTGTGTGCAAATGTAGAAGATTACACTGTGCACTCTTTGGAGAGGTGTTTGGCTACTTGGAAACACCAGTTAGACCTCTCACTCAAACCCTTGTCATTTTCTTTGTCTCATATTGCACCTACCCCACATTTTTCACAAATACTCTTGTCATGTTACTGAATGTATCCAGAGTATTTTCAGATTTTGTTTTCAACAAATGCTGAGAAAAGTACAGTAAATGTAAAGTACACATAAAATAAAAAGTGTAATATTTGGATTCAGTCTTGTCAGGTGAATTGTTGTCCTCATTTTTAGTCTAATACTTTTTCCATAATCTCCAAACTGTTCCCTTTTAATTGCTACCATGCTTATGCATATGGTTTCCATATTTCTCGTGTAAGAAACATTTAAATGTAGCCCTATCCATATAGGCCAATTCCCACGAGTGTAAGGGGTTAATAGCATTAGTTAATCGCAATTAATCAATGAATTTGCTCAAATATGGCCCAAAAGAAAGATGTTTTCATTGAGAATGCAGTGCATTGAGTTAGAGGCTTTGATCGTAAGGAATGGGAACACCACATMTTGTTTTGATAGCATTTTCGCCTTAAACAACACAAAAGTAACTAACTGTAAAATACAGCTAACTAGTTTCGCTCCCAGTGTTCAAGTAGGCCTACACCCTCTCATCAATGTTCTTGAAGTTTAACACTTGCTCACAGCACACACACAATCTCTCTTTCTCACACAAACACACACACAGCTGTACTGTTAAAGCTTCAGGCATTCTAACTGACTAGGAAAAAATAATACTGGCTCTAAACAACACAAAATATTTTTTGCCCTTAAGTTTTTCTTGATCATATTTGGTTAACATTACACAACATGTTTTATGGCAGAATGTAATTGTCTCTTGTAGAATTTCTTAACTCGGTGGAACTTGATATGCACCAGATTCATTCATATAGAAGTTAACTGACCAAATTTAGTTTGTTCCCCCCAAAATTATTTTTGGGTGGGCAGCGCTCATTAGAATAATACCCACCATGCTTTGCAACCAAACATGTGTATGTTTACATTTTGGTAATTTAGCAGAGACTGACTTCAGTCAGCGCATTCAACTAAGGTAGATGAACAACCACATGTGAAACGTTTACGTAACAGTTACTGAGAATGTCGTGGTAGTTAAACTGGTCTGTTGGTTAGTTCACTGTACCTTTAAGCCCTGCTGGTTTAGGAGCTGGCAGAGAAGCTCAAGGATGAGTAAGAAGCAGATGGGAGCACAATGCTCCCTATTGAAATCTTCACTATACAATTATTAATTGGAAATAAAACTTTGAAATGTAAAGAAGTGTTTATTTAGTAGTTAGGACGAACGTAACTTAAAGAGCACAGTTGATTCATTTGGGAAGTACTTGTTCTAATTGAGTTGAAATATATATAAATATATATAGTTTTAATTTAACCTTCATTTTGACATGCAATACATATTGAGAACGAAGTCTCTTTTCCAAATGCACCCTGTATAATAAAATATAAAACACATTAAACACTAAATATATACTGAATAAAATAATAAATGCAACCATTTTTTTTACTGAGTTACAGTTCATATAAGGAAATCAGTCAATTAAAATAAATTCATTAGGCCCTAATCTATGGATTTCACATAACTGGGCAGGGGCACAGCCATGGGTGGGCACAGCCAGGCCCAACCAATCAGAATATTTTTTTCCACACAAAATAAAATTAATCGCTTACCTTTGATAATCTTCGGATGTTTGCACTCACGAGACTCCCAGTTACACAATAAATGTTCTTTTTGTTTGATAAAGATTAGTTTTATAACCAAAAACCGCCATTTGGTTTGCGCGTTATGTTCAGAAAACCACAGGCTCGTTCCGGTCCTGAAAGGCAGACGAAAATTCCAAAAAGTATCCGTAATGTTCGTAGAAACATGTCAAACGTTTTTTATAATCAATCCTCAGGTTGTTTTTAACATACATAATCGATAATATTTCAACCGGACGGTAACCCATTCAATACTACAGAGAAAGAAAATGTCGAGCTACATCTCTCGCGCGCAGGAACTAATCAAAGGACACCTGACGCGTTTTGAAAAATCTTGCTCATTTTTCAAAATAAAAGCTTGAAACTATGTCTAAAGCCTGGTCACAGCCTCAGGAAGCAATTGGAAAAGGAATCTGGTTGATACCCCTTTAAATGGAGGAGGGGTAGGCAACGGAACAGGGATTCTTCCAAATAAAAGGCACTTCCGGGTTGGATTTCCTCAGGTTTTCGCCTGCAAAATCAAGTAGAAGTGAGTACTATAATCATTTAGTTCAGTTATCTGTGCCTTCTTGGGTACAGGAACCATGGCGGACATCTTGAAGCAAGTGGGTACAGCAGACTGGGATAGGGAGTGACTGAATATGTCCGTAAACACTCCAGCCAGCTGGTCTGTGCCTGCTCTGAGGACGCGGCTAGGGATGCCGTCTTGGCCGGCAGCCTTGCGAGGGTTAACACTCAAATGTCTTACTCATGTGGCAGACCAGTGGGTTTGGTCAAGACGTTTACCCATATCAGACACGGACAGAGAAGGATTAGCTCAGTTTCAAGTTTGTTTATTTAAATAATATATCAAAAAGAAAAGGATAGGTTTRCRCCATGAGACCCTCTCCGGGACACCGTCTTCTGGGTTCCGGGTCMGGCTGTATCCTATCGGGCACAAAACTGAACTCCCTCTTCTTACCTCTGCAACCGTCAACAATAACACGGGAGTCCTTTCTTCCCCCAYTCTCTCTGTGAGTTGCCAGGGCCTTGCACAGCTGGTGACCTGATCGTTCGTGTCCTTTCCCCTGGCCATCCAGACCAGGGGAGCATGGTCCGTGACCAGGGTGAAGTGGGTACCTAGCAGGTAATAGTTGAGTGTCTAGCGCCCACTTCACCGCGAGACACTCTTTCTCAATGATAGAGTATTTATTTTCCCTAGGCATCAGCTTTCGGCTGATGTACAGGATGGGGTGCTCCTCCCCCTCGTGTACCTGGGACAGAATGGCCCCTAGTCCCGTATCACATGCGTCCGTCTGGACCACCATCGGCACCTGGAAATCAGGCGTTACGAGAATCGGATGGGAGCACAGCGCTTCCTTCAGACTGTTGAACGCCGCTTCTGTCTCGTCTGTACATTTCACTGTTTTCGGGAGGCGGGCCCTGGTTAGACCGGTGAGGGGGGAAGCTATAGCCACAAAGTTGGGGATAAACCGGCTATAGTATCCTGCCAGTTCCAGGAAGGACTTGACCTGTGTCTTGGTGCGTGGAACGGGCCAGTCACGCACCGCGTGAACCTTCCTCTCCTGGGGCTTGACGTTCCCCCGTCCGATCAAATGCCCCAGGTACTCCACCTCCTCGAACACTAGCTTGCATTTCTTGGGGTTTGCGGTCAGGTTTGCGGTCAACCCGGCTTGTCTGAGCGCGTTCAGCACCGCCTGGAGGCGCGTCAGGTGCTCTTCCCAACCTTGGCTYTGGATGATGATATCATCCAGATATGCTGCTGCGTACTGCTGGTGGGGTCGAAGCACTCTGTTCATCAGCCGTTGGAATGTGGGCGGGGCTCCATGGAGACCGAACGGGAGCACCCGGTACTGATACAACCCGTCTGCTGTCGAAAACGCCGTCTTCTCCCGGGAGGAGGCTGCCAATGGTACCTGCCAATATCCTTTGATCAGGTCAAGGGTGCTGATATACCGAGCCTTTCCCAATCGGTCGATGAGCTCGTCCACCCTCGGCATGGGGTAGGTGTCGAATACGCTTATGTCGTTCACACCCCGGAAATCATTACAGAAGCGGAGGCTACCCTCCGGTTCGGGCACCAACACGATGGGGCTGCACCATGCGCTGTGGGACTCTTCAATGTCCCCCATCCTCAGCATAGCCTCCACTTCTTGTTTCACGGCCTTCCGTCGTGCCTCCGGAATCGGATACGGCCTCTTTCTTACCATTTCCCCGGGCCGGGTACAGATATGGTGTTCAATGAGGGTCGTGTGGCCCGGCTTCTCGGAGAACACCGCCGTGTTCCGATCGACAAGCTCCCTGAGCTCTTGCTTCTGGGCCGGGTCGAAGTCCTCAATGCTCGGGACCACCAGTGGTTCCGTTGGCGTCCTGGGTCCCAACCATAACARGGCCAAGGCTGTCCGCTCGTGCCACCTCTTCAACAGGTTCACGTGGTAAATCTGTTGAGGTTTCCGTCTCCCCGGTTGTCGTACACGGTAATTGACAGGTCCCAGCTTCTCGATCACCTCATATGGCCCGTGCCATGTTGCCAGGAACTTACTTTCGGCCGTGGGGATCAATACCAACACCCTGTCTCCGACCTGGAATTCTCGGGGCTGGGCTCCCCGATTGTAGACCTGGGCTTGGGCGCGTTGGGCTTTCTCCATATATTCCCTCACGACTGGCCATATGGCTGTCATCCMCTCCCGCATCGTCTCCACGTGCTCTACCATGCTGCGTAAGGGGGTCGGTTCGGCTTCCCACACCTCTTTGGCGAGGTCCAGTAGGCCACGTGGCCTCCTCCCGTAGAGTTCAAATGGGGAAAACCCAGTTGAGGATTGGGGTACTTCTCGGATTGAGAACATTAGGTGGGGTAGTAGCTGGTCCCAGTTCTTCCCGTCCTGCTCGATGACCTTCCGCAACATCTGTTACCTCTCGAAGTTCCCCCCTGATACAAAAGGTTATTATTAATTTGAAAATGGGGGTATCGCCAGTCACTCACCCCCGGAAGTAGCTGTCCATCCACCGCTATCACTTGGGCGGCGGCAGCTTTCAAAATCAGATCCTCTCACTGGGCCGTCCCGAATTGTCCCCTCAGCTGGACTCCTCCTCCAGGGGTTCGGGTTCCGGCGCCCTCTCTGACTCCGACTCCGGAGCCGGAGACACCTGCTGGTTAAACTTCTCACGAGTCACCAACCCTGATCCGGTAGCACCCCCCACCCCCCCCCACTGAGTAGCATAGCTAGCATAGCGTCACAAGTAACTTGTAGCATCTAAATATCATTAAATCACAAGTCCAAGACACCAGATGAAAGATACAGGTCTTGTGAATAAAGCCACCATTTCAGATTTTTAAAATGTTTTACAGGGAAGACACAATATGTAAATCTATTAGCTAACCACGTTAGCAAAGGACACGATTTTTTTACTCCCAACAGCTTTTTCCTGCGTCAGTAGCTATCACTAATTCGACTAAATAAAAATATATATAGCCACTAACCAAGAAACAACTTCATAAGATGACAGTCTGATAACATATTTATGGTATAGCATAGTTTTTTTTTTGAAAAATGTGCATTTTTCCAGGTATAAATCACAGTTCTACATTGCAGCTGCAATCTGAAATAGTGCTGACCCAGCCAGAACAATTACAGAGACCAACGTCATATAACGAATTACTCATCTTAAAACATTTCAGAAAAATACACAGCGTACAGATATTGAAAGCCCAACATCTGGTGAATCCAAACAATATTTCAGATTTATTAAATGTTTTATAACGAAAACAAAATGTAGCGCTAAATTAGCATAGCTATACCAGGCAGATTAGGCTAGGCGCCCACGGCCAGTTCACATGCACAACAGATATGATATAACATCGTAAATTGGGTCTTACTATGGCTGATCTTTCATCAGAATGTTGATCAAAGTGTCCTTTGTCAAGATGAGTCGTTGGTTCCGTTCAGAATTGTTCCTTTCCCACTCCATTTAGCACAGGTACTGGTCGAGTGMCACGGATCTCTCAAACGTAAATAAAATCAGACAACGGAACACCACAAAACTCCCGAAAAAATTCAAATAATCTGATTAAACTATATTGAAAAAACATACATTACGATGATCTGGTCACATGTATCAAACAAACTTCGAGACGGAGATAGTTTTCATCCATAATGGCCGCACAACAGAAGACAATCGCAGCTACAAGTCGCACGATTTAGACAACCGGAAGTTGTCGGTCACGCCAAAGAATTAGCTCTCATTTCACGTCAGTCCCAGATAAACAAGATATTTTTCCTCTGACGTCCTCTTGACACCCAGAGGAAGGCCAATGAGGTGTGTTTCGGGTCATAGGGGGCACGACCATATATAGGCAGAGCGTTGAAGCTGGCATACACATCTTGCTTTTTTCTTCTTGGTCATGGAAAGTGCTGTCAAATGACTTCTGTATCACTCAGAGACAAAATTGAAACGGTTTTAGAAACTAGAGATTGTTTTCTTTCCAATGGTATTATTTATATGCATATAGTAAGAGCAATAATTGAATAAGAGGCAGTTTAATCTGTAGAGCAAATTATGCTAATGGGAAAATAGCACCCCCTGTATTCTCAAGAAGTTAACCGGTTGCTTCTGGGCCGCACAGGCTATTGGTCGTCCCCGCTCTCTTCTTCGGCCGGCTCGTACCTTCTTCCTCAACTCGTGCCCCCATAGGGCCGCGAACAGCGGACAATCCCGTCCTACTAGGAGAGGTACCGGCAACTCTGGCACTGCACCCACCGTAATCTGGCAGCTCCCTTGTGGTGTCATGATGTTGGTCCATACGGTGGGATACTACTTTGTGTCACCGTGAACACAGGAAATGGACATCTCCCTACCCCTTTCGGTCTCCTGGATCAGCAGGCTCGTTGTTACGAGTGTAACCATACTTCCGGAGTCCAATAGCGCTTCTGTGTCGTGTCCGTCCACCTTCACCAGGACCATGGGTGCAGTTGATTTGGGGTGCGCCCAACAGGAGGTGACATAGTTCACGGCATTACCCACCTCGCCGCCGGGGCTAGCTGATGGCATCGACTCCTCTCGAGCCAGGCAATTCCAGGCAATGTGCCCCCGAGCGCCACACTGAAAACACCTCCTTTGGTCTCCATCTACCTAGGGTCGTCGGGGACGGGTCGGCCCTACCCCAGCCGTTTCTCCACGGGTTTGCGGTCCTTTGGCCCTGCCGACTGTCGATTCGCGGTACACCYCGGTGGGGCTGTCCTTCCGTCCCCTTGGATGGGTCGCCGATTCGTCCCATCTCCCACTCAGCAGGGCCTGCATGTTATGATGCGTCTCCACTGCTTCCAGGAGGCCCTCCAAGGTCTGGTGCGCGCATAGACTCACTGCCCTCTTCATGTCGTAAGGTAGCGCCCGTAAGAAGCGATCCAGGACCACTTTGTCGAGGATGGAGAGGGTGGATACGTCGGTTAGGAGCCATGCCCTGATGAGGCGCAGTAGGTCGCTCATCTGTGCTCGGGGGGATGCATCGGCTACGAACCTCCAGTCGTGGAAGCGTTGGGCCAGGCTGTACCCATAGCGGCTGAGTATCTCCCGTTTGAATCCGTCGTAATTAGCCGCCTGTTCGTTGTTCAGGTCCCAATACGCCTTTTGGGCATTCCCCGAGAGGAACGGGGCCAACAGACTGGCCCACTTCGGCCTTGGCCATCCTTCCCGTAGAGCTGTCCGTTCAAACGTACAGAGGTATGTTTCGACGTCATCATCTTCCGTTAGCTTGATTTAAAACTGGTTGGGATATGACCCAGGAGACGCTCCTCCTTGCAGCTTCCTGACTTCCTCAACGAGGCGGACGTTTTGTAGTCGCTGTTCCTCCAGCGTTCGTTCCTGAACCGCCTGTTGTGCTTGTTGGGCCCGGACGAACTGAGCTATCAACTCGTCCATGCTGATACTGTGTAAACGTCAACCCTGGTCTGACCACGTTATCAGACGTGCCCGCATTCTTCACCACTTGTGGCAGACCAGGGGGTTTGGTCAAGACGTTTACCCATATTAGTCACGGACAGAGAAGGATTAGCTCAGTTTCAGGGGTGTTTATTTAAATAATAAATCAAAAAGATAAAGATAGGTCTCCCCCATGAGACCCTCTCCGGGACACCGTCTTCTGGGTTCTGGTTCTGGCTGTATCCTGTCGGGCACAAAACTGAACTCAGAAGATTACCTCTGCAAACGTCAACAATAACACGGGAGTCCTTTCTTCCCCCACTCTCTCTGTGTGCTACCCTTCTGGCAGCTTTATGGGCCTTGACAGCTGGTGAGCAATCCGCCCTTGATTACTCACCAGCTCCCAATCAGCCCCAATCAGTCCTGGCTGGAGAGCCCGTCGATACCTGGCACGTCCAGCAGATGGAGCCATCGCCTCGTGATGTATACTCCATCTGTTACCAGGCCTCGACGAGTCTCCCCCTGGTGGCTGACCTGCTGTACGCCACACTCACCTCGGCCACGGAGAACAAGAGCCCACAGTCCTTGGGAGTGGGCTGCGTCGGTGGCACTGTGTTATCCTCAAAGTGGGCGAAGAAGGTGTTTAGCTTGTCCGGGAGCAAGACGCCGGTGTCCGCGACGTGGCTGGTTTATTCTTTGTAATCCGTGATTGTCTGTAGACCCTGCCACATACATCTCGTGTCTGAGCGGTTGAATTGTGACTCCACTTTGTCTCTGTACTGACGTTTTGCCTGTTTGATTGCTTTACGGATGGAATAACTACACTGTTTGTATTCAACCATATTACCAGTCACCTTGCCATTTGTTAAATGCGGTGGTTCGCGTTTTCAGTTTTGCGCGAATGCTGCCATCTATCCATGTCACTGAACTGGGTGTGTGTGAGGGGAATACTACTGATACAGCACATCTCTTATCTGAACTACACTTAAAAAATCTAATTATTAGAGTACATAATAAATCTAGAGTACTGCATTACTTTGCATGCACACCTAATAAAAAATCAACAACACTTAAGTCAACTAAATATATACAATATTTACAGGAGCTCTCAGACTATGCTGCCATTACAGCACCATGCCAACCCTTGACAAAATATTTCAGGGCAATGTTTAACCAAAAATATAACTAATCACCATATTTATGAAGAGTGGGAGGGGGTTACTAATTGTAATTTTATGACCCTCTTTCCTTCCCACACTTCGATTCGAACAATTTACAATGACTCATCGTGGAGCACTCTCCACGTCCTCTGCTACTCAGAAGCCCCTGTGTTGAGGGGAAGGTCTGACCCTGGCGTGGCCCTGTGTTCTGCTCCACTAAATAGCACAGTAGCCCGGGTATTTTTCCATTATTGCATCTTGTTGGCTTCATTCTGACTGATGTCCACTGCTGACAAATGGCATTTTCTCCCAGCCAGCATGCAACCCTTCCTATAGGCCTAACTCCTTCTCGTTTGGCTCGGTTCCACCTCAACCCCTAGCTCCTTTACTGTTACCCTTTCCTGTTCAAAGATCTGTAAAGACAAAAATATTGCTGTAAATAATATGGGGATAGCTCACCCTTGCCCTCCATAAAGCCATATTGCTTTCATCCAGATATTCAAACAGTAATGAGGTGGATAGGTGAAAGCAATATGGCCTCAGAGAGGGCAAAATGGAACAATCCCCATATTGCTTACATCAATCCAGTCCTTTCAGATCTGTGCATACCAAATGTCAGGAAATGGGCTAGGGCCAGAACCTATTTGAGACAAGGAAAGGAGGAAGATGAGGAGAGGTGTAGTAGAGAGGCGCAGAGAAAGGGAGGGAGAGAGCGAGCGAGATGGCTTTGGTCTGCTGCATAATAATTCAAAGAGATTATTATTCAAATGAAGACAACCTTTCAGCAGAAAGAGGGGAGAAGATAAGAAAGGGAGGGAGACAAACAAGAAGCCAGCTCTAATTTACAACTCACTCCGACTGCAATTGCCACCATCTCATGGCCCATGCATGAACTTAAAAGATGGTGGTGATTCTCTCGTGATTCGTCGATGTGTTCGGGTCTACATTCGTCGTCTCCCCTGCCCAACAGTAACCCAATCTTTTCCACTCCAGAACCAAAGTCCCTATCTACTGACTGGCTGACTGTTTTAGTCCTGGTCTATCCTTTTCTCAGGACCAGGTCTTGTGTAAAACGCTCTTGCAACGTACCCCAACCTCTTAATTTAGAGCCCAATTTCAAGGGACACTGCCTCACCTGAAAGAGAGGGAGGGGGAGGGAGAGAGACGGAGAGGAAGAGAAATGTTTGGAAGGAGAGTTTACGCCTCCCTTTTTCTCCCATGATGCGTTGGGACTATCCCTTCAAGTCTGACAGCGTGACTCACAATCCGACCCCTCTACGCCCTTCTCATATACACACACACTGTTTATTAGCAAAACACAGAAACACAGGAGCCATCTCCACGTCGCTGCACTGGGGGTGTGTGAGGGGAATACGACTGATACCAGCACATCTCTTATCTGAACTCCACTGAACAAAATAAATGAAACATGCAACAATTTACAACTTTTTACTGAGTTACAGTTCAAATAAGGAAATCAGTCAATTGAAAGAAACTACTTAGACCCTAATGTTGGTGACAGATACTTAAAAAAAAAAGTAGGAGCGTGGATTAGAAAACCAGTCAGTATCTGGTGTGATCCCCATTTGCCTCATGCAGCGCAACACATCTCCGTCGCATAGAGTTGATCAGGCTGTTGATTGTGGCCTGTGGAATGTTGTCACACTCCTCCTCAATGGCTGTGCAAAGTTGCTGGATATTGGCAGGAATTGGAACACGATGTCGTACACGTCAACCAAGACCATCCCAAACATGCTCAATGGGTGACATGTCTGGTGACTATGCAGGCCATGGAAGAACTGGGACATTTTCAGCTTCCAGCAATTGTGTACAGATCCTTGCGACATGGGGCCGTGCATTATCATGCTGAAACCTGAGGTTATGGCGACAGATGAATGGCACAACAATTGGCCTCAAGATAACGCTGTCTGCCCGGTACAGTTAAAACCGGGATTAATCCGTGAAGAGCACACTTCTACAGTGTGCCAGTGGCCATCGAAAGTTGGTTACGACGTCGAACTGCAGTCAGGTCAAGACCCTGGTAGGGACAACGAGCACGCAAATGAGCTTCCCTGAAATGGTTTCTGACAGTTTGTGCAGAAATTCTTTGTTTGTGCAAACCCACAGTTTGATCAGCTTACTGGGTGTCTGAGCTCAGACGAATGTGGAGGCTGGCGTGGTTACACGTGGTCTGCGGTTGTGAGGCCGGTTGGACGTACTGCCAAATTCTCTAAAAACAACGTTGGAGGAGGCTTATGGTACAGAATTGAACATACAATTCTCTGGTAACAGCTCTGTTGGACATTCCTGCAGTCAGGATGCCAATTGCACACTCCCTCAAAACTTGAGACACCTGTGGCATAGTGGTGTGTGACAAAACTGCACATTCTAGTGGAATTTTATTGTCCCCAGCACAAGGTGCACATGTGTAATGATCAACTTCTTGATATGCCCCACCTGTCAGGTGGATGGATTATCTTGGCAAAGGAGAAATGCTCAATTACATGGATGAAAACTCATTTGTACACACAATTTCAGAGAAATAATTTTTTTTTGTGCATTTCTGGGGTCGTTTATTTCAGCTCATGAAACATGGGATCAACACCTTACATTTAGTTTTGTTGAGTATAAAAACTAAAACAGTTATTTTTGGTTTTTCTGGAGGGTACAAGCATTTTGTATTGTATTATGTATACCGGGTGCGTAGCCAAAAATGTGTTGGTGGGTTGGCCTGGGTGGGGGTGCCGAGGATTCTTTTTTTAATAAGAATGTATTGCCTACGCCCCTGATATATACTGTACAAAGCTTCTTGTAGCAATCAATAAGCTTGCTGCACCTTTCTTCTATGGCAAGATCTGATTCTGGTTTGGCCCACTTTTAAGCAATATTTGAGGGGTGCCATCCACCAACTGTTGTTTTCAGATCTTGCCATAGATTCTGGATGTGATTCAGATCTGGACTCTTTGCTGGCTCCCAGAATGCTCTGAATCATTCAGAGTTTTTGATGGGTGTTTGGGGTCGTTGTCCTGCTGGAAGACCCACAACCTTCAATGGAGACCCAGTTTTTGGACAGTGGGTTGACCATTGGACTACAAAACACCTGATAATCTGCTGATTTCATGATGCATTGCACACTGGACAAGGTCAATGTGTTCATTTGAAACAGGGAGGGACTACCTGGATTTGTCTAATGAGAAATGCTTATTTTCATTTTCCAAAACATTTTGAAAGTTTACCTTTGCGTAATCTTTGCGACATGGGTTAATGTCTGTTAACCCAAAAGTAAAATCTCTCATAATTTGAATTTGTTGAGCTGCGTGATTAACTTCTGTGGTCATACTTGTTAGAAGTAGAAGTTTCAGAAAAAGTATAATCTCCACCCACACAAAAGGAAACTCTCAGCCWCATAACATGAACTTTAACAAGTACCAAGACATTTTAGTCAAAAACCTGGTTTCCTCTGCCAGGAGGATATATACAGTATCGTATTTTATAATTTAGTAACGACAGTTGAAGTCGGAACTTTACATACACCTTAGCCAAATACATTTAAACTCAGTTTTTCACAATTCCTGACATTTAATCCTAGTAAGAATTCCCTGTTTTAGGTCGTTAGGATGACCAATTTATTTTAAGAATGTGAAATGTCCGAATAATAGTAGAGAGATGATTTATTTCAGCTTTTAGTTCTTTCATCACATTCCAGTGGATCAGAAGTTTACATACACTCAATTAGTATTAGGTAGCATTGCTTTATATTATTTAACTTGGTCAAACGATTTGGGTAGCTCCACAAGCTTCCTAAAAAGTTTGGTGAATTTTGGTCCTTGACCAAGAGCTGGAGTACTGAGTCAGGTTTGTAAGGCCTCCTTGCTCGCACATTTTTTTCATTCTGCCACAATTTTCTATAGGATTTGAGGTCAGGGCTTTGGAATGGCCTCAATACTTGACTTTTTTGTCCTTAAGCCATTTTGACACAACTTTTGGAAGTATGCTTGGGGTCTTGTCCATTTGGAAAGACCATTTGCAACCAAGCTTTAGATTGATGATGTCTTGAGATGTTGCTTCATTATATCCAATAATTTTTAACTCATGATGCCTTCTATTTTGTAAAGTGCACCAGTCCTGCTGCAGAAAAGCAAGACCGCCACAACATGATGCTGCACTCCGTGCTTCAACTGTTGGGATGGTGTTCTTCGGCTTGCAAGCCTCCCTTTTTCCTCCAAACTAACGATGGTCATTATGGCCAAACAGTTTTATTTTTGTTTTCATCAGACCAGAGGAATTTTCTCCAAAAAGTACAATCTTTGTCCCCATGTTGCAGTTGCAACGCTAGTCTGGCTTTTTTTATGGCGGTTTTTGGAGCGAGGCTGTGTTTTCCTGACTGAGGGGCCTTTCAGGGGATTGTCGATATAGGACTCATTTTTCTGTGGATATAGATACTTTTTGTACCTGTTTCCTCCAGCGTTTCAAATTTCCTTCGCTGTTGTTCTGGGATTGATTTGCGCTTTTCGCAACAAAGTACGTTCATTATCTTAGGGACAGAAATGGTGCTCTTTCCTCGAGCAGTATTTTTTTGTTATTTCACTTTTATTGACAGGTAGGTTAGTTGAGAAAAGTTTCATTGTGAAAACTGCGGACCTGGAAAGATAAGCATATAGCAGTGTGACAGACCAAACAGAGTTTACAGACTGGAGTAAAATAACAAGTAATACATGGGGGTTAGAAATAGAAAGAGAATCTGAATATATACAATGTGGGTGCAAGAGGCATGAGGATATGGCAATAATCGAATAATAATTACAACTTTAGAGCCATGGTACTGCTTACTGGAAATAAAATCTATAATGATATGTGCAGAAGGATACTGGTGGTGCTAAAACGACAAAAAGTAAATATAATAAAGCAGTATGGGGGGTGAGGTCTGGTAAATGGGTGGGTAGTTTTACAGATGGACTTGTACAGCTGCCAGCGATCGGTTGCTGCTCGGATAGAGCCGATTTTTAAAGTTGGTTGAGTGGATAAAAAGTCTCCACATTCAGAGATTTTTTGGCAAATTCGTTTCAGTCCGCAGCGAGAGAGAACTGGAGAGGACAAAGGCATCGCACAATGAGAGTTTTGGCTCTTAGGGGTGATCAGGTGGAGTACAACCTGCTGGAGCGCGTAGTTTTGCGTTGGTGGGTGGTAGCATCGTGACCAGTGAAATGAGAGGGTAAGGCGGCACTTTACTAGCATAGCCTTGTGATGACTGGAGCCAGGTTGGGTCTGACGAGAACATTGTGGAGGGCCCGTAGCCGACTAAGGGCATACAGGTCGAGCTGGTTGGGTTACGTTAAGGTGCTTTTAGATAGGTAACAAAACGATAGGCGAACTGTGATAACTGGCATCAGTTTGCTGAGTAGAGTATTGGAAGCTATTTTTGTTTAGACTGAATCGCCGTAGTCGAGGATCGTAGGAATGTTCAGTTTTTACTCAGGGTAAGTTTGGCGGCGTCGAGTGTAAGGAGGCTTTGTTGCGGAATAAAAGCCGATTCTCTTGCTTTGGATTTTGGATTGGAGATTTTGATATGAGTTGGAAGGAGAGTTTGCGATCTAGCCAGTACTATAGGTACTTATAGATGTCCACATATTCTAGGTCGGAACCGTGCCAGCGGTGAGTAGATGGCTAGTCGGGCGTGCGGGTGCAGGCAGCGAACGGTTGGAAAGTATGCATTTGGTTTGTACTAGCGTTAAGGAGGTTGGAGGCAGGGAAGATGGAGTGTTTGTATGGATTGAAGCTCGTTTGGAAGGTTAGATAGCACAGTGTCCACGGAAGGGCCGGACAGTATATAGAATGGTGTCGTTGCGTTAGAGGTGGATCAGGGAATCGCGCAGCAAGAGCAACATTTGATGTATACAGAGAGAAAGAGTCGCCCGAGAATTGAACTCTGTGGTACCGCCATAGAGACTGCCAGAGGAACCGACACATCCATCCGATTTGAACACCTGATCTGTTGCCAAGTAGTTTGGCTGAACAGGCGCTAAGAGCAGTCATTAGAAAAACGAGAGGCTACTGAGTCTTTGCCGATATAAGAATATGGTGATTGACGAGTGAGAAGCCTTGGCCAGGTCGAGGTGAAACGGCTGCACGTAATGTCCTTTTGATCGGGTTAGTGATTATCGTTTAGTAGCTCTTGAGCTGTGGCTGAGGTGCCCCATGAGCCGGCTGGAACCGGATTGCACAAGTTCGGAGAAGGTACGGTGGGATTCTGAGATGGGTCAGTGATCTGTTTGTTTGACTTGGCTTTTCGAAGACCTTAGATTTAGGAAGGGCCAGGATGGAGTTAGGTCTGTAACAGTTTGGGTCCAGGGTGTCTCCCCCTTTGAAGAGGGGGGATGACGCGGCAGGTTTCCAATCTGTGGGGACGTCTCAGAGATCACGAAGGAGAGGTTGAACAGGCTGGTGAGATAGGGGGTGCGCAATGGGCGGCGGACAGTTTCCAAACTACGCGGGGTCAGATTGTCAGAGCTCAGCTGATTTTGCTATCGGGTCCCAGGTTTTCCAGTCTTTCAAGAATCTGCCAGATATCTGGATTCTCGGGTTAAAGGAGAAGCTGGGGAGGCTTTGGGGCGAGTGCCAGCGGGGGGGGCGGGGCGTGTTGGCCAGGTTGGAGTCGCAGGCTGGAGGAAGGCTATGGCCAGCAATTGAGAAATGCTTGTTGAAGGTCTTCGATTTCAGCGATTTTATCGGTTGTGTGACCGGTGTTACTAGCTTCCGTGCAGTGGGCAGCTGGGAGGAGGTGCTCTTGTTCTCCTGGACTTTTACGTTTATCCCAAGAAAAAAACCAACTTTTTGGAGTTAGAGCTATCAGGATGCAAATTTCTGCTTTGAAAACAGCTGGCCTTTGCTTTCTGACTGAACTGGATGTACTTGGTTCTTGGACTTCCTGAAGAGTTTGCATATCGCGGGGGCTTTTCGATGCTGATTGCAGATGCCACAGGATGTTTTTGTGCTGGTCGGGGCAGTCAGGTCTGGAGTGAAAAGGGCTATATCTGTTCTTGGTTCTGCATTTTTTGAATGGAGATAGCTTGTCTAATATGGTGGAGGAATAACATTTAAAGAATGACAGGCATCCTCAACTGACGGGATGAGGTCAAATATCCTTCCAGGGTACCGCGGGCCAGGTCGATTAGAAAGGCCTGCTCGCAGAAGTGTTTTAGGGAGCGTTTGACAGTGATGAGGGGTGGTCGTTTGGACGCGGACCCGTGCGGATACAGGCAATGAGGCAGTGATCGCTGAGATCTTGATTGAAGACAGCAGAGGTGTATTGGAGGGAGGTTGGTCAGGATAATGTCTATTAGGGTGCCATGTTTCGGATTTAGGGTTGTACCTGGTGGGTTCCTTGATGATTTGGTGTGAGATTGAGGGCATCAAGGATTGGATTGTAGACTGCCGGGCGTGTTAAGCATATCCCAGTTTAGGTCACCTAAGACACAAACTCTGAGCTAGATGGGGAGCGATCAATTCACAGATGGTGTCCAGGGCAGCGCTGGGAGCTGAGGGGGGTCGGTAGCAGGCGGCAACAGTGAGAGACTTATTTCTGGAGAGATTAAATTTTTAAAATTAGAAGTTCGAACTGTTTGGGCATAGACCTGGAAAGTATGCACAGAACTTTGCAGGCTATTCTTGCAGGTGATTGGCATTCCTCCCCTTTGGCAGTTCTATCTGACGGAAAGTGTTATAGTTGGGTATGAAATCTCAGAATTTTTGGTGGCCTTCCTAAGCAAGGATTCGACACGGCAAGGACATCAGGGTTGGGGAGTGTGCTAAAGCGGTGAGTAAGGCAAACTTAGGGAGGAGGCTTCTGCATGTTGACATGCATGAGGCAAGGCTTTTTCGATCACAGCACAGAAGTCAACAATGAGGGTGACTGGGGACATGCAGGGCCTGGGTTTACTTCCACATCACCCGGGGAGACAGAGGAGTAGTAGGATGGGGGGTGCGGCTAAAGGCTATCAAAACTGTCGCTAGGAGCGTTGGGGACAAAAGAATAAAGGAGCAGATTTATGGGGTTGGTAGAGATAGATTCTGGGCATAATATGTGCAGACAGGGGTATGGTGGGGCGTGGGTACAGCGGAGGCAAGCCCAGGCACTGGTGATTGATAAGAGAGGTTGTATCTCTGGACATGCTGGTTCAATGGGTGAGGTCACCGCATGTGTGGTGGGTGGGACCAAGGAGGTATCAGAGGTACGGAGAGTGGAATACAGGGTCCATTGCAAACCAAAAACAATGATAATGATAACTAGCCTGAACAACAGTATGCAAGGCATATTGATATTTGAGAGAGACATACAATAAGGCATACAAGTGATTGCAGGTCTTGATTGGGAGAGCTAGCTAAAACAGGTAAGATAACAGCAGCAATAACAGGGTGCTAGTCTACACCAGCAAACAGGTAAAATGGCGACGACTAGGCAGAGAGGGTCGATTAACTACCACAGATCCTGAGTTAAAGCACAGCCGACAGATAAAACACAAAAACGAATGGAGTACGTGAATTAATGGACAGTCAAGCATGCATCAGCTTTAGTAGCCAAGTGATATAGTGTGCCTAGGGGGCAGCCGTAGATGGAGCAGGGAGGCTCCCACTAGACTAGCACGCGGCGTTTAAAGTTAGTGGCGGGGGGTGGTCTGCTCAGACGGAGGGGGTCTTGCTCAGACGTGGTCGTGTCGACAGAGAATCCAAGCCAGATGGCGTATGGCGAAAGAGAGGTTTGTGAATTGTAGAATTGTGTTTGCTAACTGGTGCTAGCTTCGTGGCAGTGGCGCTAGCTCGCTAGCTACAGCTCGCTGTGAGGATCAGAATAGTGCTACGCAGGGAGTTACGGCAGGAATCCGGCGTTGTTGTCGAGAGACAGTCCGATGCTGGTAAATTGGTGAGTAATATCCAGGCTAATAACAGGGCTGGTGTCTGTGCGGAAGGTAAAAGCTACTAGCAGCGGCAAAAAAAAATGGCTAAATTAGCTTGTAGCTGGTATTGTAGCCCAAGAATTCGCTGGTAGACCTCTTCAGCTAGCCGGCAGATGGGCCTAGCTCGAGGCTAGCTCAAGGCTAACTGGTGCTTGCTTCYGGACAGAGGTGTTAGCCAGTAGTAGCCACTCGGTTGCAGCTAGCTAGCTGTGATGATACGGTGTAATTGTCCAGAGCTTGCGTCAGGAATCCGGTGATGTGGTAGAGAAAAAGCAGTCCTATATGCTCTGGGTTGATATCGCGCTTGCAGACTGGCAGGTATTGGCCCGGTATTGAAGCTGGCTGTGTCCGAGTTGAGGGTGAAGACCGC
Organism: Salvelinus sp. IW2-2015; assembly: GCF_002910315.2. NCBI lineage: Eukaryota > Metazoa > Chordata > Actinopteri > Salmoniformes > Salmonidae > Salvelinus > Salvelinus sp. IW2-2015. The sequence goes on along the minus strand of NC_036850.1, from coordinate 4,641,518 downwards.
AGCAGTGGCTAACTGACTACTAGCTAGTAGCTAGTTATCTGGCTAGCTTCTGATTGGGGTTACGGTTCTAAAGTATGAAAAAAATAAAAAATAGCAGGTCCGTACCACATTGGGTGAGGCGGAATGTAGGAATGTATATTCAGTTCCTAGATGGAAAGTGAAATTAAAATATATACGAAATGTATACCAAAAATTTCGAAGACTATTTACACGGGACAGGACAACACAAAGACACGTCCGACTGCTACGCCATCTTGGATTACAATGTATGGGGGCTGCGTGGTCCCATGGTGTTTATACCTGCGTACTATTGTTTGTGCAGATGAATGTGGTACCTTCAGGCGTTTGGAAATTGCTCCCAAGGATGAACCAGACTTGTAGAGGTCTACAATTTTTTTTCAGAGGTCTTGGCTGATTTCTTTTGATTTTCCCATGATGTCAAGCAAAGGGGCACTGAGTTTGAAGGTAGGTCTTGAAATATATCCACAAGTACACCTCCAAATGACTCAAATAATGTCAATTAGCCTATCTGAAACTTCTAAAGCCATAACATAATTTTCTGGGATTTTCCAAGCTGTTTAAAGTCACAGTCAACTTAGTGTATGTAAACTTCTGACCCACTGGAATTGTGATACAGTGAATTATAAATGAAATAATCTGTCTGTAAACAATTGTTGCAAAAATTACTTGTGTCATGCACAAAGTAGGTGTCCTAACCGACTTGCCAAAACTATAATTTGTTAACAAGACATTTTTGGAGTGGTTGAAAAACGAGTTTTAATGACTCCAACCTAAGTGTATGTAAACTTCCGATTTCAACTGTATGTAAGAATACTGCTCCCTGTTCACCCAAGACTGCGTGGCCACGAACGCTTCCACCTCAATCATCAAGTTTGCAGATGACACAACAGTAGTAGGCCTGATTACCAACGATGACGAGACCGCCTACAGGGAGGAGGTGAGGGCCCTGCGGAGTGGTGCAAGGAAAATAACCTCTCCCTCAATGTCAACAAAACGAAGGAGCTGATCGTGGACTTCAGGAAACAGCAGAGGGAGCACGCCCCTATCCACATCAATGGGACTGCAGTGGAGAAGGTGAAAAGCTTCAAGTTCCTCGGCAAACACATCACTGACAATCTGAAATGGTCTGTCCACACAGACAGTGTGGTGAAGAAGGCGCAACAGCGCCTATCGCCCCATGATGACAGAAGAGTGCTACGGGGCAATAGTAATTTAGTTCAGTTACCTTTGCCTTCTTTGGTACAGGAACAATGGTGGCCATTTTGAAGCATGTGGGGACCCCAGACTGGGATAGACCCCAATAGCTTTATAGTTTCATTCTTATTGTGAGGGTTTTTGAAATACGAGGTGTTTAAATACCATTTGACAACCTGCCTTTTTAGCTTGGCCTTTAATCATGTTCTTTGATTCTGTGTTTTTTTTATTTTTATGTATTGTTTTAAGTGTGTTGCTATTTTAAATGCACCTCAAATATAGTTTGTTTTGAAGTTTGATTCGATATTGGATCTTTAATTGATGAAATGACGAGTCGTATGAATATAGACTCCATTAACTTTATAGTCTATCATTTTTATTAAGATGTTTTTAAAATGTACGAACTACTGGTTATAGGCTTACTAAATACATTTTTGAGCTCTGTTTTTATCATGACCGGTGAGCCAACTCCAGCAACACCATTACCTGTCCTTCCTAGTACCATCCATCGGCTGGCAGCAGAATAGAAGCCATCTGARGCTGTCAAGACTTTAGTTTTTTAAACTTTTTTTAAAACTACGTTTATTTGTATTTTTTTTGTCTGCATACTGCAATTCAGCTTTTAGCTGCGAATGTGTACAAGACCGCCTAACTAATAATACAACCTTCGTTGAATTAATTGTACTACTTTCTAAGAAACGAATGTGAAGACTTGAATGTGATACAGTGCAATCAAATCTGTATCGATCCATTATACAGAGACAACGGAAATGTGTTAGTACTTGCTGTCACAGTACCCATCCACACCACACAATTTCTCTGGGAAAGTCTGCAAAAGTCTGGGAGCAGCACAGGGTCAACTTAGGGGCACATCAGTACAGCAACCCTCCGATGCATGTCTCCCTGACCATTGTATTGTACTGATCTGTCCTCTCTCGCTCTTCCAGGGTTACTTTATGCTGTTTGAGTCAATGCTGGATTCGGTTCTCTACGCCAGAGACCTCCACCTGGCCGAGGGGGGCTCAGGTGAGACACACACTTTACCTTACTGAATTTATTGACCCTATACCCTCATAAAATTAATAATACACTCCTATGCAAATAGCTTATAGTCTAAATACCTGTATAAATATCATACCCCCCCACCACAAAAAAACTAAACAAACAAGAACATAAAAAATACTTGTTAATATGCTAGATCAGGTTTTTTACCGTCTCTCTCTTTTGCCCTACCTATTGTGGGTGGAGCTTAAAATGGCATTAGATGTTGCATGACCGTCATGTGACCTCAATGACTGAGCAGAGCTATCAGGCAGCTTGTTTTTCTGGTATGGACACGGATGCAAACACACAGGAATGGACACGCACACACACTTCAGTACTGGTCCACCGAATGCTCCCTGTAGGAAGTGTAGTAGAAGGCAGTAGCCGTCCAATGCCAGTTCGGTGTGGTTTTATATGTCCATTTACAACATTTTATTGTGCGTGCCTGTCTCCAGAGCCTTATCTCCGGCCGCGCATGCCGCTTTGCATTTTACTGTGTATCGATTTAAATTCGAAAAGGGGTGAAAGCAAGTGGAGTTTTAAATTACAGGATAAATCACTTGTGGGAGACTTGACTGCCTTAGTTTTTACTGAAGCGCGAAGCCACTGCAGTTGATGCATTGCAAAGGTCTGTTCTCTTATGGTATGGTTTTCTTTGATGTGCGTATGTGTAAGCACACTAGCGCACAGACGATAAATCGAAAATTAGAACACCAAATTGTCTTCATCTTACCGAAGCAAACTTTTCTTACGTCACTTCATTTTTTCCCCCTCTCGATTTGCGTACTGATTGAGCAATTGCCGGAAGTAATCTCTCGTGGAGAGAAACACATAACAACTGGTATTGTAGCTTAGCGTCTGTCAACAGACTGGGATGCGACGACTACCGAATAACTTGTTCTGGTGCGCAGATTTTTTCGTCACACATGACCGTTTGGACAAGATCACGCTTAAAAAATTTCAAAAGAAAATCATATCATTTCTAGATCCTATTTTTAACAGTTGCACATCAAAAATGTAAATCAATGCATTCTCCGGACGTTAGATGAATAAGCAAACCGATTTTTTTTAAACCATTCCATCTCCGTTGTCTTACATCTTAAAGGCACTGGGAAAAGTTGGTGAAGAACCCTGCCGTCAATGGAAAATTAACTGTGCATTAAAAGTGGAAACAAATCGTCGTGTTTATCGTTATCGAGCAAAATGGTCAGTTTATTGACATACGACTTTTTGTCCATATCTTCCCAGCTCTAGTGTGTACACGTGTTAACAGATGGTACACAGTACAGTATTTCACTGCTTTTCTGCCTGTGTGTTTTTGTACCTTTTACCGCGTGTGCGTGTGTAGCCCATGCCGGCATGTGTGAGAGAGCATATGGATATTCAGGGTCAGCTCCTGTCTGTCACTGGCCAAGATTAATGATTTGTGACAAACAGGGCCTGACAACATGAGCATGTCCAAGAGTAGTTCTGAGATGCTGCCTTTTTGCTGCAGAAAGAGCCACACACATGGAGAGTGAAGGGGGGGGGGGGGGGGGGTAGAAGGAGAAGAGGATGCAGACTAGAGGGAGAGAAAGGAAAGAGCATGAAGATGAGATAATGTGAGGGCAGAGAGCGGGATGGATAGAGAAAACGAGATGAAGAGGAAAGAGGGGGCAGAGCCAGATGAGGGGAGCAGAGGGCACGGAGAGAAAGAATGAAGGATAAAGAGTATAGGTAAGATACTGAATCCCCATCTCTGATTTCTCTTGGTTGGAAGCCATTATTTGTCAAGCATTCTCTCATAACTCTTTATTGGGGTTTCTTATTTCACTGATGGCCGTGTGCGTGTGTGCTTTCATGTGTGTTATTTATCCATCTCCTGGGTTGCAGTAGTGTGTGTGTTTTACATGAGTGTGTTTCAGAAGTTCCCTCATTCTACCCAGCACATTAACCTCCTCTTCATCCCTAAATGTGTCCCCATTCACCAGAGTAGTCCAGTGTCAAGGGATAAGGGATCTTTTCTTGTCCGTCCAACCTCCTCCTCCTCCCTTCATGGCCGACCAGGAGGGGGGGGTTGACAAACGGGCCGTGAGCAGCGAGTCGAGAAGGACACAGATGTCAAAGCCATGAATCTGGGGATACCTGTATACACCCCTCCCCGACTCGTTCTCTCTTTCACTCTCTCTCTCCGTCTACAGTACAGCACCCCTCCTCCTGCCTCTCGATTTTGTTCCTATTCATCTCTACTTCGCTCACCCCCTCCTTTCTCTCCCACCCCTCTTTCTCTTTTTCTCCCCCCCTTTCTTTGACAGGCCTGTTTCATTCCTGCCCAGTCAGCATCCCCCTCCTCTCACCTAGCCCTCATAATTACTCACTTGCTCCAGTAGTCAGGGGAAAAATGAAGTGACAAATCTGTCATCATGGGTGATGGTGTGCGTGGCTCTTCAGCCACGGTGACACCTGCCAATCAGAGGAGCCCGTGAGACGACCATCACATAGRTGTCACCATCCATTGAGTCTTCCTGTTTTCTGACACAACACGACTGACATGATCACAACAGACCTAGCCTACTAGCCTACTAGTAAGTCTAGCCAATGTTAGCGAACGAACGAAATGAATATACAATTACACTTTTACTCGTTTACTTGACTTTCATACTCAATGAATTGACTCTTTCAAATAATTGACTCTGGCAAATTTGCGGAAATCCATCACTTCTGTTGTTTGGCTGTGCCCATAGCAACGTTCGAACATGAGGTGGATAGCTTGTATTCTTGACCATCAAATCAAATTTTATTGGTCACATACACATGGTTAGCAGATGTTATTGTGAGTGTAGGGAAATGCTTGTGCTTTGTGTTCCGACAGTGCAGCAATATCTAACAAGTAATCTAACAATTCCACAACAACAACATAATACATACAAATCTAAGTAAAGGCATGGAATAAGAATGTGTACATATAAATATATGGATGAGCAATGACTGAGCGGCATAGGAAAGATGCAATAGAMGGTATAAAATACGGTATAGACATATGGGATGAGTAATGCAAGATATGTGAACATCATTATTATAGTGGCATTAATAAAGTGACTAGTGATCCGTTTGTTAGAGTGGCCAATGATTTCTAGTCTGTATGTAGGCAGCAGCCTCTGTGTTAGTGATGGRTGTTTAACAGTCTGATGGCCTTGAGATGGAAGCTGTTTTTCAGTCTCTCGGTCCCAGCTTTGATMCACCTGTACTGATCTCGCCTTCTGGATTGCAGTGGGGTGAACAGGCAGTGGCTCGGGTGGTTGTTGTCCTTGATCTTTTTGGCCTTCCTGTGACATCGGGTGCTGTAGGTGTCCTGGAGGGCAGGTAGTTTGCCCCCGGTGATGCGTTGTGCAGACCGTACCACTGCGGTTGTGGGCGGTGCAGTTGCCGTACCAGGCAGTGATACAGCCCGACAGGATGCTCTCAATTGTGCAGCTATAAAAGTTTGTGAGAGTTTTAGGTGACAAGCCAAATTTCCTCAGCCTCCTGAGGTTGAAGAGGCGCTGCTGCTGTTTCGCCTTCTTCACCACACTGTCTGTGTGGGTGGACCATTTCAGTTTGTCCATGATGTGTACGTCGAGGAACTTAAATCTTTCCACCTTCTCCACTGCTGTCCCGTCGATGTGGATAGGGGGGCTCTCCCTCTACTGTTTCCTGATGTCCACGATCATCTCCGTTGTTTTGTAGACGTTGAGTGAAAGGTTGTTGTCCTGACACCACACTCCGAGTGCCCTCACATCCTCCCTATAGGCTGTCTTGTCATTGTTGGTGATCAAGCCTACTACTGTTGTGTCGTCTGCAAACTTGATGATCGAGTTGGAGGCGTTCATGGCCACACAGTCATGGGTGGCCAGGGAGTACAGGAGGGGGCTGAGCACGCACCCTTGTGGGGCTCCAGTGTTGAGGATCAGCGAAGTTGAGATGTTGTTTCCTTGCATCACCAACTGGGGGAGGCCCGTCAGGATGTCCAGGACCCAATTGCACAGGGCGGGGTTGAGACCCAGAGCCTCAAGCTTAATGATGAGCTTGGAGGGTACTATGGTGTTAAATGCTGAGCTTGTAGTCAATGAGCAGCATTTTTACATAGGTATTCCTCTTATCCAGATGGGATAAGGCAGTGTGCAGTGTGATGGCGATTGCATCGTCTGTGGACCTATTGGGGCYGTATGCAAATTGCAGTGGGTCTCGGGTGACAGGTAAGGTMGAGGTGATATGATCTTTGACTAGTCTCTCAAAGCACTTCAAGATGACAGAAGTGAGTGCTATGGTGCGATAGTCATTTAGTTCTGTMGTGAGGGGAGTATGTTCATTCGCTAAAATGCTCTATTCTGCAATGCAGGTTAGGTTGAATTGAGCTCTAAGGTACTCGAACTTGCTATGGTGATTGCCACAGAGTCTCCTCTGAAAGCTTGGAAATCTCTCTGGCTTGCATCCAAAATGGCATCGTAGGGAATAGAGTGCCATTTGGGACGCAACCTCAAAAATACAAGCCTGTTGAGATGGTAGTCAGAGACAYAGCAGTCTGTACAAGGCTTCTCAGGCTTCTCCTGTCACTGTATGATTCTCTTCTGTGGCCTTGTCGCATGATATATGAATAAATTAGAGCAATATCTTATGTAAGGTGCGTGCGTGCTGGCGGAGAGGCAGGGCTAGGGGGATACATGAGGTCCAGGATTATAGTTTTCCATAACATCTTATATGAGGATTGTCAAAAAATACAATTTSAAATGAGCACCACAACAACGAACTTGACCATTGCCAAGTGTTTCCCTTAGCAGGTAATTGTCAGCTTTCAGGCAGATAAAAAAGACTAATTAAGCACATTGCTGGACACATCTCTCAATGTTTGACTATTGCCTGTGTTTCTTGGTCTTGCACTCTCACTAGCGAACAGTATCAACAAGGTCCTGCCCGCGACTGTTCACGCACTAGCTAAGTCTGCAGTAGTGCTATGGAGAAAAAAAGTTACGAAAAATTCAAGTAGAACAAAACACATGACAAATAGAAATAAGAAGAACATGAGAAAGTAAGTAAGCTATATATAGGATCAGTTCCAGGGCCACTGCCAATACCATATTTACAATGTGCAGGGATACTGGAGTGGTAGGATTAGATACAGTATGTATAGGGGATAAGGTAACTAGGCATCAGGATATATCATAAACAGAGTAGCAGCAGCATATATGATGATTGTACTATATGTAAGTGTTGTGCCTGTGTAGAGTCAGAATGAATGTGTGTGCGCAAATTAAGTGAGTGTGTTTGTGTGTTGGAGTGTCAGTGTGAGTATGTAAAATGTACATAGATTGAGTCTGCAATTGAGTGCAGTTTTTATAAAATAGAAGAGTCAAAATGCAGATAGTCCGTGTAGACATTCTGTTAGCTATTTAGCAGTCTTATGGCTTGGGGATAGAAGCTGTTCAGGAGCCTGTTGGTGTCAGACTTGATGCTCCGGTACCACTTGACGTGCGGAAGCAGCGAGAACAGTCTATGGCTTGGTTGGCTGGAGTCTTGAACAACTTTCCGGGTCTTACTTTCACACCGCCTGATATAGAGGTCCTGGATGTCAGGTAGCTCGGCCCCAGTGATGTACTGGGCTTTCCCACCACACTCTGTAGCGCAATGCGATCGGGGGCGGTGCCTTTGCCATGACAAACAGTGATGCAGCCAGTCAAGATTCTCTCAGTGGAACTTTTTGAGTATTTGTGGGCCCATGACAAATCTTTTCAACTTCCTGAGGGGGAAGAGGCACTGTCCCGCCGCCTTCACGACTGTTTGCATGTGTGTGGACCATTTTAAGTCCTTAGTGATTTGGACACCGGGGAACTTAAAGCTCTCGACCCGCTCCACTGCAGATGTGGATGGGGTGTGCTCGCCCCCCCCCCCCCTGTTTCCTGTAGTACACAATGAGCTCCTTGGTCTTACTGATGTTGAGTGAGAGGTTGTTGTCCTGGCACCACAATGCCAGGTCACTGATTTCCTCCCTGTATGCTTTCTCATTGTCACCGGTGATCAGGCCTACCTCTTTTGTGTCATCAGCAAACTTGATTGCGTTGGATTCGTGCATGGCCACGCAGTGGGTTAACAGGGAGCACAGGGGGGGACTAAGCACACACCCCTGTGGAGCCTCAGTGTTGAGGGTCAGTATGGCGTAGGTAATGTTGCCTACCCTCACCACCTGGGGTCAGCCCGTCAGGATGTCCAGGATCCAGCTGCAGAGGGAGGTGTTCAGTCCCAAGCTTGGTAATGAGCTTGGAGTGGACTATTGTGTTGAACGCTGAGTTGTAGTCAATGAACAGCTTTCTCACATAGGTATTTCTCTTATCTAAGTGGGTGAGGGCAGTGTGGAGTGCAATTGAGATTACGTCATCTATGGATCTGTTGGGGCGGTTGCAAATTGGAGTGGGTCTAGGGCAGTAGTCACCAACCTTTTCTGAGTCAAAATCACTTTTCTGAGTCAAAATGAAAGCAGAGATCTACCGCTCAGATTTTTTAATCATGACATAAACGTAACCATTTTAAAACAGTTCTGTAGCAATGAGGTTTGTGCAGTAGTTATAGGCCAAACACATTATCACTGCATATTGGCTATGCTTGAATTGCCCTGCCAATTTTGTCCTTCTCAGACCATTTTGAAGTTATATTTAAAAATGATTTGTATATGATCACACTGGTAATATATACTTTGTTATTATGATGGCCTGCATCTGATGGTCAGAGGGGAGGGATGGAGTAGCGGTGAGGCTACTCCCTCCCTCCCTGTTCTTTGGAACAGGAATGATGGTGGTCAGCTTGAGACGTGGTGATAACAGACTGGGACAAAGAGAGTTTGAAGATGACCGTGAARATGCTTTCCAGCTGTTCTGCGCATGCTCTGAGAACGCGCCCTCGAATACCGTTCGGCCACGCGGCCTTACAAGTGTTGACCTGATTAAAAACCTTTGCCTCTGAGAGCGAGATCACCRAGTCCCCTGGGTCAGCGAGGGCCCTTGTGCACGGCTCTGTGGTGTTTTTGTCGTAGCGTGCATAAAACACATTGAGTTTGTCTGGTCGAGAGGCATCGTTGGGCAGATCACAGCTGGGACTTCCTTTGTTTAATGTATTTCTTTATTTCACCTTTATTTAACCAGGTAGGCTAGTTAAGAACAAGTTCTCATTTACAACTGCGACCTGGCCAAGATAAAGCAAAGTAGTGCGACACAAACAACAACACAGAGTTACACATGGAATAAACAAACATACAGTCAATAACAAAATGGAAAAGAAAGTCTATGTACAGTGTGTGCAAATGAGGTAAGATAAGGYAGGTAAGGCAATAAATAGGCCATAGAGGCGAAATAATCACAATTTAGCAATTTAAACACTGGAGTGATAGATGTGCAGAAGATTAATGTGCAAGTAGAGATACTGGGGTGCAAAGGAGCAAAAAAACAAAAACATTATGGGGATGAGGTAGTTGGATGGGCTATTTACAGATCGGCTATGCARAGGTGCAGTGATCTGTGAGCTGCTCTGACAGCTGGTGCTTAAAGTTAGCGAGGGAGATATGAGTCTCCAGCTTCAGTGATTTTTGCAATTATTTCCTGTCATTGGCAGCAGAGAACTGGAAGGAAAGGCAGCCAAACGAGGAATTGGCTTTGGGGGTGACCAGTGAAATATACCTGCTGGAGCGCTTGCTACGTGTGGGTGCTGCTATGGTGACCAGTGAGCTGAGATAAGGCGGGGCTTTACCTAGCAAAGACTTATAGATGACCTGGAGCCAGTGGGTTGGGGGCCGTGTGTTTGGCGAGGGCCAGCCAACGAGAGCATACAGGTCGCATTGGTGGGTAGTATATGGGGCTTTGGTGACAAAACGGATGGCACTGTGATAGACTGCATCCAATTTGCTGAGTAGAGTGTTGGAGGCTATTTTGTAAATGACATCGCCGAAGTCAAGGATCGGCAGGATAGTCAGTTTTACGAGGGTATGTTTGGCAGCATGAGTGAAGGATGCTTTGTTGCAAAATAGGAAGCCGATTCTAGATTTAATTTTGGATTGGAGATGCTTGATGTGACTCTGAAAGGAGAGTTTACAGTCTAACCAGACATCTAGGTATTTGTAGTTGTCCACATATTCTAAGTCAGAACCGCCCAGAGTAGTGATGCTGGACGGGCGTGCAGGTGCGGGCAGCGATCGGTTGAAGAGCATGCATTTAGTTTTACTTGCATTTAAGAGCAGTTGGAGGCCACGGAAGGAGAGTTGTATGGCATTGAAGCTCGTCTGGAGGTTAGTTAACACAGTGTCCAAAGGGCCAGAAGTATAAAGAATGGTGTCGTCTGCGTAGAGGTGGATCAGAGAATCACCAGCCGCAAGAGCGACATCATTGATGTATACAGCGGAAAGAGTCGGCCCGAGAATTGAACCCTGTGGCAACCCCATAGAGACTGCCAGATATCCGGACAACAGGCCCTCCGATTTGACACACTGAACTCTGTCTGAGAAGTAGTTGGTGAACCAGGCGAGGCAGTCATTTGAGAAACCGAGGCTGTTGAGTCTGCCGATAAGAATTTGGTGATTGACATAGTCGAAAGCCTTGGCCAGGTCGATGAATACAGCTACACAGTATTGTCTCTTATCGATGGCGGTTATGGTATAATTTAGGACCTTGAGCGTGGCTGAGGTGCACCTATGACCAGCTCGGACACCAGATTGCATAGCGGAGAAGGTACGGTGGGATTCGAAATGGTCAGTGATCTGTTTGTTAACTTGGCTTTTGAAGACCTTAGAAAGGCAGGGTAGGATAGATGTAGGTCTGTAGCAGTTTGGGTCTAGAGTGTCTCCCCCTTTGAAGAGGGGGATGACCGCGGCAGCTTTCCAATCTTTGGGGATCTCAGACAATACGAAAGAGAGTTTGAACAGGCTAGTAATAGGGGTTGCAACAATTTCGGCTGATAATTTTAGAAAGAGAGGGTCCAGATTGTCTAGCCCTGCTGATTTGTAGGGGTCCAGATTTTGTAGCTCTTTCTGAACTTCAGCTATCTGGATTTGGGTGAAGGAGAAATGGGGGAGGCTTGAGCAAGTCGCTGTGGGGGGTGCAGMGCTGTTGACCTGGGTAGGTGTGTCCAGGTGGAAAGCATGGCCAGCCGTAGAAAAATGCTTATTGAAATTTTCAATTATTGTGGATTTATCGGTGGTGACAGTGTTTCCTAGCCTTAGTGCAGTGGGCAGCTCGAAGGAGGTTATTTTATTCTCCATGGACTTTACAGTGTCCCAGAACTTTTTGGAGTTTGTGCTGCAGGATGCACATTTTTGTTAGGAAAGCAAAGGCTAGCTTTTTCAAACTGCCTATGAATATTGGTTCCTAACCTCCCTGAAAAGTTGCATATTCCGGGGGCTATTCGATGCTAATGCCGTACGCCACAGGATGTTTTTGTGCTGTTCAAGGGCAGTCAGGTCTGGAGTGAACCACGGGCTATATCTGTTCCTGGTTCAACATTTTTTGAATGGGGTATGCTTATTTAAGATTGTGAGGAAAGCACTTTTAAAGAATAACCAGGCATCTTCTACTGACGGAATGAGGTCAATATCCTTCCAGGATACCCGGGCCAGGTCGATTAGAAAGGCCTGCTCGCTGAAGTGTTTTAGGGAGCGTTTGACAGTGATGAGGGGTGGTCGTTTGATCGCAGACCCGTTACGGACGCAAGCAATGAGGCAGTGATCGCTGAGATCCTGGTTGAAGACAACAGAGGTGTATTTGGAGGGCAGGTTGGTTAGGATGATATCTTGTAATCCTGCAATGGACTGTCGCCCCTGCCACATACCTCGGAGCTTGTGTAATAGGATTCCACCCTGTTCCTATACCGAACAAAAAATATAAACACAACATATAAATTGTCTGTCCCATGTTTCATGAGCTGAAATAAAAGATCCCAGAAATGTTCCATGTCTCTCAAATTTGTTTACATCCCTGTTAGTTAGCATTTCTCCTTTTACAAGATAATCCATCCACCTGACTGGTGTGGCATATGAAGAAGCCGATTGACCCTTAGCTTACAATTTTAATTATTTTAGCAAAAATGTTTATTTTCAATTTACAATCCGTGGAAGCTATGAGAATAGGAAGATTCAAATCTTTTGTGAAGCATCACAGCACAGCTGAAAAATATATGGCAAATAAAAATCCGAAATGGATGATGTTGGAAGATAGATGGGAAAGGTTGAGTGGAGCTGAAGGGTGGGACTAATAACAAGATAAACAATGTAGGGCATACGGGATCTGTGAAATGTGTATAGGTGCGGAGCTATTGTGAAATAGCACAGTTACAAGTGGAAATCAAACTGGATGGACAACAGAAATAGAGGAAGGACTAAGAACAAACAAGAGAGAACTATTATAAAGTAGACTGTGTCTGTTAAATGTGTATAAGATGTATAAATTGAAGGTAAAAACAGAAATGTTTATCAGTTTACTCCAATTGGGGGATCGGTGGTAGGGTTTGCAGGGAATAATAATAAAGGTATACTCTTTAAAAAAAGTATGTATGTCTATGTAGGTATGTGTATGTATATACAGTGGGAGAACAAGTATTTGATACACTGCCGATTTTGCAGGTTTTCCTACTTACAAAGCATATAGAGGTCTGTAATTTTTATCATAGGTACACTTCAACTGTGAGAGACGGAATCTAAAACAAAAATCCAGAAATCACATTGTATGATTTTTAAGTAATTAATTTGCATTTTATTGCATGACATAAGTATTTTGATCACCTACCAACCATGAAGAATTCCGGCTCTCACAGACCTGTTCGTTTTTCTTTAAGAAGCCCTCCTGTTCTCCACTCATTACCTGTATTAACTGCACCTGTTTGAACTCGTTACCTGTATAAAAGACACCTGTCCACACACTCAATCAAACAGACTCCAACCTCTCCACAATGGCCAAGACCAGAGAGCTGTGTAAGGACATCAGGGATAAATTGTAGACCTGCACAAGGCTGGGATGGGCTACAGACAATAGGCAAGCAGCTTGGTGAGAAGGCAACAACTGTTGGCGCAATTATTAGAAAATGGAAGAAGTTCAAGATGACGGTCAATCACCCTCGGTCTGGGGCTCCATGCAAGATCTCACCTCGTGGGCATCAATGATCATGAGGAAGGGGAGGGATCAGCCCAGAACTACACGGCAGGACCTGGTCAATGACCTGAAGAGAGCTGGGACCACAGTCTCAAAGAAAACCAATAGTAACACACTACGCCGTCATGGATTAAAATCCTGCAGTGCACGCAAGGTCCCTCTGCTCAAGCCAGCGCATGTCCAGGACCGTCTGAAGTTTGCCAATGACCATCTGATTATCCAGAGGAGGAATGGGAGAAGGTCATGTGGTCTGATGAGACAAAAATTGAGTTTTTTGGTCTAAACTCCACTCGCCGTGTTTGGAGAAGAAGAAGGATGAGTACAACCCCAAGAACACCATCCCAACCGTGAAGCATGGAGGTGGAAACATCATTCTTGGGGATGAAAGGGGACAGGACGACTGCACCGTATTTGAGGGAGGATGGATGGGCCATGTATCGCGAGATCTTGGCCAACAACCTCCTTCCCTAAGTAAGAGCATTGAAGATGGGTCATGGCTGGGTCTTCCAGCATGACAACGACCCGAAACACACAGCCAGGGCAACTAAGAGTGGCTCCGTAAGAAGCATCTCAAGGCCCGGAGTGGCCTAGCCAGTCTCCAGACCTGAACCCAATAGAAAATCTTTGGAGGGAGCTGAAAGTCCGTTATGCCCAGCGACAGCCCCGAAACCTGAAGGATCTGGAGAAGGTCTGTATGGAGGAGTGGGCCAAAATCCCTGCTGCAGTGTGTACAAACCTGGTCAAGAACTACAGGAAACGTATGATCTCTGTAATTGCAAACAAAGGTTTCTGTACCAAATATTAAGTTCTCTTTTCTGATGTTATCAAATACTTATGTCATGCAATAAAATGCAAATTAATTACTTAAAAATCATACAATGTGATTTTCTGGATTTTTGTTAGATTCCGTCTCTCACAGTTGAAGTGTACCTGATGATAAAAATTACAGACCTCTACATGCTTTGTAAGTAGGAAAACCTGCAAAATCGGCAGTGTATCAAATACTTGTTCTCCCCACTGTATGTGTATATGTATGCATACGTGAATGGATATATATATTTACCCCAAAAAATATGGGGGATTGGAAATGATGCAGACAATTACATTGGAAACAACATTCTTTCCGCAATATTAAGCTGATCCACCAAAAAAAAAAAAACATTTTTTAAATAAAAATAAACAAAAAAAATTAAATAAAAAAAATATATAAATTTTCCACGCCCCTGCGTAAATCTAATTAAGATAATACAAAAACCCCCATGAAAATCCACCTGTTTAAGCGAGAGATATCCGGGMTTTTTTGCATGGGCCGCGTCTCAATCCACCACCCCTTCCGTATCTGCGGTGAACGGTGGAAAAGCTAAAGCGGCGTTTGTCAGACCATGAGACATCCCAAAAATCTGTCTTCTCACAAAAACATCTGTAGCATCTGAAAGGTTTGTCCTACAAAGTATCATGACCACTCTATTGAAAGATGAGACTCTAACAATGGCGTTATGTGTTTTCCTCTAGGACGCCAGTTAAAAATGAATGGTAGAAGAAATGGAGATAGTTTATTATTTAGTAAATTAAGGTAATAAATACATGWWAAAAAAATAACATGTTTTTATAATAGTTACCTGATCTTTCTTATATCTCTCACTTCTGCTTGTAAACAGAAAGCAGCCGTATGGAGTCATGATCTGATTTGCAGAAGGGGGGACGAGGGAGGGGTTTGTTACTTGCTTGTGGGTAGAGTAACAGTGATCTAGGACTTTATCGCCCCTAGTTGCGAAGGAAACGTGTTGATGAAAGTTGGGCATTAATTGTCTTAATGTCGCGGAATTAAGAACACCAGCAACAAGGTGGTGCTTGTTTATAGCCTCGTACAGTTTGTTAAGTGCCAACTTTTTGTTGTTATTGTTCTAGGGTAGGAAATATACAGCAGTCACAATAACAGATTGTGTTGTTTTATGTTGAATTACAGGAATTTGATGGATTTTGTTCGTGAGATGCAGCTTAAAACATAGTAAAACAAATGTGGAAAAACATTTTGACATCTTTTCAGGTGTTTCCTAACACCTTTTGGTCTAATTATTATTATTTAGGAATGTGTCAATTAAAACAAATTCAGAATTACGGTAGTACGACATGTTTTAGTTGCATATATTAGTATGACCAAATTAATAAATAACAAAATTAATACCCTTAATGGTACTGTGAGTTCGGTTCAAAAAGTTTCACTTCAACTGTAGTTCGTCCGTTTTCATTTAAATTCATTTAAAAAAATGTTGCATTGTAAATTCTATCTCTTGAAGCATTCTTGCCACCCAACCCAACTACGTACTACTGTTTTCTTGTCATCTTTCCTTTCTTTTTAAAATAATGTGCATGTATCCATTTGCAGCACCAAAGCATGGAACAAAAGCAGTATATAGTTGTCAGGAGTTCACTGTTTTCCCCGGCACTCACTGTGTACACATGGTATATGGTTTCTCGTCCACGTATTTCACAATGACTTCTACAGTGAACAAACAGTTGTTGTATTAAAAACGAGACATTCTGATGTCCGTAGCTTCCCGCCAGTCAGTGTGTGTGCGTGTGTCATGTACACTACAGTCTACTCTTTGAGATTGTGTTTGTGACAGTAGATTATTCTGTGACAATTCTGAAGTGGTTTTATGTCTTTCTGTCTTTCTAGCACTTTAGCATATGGCTGTAATGTCCCTCCACGGGGGGAACAGCCGTGGCCCCAAGCGCTTCAGCCTCGGCCAAATCACCAAGCKAATTAACCASTCAGATMAYCACATTTTAGATGTTTAACTTTTACAAAACACATTAAGACTCATGTTTGTTTATTTCAAATTCATGGTTTAATGTTTATAGAATACGTTCAGATGGGGTTATTGTCTTCTTTTTTTTTTTTTTTTTGCCTGGTTTGGCTCAGATTCTACAACAAGCCTGGTTTTGTATTTTTTGTCGCAGTCATAAACATGAGTCACAAACAAGGTCGGTATTGACAGAAAGTGTAAAAAGTAGGACAGAGCGGCCATACGGGTCTGGTATTTGATGGATATCCTCGTTACTGGTGCTTTATGAAATGCAACACCCACAACAACTAGGACACCAGAGTCTCTTATTATGGGAGTGAAATTCATGTCAAATGTGTTTCGTACTGTTTGGGTAATGTTTGCAATAACTTCCTTGCCTCCTTTCCTCATTTATAACTGGTATGAGAAATTGGTACACATATTGTAAGCTAAATATGGTAACGAGTAATCAAATCACAATTGTCTCTTTTTTGTTGTTGTTGATGGATAGCAGCGGCACACTCCAACACTCAGACATAATTTACAAACTAAGCATTGGTGTTTAGTGAGTCCGGCAGATGAGAGGCCGTAGGGATGACTAGGGATGTTCTCTTGGTAAGTSTGTGAATTGGACCATTTTCCTGTCAAAATATGACGAGTACTTTTGGATGTCAGGAAAAATGTATGGAGTAAAAAGTACATTATTTTATTTAGGAATGTAGTGAAGTAAAAGATGGCAAAAATATCTGGGGCGTGAGCCCCAGATCCTGACTCTTCAGGATTTCCCACACAACACAACACCAGACTAGCAATTCATATTAGTATGATTAAAGGTCCCGATAGTGCACGCAACCACAGCGTTGATACCAAGTCAGAAATTCAGATTCAGCAGTGGAATCAGGGAGAAAAGGCATACCCAAACAGCCTACTATTTAGGATGCAAGTACGGGTATCCGGACTTGGCCACATATCTCCACTCCCTCCCCTATAGGGATGGGCACAGTTATAGAATATCAGACGTTAGAATTTCAACACCTGTGAGTATACATTTTTTTTGTATTTTCTTTAGGACTATTTTTTTTTTAATTAAAAAGATTTGTCTAAATTAAATTATCAATGTTACATTGTTACACACAAGTATATACCATGACATTTGAAATGATTAATTTAATAAAACAAACTTTAGAAGGTATTGTGTTATGTACAGCGCACTGAGTTACTGCTGCTTCAGACGTCACGTGGCTTTGTTTACAGTTGCGCACGTGTAAGTAGCCTACAGTTCTGAGGACACACAAAGTGATTGTATTATTTTCATGCTAATTTCTATCTCATGGGCTATGGTTTATGGGTTGTGTTTTACATGTAAAGGCATTTTAATATCATAGCAACATTTTCCCCACTTCAAATAGCGATTAGCCCAGGACTGGTACGAACCAACAGCGGGTCCACAACATAGAAACAGATCAATGCAAAACACTCAGAATCAGTTCTATGATGGCGAAAGGTCAGACTTTTCATTCACTGTTGCTGTTACCTGGCTACTGTTAGTCAAAACTACCGATATAAAACAAAAACAAATGCACACGGTTTGCTGTTGTGGCATTTGATTGGTGATGAGAGTAAAGGATGTATCTATTTACTTTTCTGAATTGGACTATCCGGAAGAAAATGTCAAATGCCCATCCCTACTCCCATATCACTCTTCTCCTCTATGTTCAGTCTATCCATACATCTCACCCTCTTACTTACTTTTTAGTCTACCCAGATCGTTGCACCATCAGCCTGGCTGCAGTGGGCGACACGGAGAAGCGCCAGGGCCGTATTGCATTCTGGGATGACGTATACGGGTTCAAGATGGCGTGCATGAAGAAGGCCGTGGTGCCAGAGGCCGTGGTGCAGGTCCTCAAACCAGACACAATCATCTCTAAGCCTGCAGTCATACAGGTACACACACACACAAGAGGTATATAGAAAGGCAAAAGGTTACAGAAATTGAGTGGGTGTAGAGGGTGAATACAGAGAGAGGGAGAGAGAGTTAGTCATCAGAGAGAGAGAGAGGTCCCCTGGTTGTTTGTGTGTGTGTGTGTGTGTGTGTGTGTGTGTGTGTGTGTGTGTGTGTGTGTGTGTGGCAGAGCTGTAGCGCTGGGTGATTGATAAGTCTAATCCTTGTTTAAGTTCCTCTTTAGGAAACTTCATTACTCTCTCCCCCCTGCAAATGGAGAGGCACTCACTGAGCTAATGGAGAAAACACACACACACACACACACACACACACACACACACACACACACACACACACACACACACACACACACACACAACACACTGCAGGAGAACTACACATACACACACACACACTGCAGGGAGAGTACAACACACTCACTAATACACACCAACTACAGCCAATCATCCTCTGAGATCCTGAACTTACATACACCGTATACACACACATTGCGTTTCCTAACAGACATTCTATATCACACACACAAATGGGGGCATGGATACCTTTTTAAACGTTTTTTTGTCATATTCTCTGTCATTTCCGTGGACGCTCCTTCCTCTATCCATCCTCCTTTTTGTTAAGTAGCATGTTCTTTCCCACGTCTCTCCCATAATGAACGAGCGGAGCGGGTGAAATAATGGAATTTGAATCTTCTAATCGATAGTTTCTCCCCTCCAGTGAAAAATGGACAGCTCCCCCTCGGCCCAAATTGCATGGATTCTCATCCATTGCCTCCCTCTGTTACGATCCAATAACATTCCATTAAGGATGGTCGGAACGGCGTAAAATTAAAAGCCTGTCTCAGGGAATTGGGAATCCCTGTTCAAACAGCTATGGCTTTTTTCTCAGAATGTTAAGGAATGTGCTTTAGAAAGTCAAATTGAAAAGTGGTGTGAAACTCCCTAGTTATTGTACTACTTACTTGTACCAACTTTCTTTAAAGCACGAAAGTCCTTTGTTTGGGTTCAAACCTCTTGTTTTGGCCTCTGTTGTMGTAAGTATTGTGTTTTTGGTGAATTACACTCAAGAACAGGGGGAAAGCAATCACCTTGAGGTTCAAGTGCTTAGTTGTCTTGTGTTGCTGTTTCTTCACTGCTCTTCTGTTTCTTGCTTGATAAGACCAAAAGCATGTTCTAATTTCCTGGTTTGTTTGATCACAGAATTTGAAAGTGTGTTTGTGTGTGTATTGATCTTTGGTTTGTGGACTGCTCTTCCCAGGGGATTGATCGTAACACAGTGTGTCTCTCCGAGCTGGAGTTTGCATCAGACTTCTGCCTGAAGATTACAGACAGCACAGACTGCACGGTGAGTCGCACGCGCACACACAGACACACGCACGCCTAACTCAATCTTCTGATTTAATCAAGGCTGTCAGCTGTGCAGATTGATCACAGGTGTGGTGATAAATGGGGCCAGCTAATTGGCTAGGAAGGGTCAGGTGGGTGGTACACTAGTGTGATTGATAGAAAATCCTCCTGATCCCCAGGTGTGGCTGATTACATGCATGGTTGTGTCGRGTATGAAAGGAGTTTGTCACACCAGGGAGATCGTGTTACTTATGATCGTGTTCTTTCTGTACCTTGAATATAAACATTTAATGCATATTTAATCTTTGTTAAATATGCACATTTTGGTGCCTTCTACAATTTCTAATGAGGTCAAAACTACAGATTGGGTGGTGGACATTTGGGTCTTGTTCAATATGGCACAACTTGGCATTTTGCAGCAGAAATTGAGCGTTCTTATGGGACAAGTCCAGGTAGTACCTCCCCATTTCAAAATGTTCTGTGCCATTTCATTCCCACTGGGAACGTCTGTCTCTTATCCCAAGTACAAACCACTGTCGTTGAGCACTAAAACCCAAAATTGCTCTACATTGAGGTGTGCTGCAATGTGGCTGACCCTGAGCCTCTCAACAAGCTTTGTGTGTATTGGGTTGTGGGAGGGGGGGCAGAAGAAAAATGTACGTTCTAACCAAATGGAGAATCAAAATTAAGAAACMAACAGCTCTAACACACCTGATAAAACTGGTCTTTTGGTGATAACCGTGATTAGTTGATCATTTAAAAAAACATTTGRCTTAGTGCAGCAAAAGCCCACACTTCCAGTCGCTTTTAAGACTAATCAGAGACCCCTTGATTAAATCTTCTCTGTAACCAATCTTAGGCACTAGGCAGGGGGTGGATGATAGTTCACTCTGTATGGTGAGCTATCATCCACCTATCAGCTAGTCTATTCTGTGCTGTGCTGGTAGGCACTCCCACTGCGACTCGTCACCATGTCTCCCCCTCTGGGAAGCTCTCGGACTGATCGGCATAGAGCGCTGGTCAAAGGCGGTGCACTATGAAGGGAATAGGGTGCCATTTTGCAAATTACACACAGAGAACATATAGATCAGAAATAGCCCTGGTGGACTCCGGCAAGTGATTTGTCTTTGGTGGCCCATTGTATTCTGAGAGCATTGTGCAGTGTGGCACCAGTGTCTCTCCACTATTTAAAAAGTGAATCAATAGCTGGTTATTATCTGCCTCTGCTCTGTCGGCCCTGTGGATCTAATGGAATTTGTAAACATCCTCTCGTTTTTTTTTTTGTCTTCTCTCTGCCCCATAATTTAAAATATCCACTTTTTTTATTTGTTCCATTTCTTGGTGTGTGGATTGCCTGGTGCGGTGAAAAATTATAAATCTCACTTTGTAGTGCTTTTGTGTTCATTTTCTTGTAAAAACAAATGTCAGACAGAATTTTCCTTCAAATCTTCAAAAAATCTGTGTGACTGAACATTTGACTGAAAATGTTACAATTAACGGAATCTCTGATGACAGGTTAAGGGGGGCTCTTGGGTCACTGTGTTTGACCAGTATTTCACAGGGGTATTGTGGATATTGGCAGACTGTGGGATTTGGATGAAATTTCCCATAGATACTGGTCAGTTGTGTGGTTTCCCCCTTATGGGCTAAAGTTAGGATTTTAGAGGTGCTTAAATCCTAGATATTTTACTATCGGTAACTTCTACCCTGCGTGTGGACCACATGTGTGACGGAGAGAATGGACCGTGTGTGCGCGTGTACTTGCGTGAGCGTTCGTCCGCCGTGATGGAGCGTCTGCTTTTGTTCTCCTGTCGACAGTCCATTCATCAGCGATGCCTGCCTAACCTTGCATTAAATGAACAGCACAACCCCTGCGTCTGCGCCCCCTATGTCCCCCCCCCCCTTTTTAATGAACAGCACAACCCCTGCGTCTGCGCCCCCTATGTCCCCCCCCCCCTTTTTGTTACTCTTATCACTCCTCCTTTCCCTGTATATGTAGGCCCAGAAAACCTCTGTCGTGCTTTAAAGGTTTTGCATTGTTTTGTAGTCAGAAGGATATTACCTCAAGGGGGGGGGTTATTTTTAAACTTTAATTTAATTCAGACTTGTGATTCACTATCTATGCAGTAGCTTATAGTCCAAGTAACCCATTTTCCCCTTGGTGAGATAAAATAGTCTTCATTGACCCTTTTAAGACTAGTTACTTTAGACTAGTMTTAAGACTTGTGTTTCTCCCAAAGCCATTCTTTGCTGATAATATCCACTAGAGTATTGCCCTAGTTGCTGTGAAAAAAAGAATGTGATGCATTATATTCCCAAGTTGAATTGGGGGGGGGGGAAATTAACACAAGAAGCCCCAAAACTATCCCTAACTTCAAAAGCCTCAAAGATCTGGTTTGAAAAGAGATGGGTTACCTATATGTTTTATTCATTCTATCACCAGTGTCTCTCACTGCTGAAGAGGTTGATGGAAACTCACTTTTGTTTGATTCGTCTTTCCCCTGRTCTCCATCAAATTTAAATTGAATGGAAAAAGTGGCCTTCCAGTCAGACAGAAGGCGTTCTCTGAAATTTCAGGGACATTTTGGAGCACATTAAGAGCAAAATTATTGAACTCCCATCCCTGGTTATTTGTCAGCATCACTCGTTGTCCCCCAGGTGACTGTCACACCAAACACCTTACCCCTTAGGTGCAGCCCCCATAACATAACCCCCTGTGTGTTACTGAGTTTACAGTCGCCCCTGTTGTGTGCATTACCAGAGTTTTTAACTGGGCAGCAATGCAGGGCCTCAGAGTTCTACTTAAAATCACATCTGATGTTTTTCCCACCTTACTAATGATGAATTCCTGCTTGTATGAGTTCACATGGAGTATCTACTATTTAGTTTTACACACCACTCTCACACAATTAGACTACACGATATATACAATATAATCAACCAAAAAACACATGTACTGAATTACATTTTCTCTAAGTTTAGAGAGCTCTATATCTCTAAACTTGGACTCTACAAGGTGTCGAAAGCATTCCACATGGATGCTGGCCCATGTTGACTCCACTGCTTCCCACATTTGTCAAGTTGCCTGGATGTCCTTTGGGTGGGACCATTCTTGATACACACGGAAAACTGTTGAGCGTGAAAAATCCAGCAGCGTTGCAGTTCTTGACACACTCAAACCGGTACGCCTGGCACCTACTACCGTACCCCGTTCAACGAGACTTAAATATTTTGTCTTGCCCATTTGCCCTCTGACTGGCACACATACACAATCCATGTCTCAGCTGTCTCAGCTTAAAAATCCTTATTTAAACTGTTTCCTCCCCTTCATCTACACGGATTGAAGTGGATTTAACAAGTGACATCAATAAGGGATCATAGCTTTCACCTGGATTCACCTGGTCAGTATGTCATGGAAGGAGCAGGTGTTCCTAATGTTTTGTACAGTTAGTGTATATCAGAGAAACATTTAAGTATTACATTCCAGAAAATGAAAACCGTAAATAGTTTGGCTAGTTCTATTTTATTTTATCGATCAAAATCTGAGAATTTTCTTCCAGGTTTAGCCCTGGACCAGTGGATACGGTGAATCACCTTGAATTTTATTAGGCTGTTTCTAGCGCCAAAAGAGAATGTTCTGTTGCTATATAGCACAGATCCCCAAGTCTCATCCTCAAACACTGCGCTAAAATTATTTCCTGTAAAGATGGGTTATTTAAGTAATTKATGATTGCGTACAGTGCCTTCAGAAGGTATTCACACCACTTGACTTTTTGTTGTGTTGCAAAGTGGGATTAAAATGTATTTAATTGTCATTTTTTTGTCAATGATCTACGCAAAATACTCTGTCAAAGTGGAAGAAAAATTCTAACATTTGTAAAAGATTAATGAAAAATAAAACACAAATATATCTTGATTGGATAAGTATTCAACCCCATGAGTCAATACATGTTAGAATCACCTTTTGCAGTGATTACAGCTGCGGGTCTTTCTGGGTAAGTCTCTAAGACTTCCACACTTGGATTGTGCAACATTTGCACGTTATTCTTTACAAAATTCTTCAAGCTGTGTCAAATTGGTTGTTGATCGTTGCAAGACAACCATTTTCAGGTCGTGCCATAGATTTTCAAGCGGATTTAAGTCACAACTGTAACTCAGCCACTCCGGAACCTTCACTSTCTTCTTGGTAAGCAACTCCAGTGTAGATTTGGCATAAACATGGAATAAACAAACATACAGTTAATAACACAATAGAGAGAAAAGTCTATYTACAGTGTGTGCAAATGAGGTAAGATAAGGGAGGTAAGGCAATAAATYGGCCATAGTGGCTAAATAATTAGATTTTTGCAATTAAACACTGGAGTGATAGATGTGCCGAAGATATACCGGGGTGCAAAGGAGAGAAAAAAAGAACATTATGGGGATGAGGTAGTTGGATGGGCTATTTACAGATGGACTATGTACAGGTGCAGTGATCTGTGAGCTGCTCTGACATCTGGTGCTTAAAGTTAGTGGGGGAGATATGAGTCTCCAGCTTCAGGGATTTTTGCAATTCGTTCCAGTCATTGGCAGCAGAGAACTGGAAGGAAAGGCGGCCAAAGGAAGAATTGGCTTTGGGGGTGACCAGTGAAATATACCTGCTGAAGCGCGTGCTACACGTGGGTGCTGCTATGGTGGCCAGTGAGCTAAGGCGGGGTTTTACCTAGAAAGGCAGGGTAGGATAGATGTAGGTCTGCAGCAGTTTGGGTCTAGAGTGTCTCCCCCTTTGAAAAGAGGGCTGACCACGGCAGCTTTCCAATCTTTGGGGATCTCAGACAACAGACGTTACACCCCTGCTATATTTTGGATAAATAGTTACCTGTCTAACAGAACACAGAGGGTGTTCTTCAATGGAAGTCTCTCCAACATAATCCAGGTAGGATCAGGAATTCCCCAGGGCATCTTGTCAAGGTCAATCTTTACTAATGACATTCCGCTGGCTTTGAGTAAAGCCAGCGTGTCTATGTATGCGGATGACTCAACACTATACARGTCAGCTACTAAAGCGAGTGAAATCACTGCAACACTTAACAAAGAGCTGCAGTTAGTTTCAGAATGGTTGGCAAGGAATAAGTTAGTCCTAAATGTTTCAAAAACTAAAACTATTGTATTTGGGACAAATTATTCCCTAAACTTCAACTAAATCTTGTAATAAATAATGTGGAAATTGACCAGTTCAGATGACTAAACTGCTTGGAATAACCCTGGATTGTAAACTGTCATGGTCCATAATAAAGCGCTGCTCTGCCTTTTTAACAACACCATCAACAAGGCAGGTCTTAAAGGCCCTAGTTTTGTCGCACCTTGACTACTAGTCGTGTGGTCAGGTGGCAGAAAGAGTGACCTCGGAAAATTACAGTTGGCTCAGAACATGGCAGCGCGGTTGGCCCTTAAATGTACACGGAGAGCTAACAATAATATGCATGTAAATCTCCCATGGCTCAAAGTGGAGGAGAGATTGACTTCATCCCTCCTTGRTTTTGTAAGAAGTGTTGACATGCTAAATGCACTGAAGTGTCTGTTTAAACTACTAGCACACAGCTCGGACACCCATGCATACACCACAAGAAATGCCACCTAAGTTCGCTTCACAATCCCCAAGTCAAGAACAGACTATGGGAGGCGCACAGTACTACATGGAACTCTATTCCACATCAGTAGAATCAGATTGAAGAAAACAAACTGATAAGAATACACCTTATGTAACAGCGGGGACTGTGAAGTGTTTGTATTTGTATTTATTATGGATCCCCATTAGCTGGTGCCAAAGCAGCAGCTACTCTTTCTGGGGTCCAGCAAAATTAAGGCTGTTTATACCATTTTTTAAATGTTACAATATATTCACAACACACTGTGTGCCCTCAGGTCCATACTCCACCACTACCACATATCTACATTACTAAGTATATTACTTTATATGTTATCGTGTGTGTGTGTGCATGTGGCAATGTTTGTGTTGCTTCACAGTCSCTGTTGTTCCATACAGTGTTGTTGTTTTTGTCTGTTTTTTAAATCTAATTTTACTGCTTGTGTCAGTTACTTGATGTGGAATGGAGTTCCATGTAGTCATGGCTCTATGTAGTACTGTGCGCCTCCCATAGTCTGTTCTGTACTTGGGGACTGTGAAGAAACCTCTTGTGGCATGTCTTGTGGGGTATACATGGGTGTCCGAGCTGTGTGCCAGTAGTTTAGACAGACCGCTCGGTGCATTCAATATGTCAATACCTCTCATAAATAAAAGTAGTGATGAAGTCAATCTCTCCTCCACTTTCAGCCAGGAGAGATTGACATGAATGTTATTAATATTAGCTCTCTGTGTACATCCAAGGGCCAGCCGCGCTGCCCTATTCTGAGCCAATTGCAATTTTCCTAAGTCGTTTTTTTGTGGCACCTGACCACACGACTGAACAGTAGTCAAGGTGCGACAAAACTAGAGCCTGTAGGACCTGCCTTGTTTTGATATGTTAAGAAGGCAGAGCATCGCTTTATTATAGACAGATTTTTCATCTTAGCTACTACTGCATCAATATGTTTTGACCATGACKGTTTACAATCTAGGGTTACTCAATTAGTATTTGGTAGCATTGCCTTTAAATTGTTTAACTTGGGTCAAACGTTTTGGGTAGCCTTCCACAAGCTTCCCACAATAAGTTGGGTGTATTTTGGCCCATTCCTCCTTACAGAGCTGGTGTAATTGAGTCAGGTTTGTAGGCCTCCTTGCTCGCACACGCTTTTTCAGTTCTGCCCACACATTTCCTATGGGATTGAGGTCAGGGCTTTGTGATAGCCACTCCAATAGCTTGACTTTGTTGTCTTTACGCCATTTTGTCACAACTTTGGAAGTATGCTTAGGGTCATTGTCCATTAGGAAGACCCATTTGCGACCAAGCTTTAGCTTCCTGACTGATGTCTTGAGATGTTGCTTCAATATATCCACATAATTTTTCCTCCCTCATGCACCATCTATTTTGTGAAGTGCACCAGTCCTCCTGCAGTAAAGCACCCCCACAAATGATGCTGTCAACCCCGTACTTCAAGGTTGGGATGGTGTTCTTCGGCTTGCAAGCCGCCATTTTTCCTCAAACATAACGATGGTCATTATGGCCAAACAGTTCTAATTTTGTTTCATCAGACCAGAGGACATTTCTCAAAAAAGTACAATCTTTGGCCCATGTGCAATTGCAAACTGTAGTCAGGGTTTTCTATGG
Organism: Salvelinus sp. IW2-2015; assembly: GCF_002910315.2. Classification (NCBI taxonomy): domain Eukaryota; kingdom Metazoa; phylum Chordata; class Actinopteri; order Salmoniformes; family Salmonidae; genus Salvelinus; species Salvelinus sp. IW2-2015. The sequence goes on along the minus strand of NC_036850.1, from coordinate 4,614,779 downwards.
CGGTTTTGGAGCAGTGGCTTCTTCCTTGCTGAGCAGCCTTTCAGATTATGTTGATATAGGACTTGTTTTACTGTGGATATAGATACTTTTCTACCTGTTTCCTCCAGCATCTTCACAAGTCCTTTGCTGTTGTACTGGAATTGATTTGCACTTTTCTTACTAAAGTATGTTCATCTCTCCTTCTGAGCGGTATGACGGCTGCGTGATCCCATAGTGTTCATACTTGCGTACTATTGTTTGTACAGGTGAACGTGGTACCTTCAGGCATTTGGAAATTGGTCCCAAGGATGAACCAGACTTGTGGAGGTCTACAATTTCTTTTCTTTCATTTTCCCATGATGTAAAACAAATAGGCACTGAGTTTGAAGGTAGGCCTTGAAATACACCTCCATTGACTCAAATGATTCAATTCGCCTATCAGAAGTTCTAAAGCCATGGCATCTTTTTCTTAAATTTTCCAAGCTGTTTAAGGCACAGTCAACTTAGTGTATTTAGACTTCAATGCAAATTGTCCGGTAGCCATTTGATTACCTGTTCAGGAGTCTTATGGCTTGGCGGTAAAAACTGTTGAGAAGCCTTTTTGTCCTAGACTTGGCACTCCGGTACCGCTTGCCATGCGGTAGTAGAGAGAACAGTCTATGACTGGGGTGGCTGAGGTCTTTGACAATTCTTAGGGCCTTCCTCTGACACCGCCTGGTATAGAGGTCCTGGATGGCAGGCAGGCAGTGTATATTTGGCCTTGTGTTTTAGGTTATTGTCCTGCTGAAAAGTGAATTTGTCTCAGTGTCTGTTGAAAAGCAGACTGAACCAAGTTTTCCTCTAGGATTTTGCCTGTGCTTAGCTCTGTTCCGTTTTTATTATTTTTACTCCCAAGTCCTTGCCGATGACAAGCATACCCATAACATGATGCAGCCACCACCAAGCTTGAAAATATGAAACGTGGTACTCAGTGACGTGTTGTTGGATTTTCCCCAAACATAAGGCATTGTATTCAGGACATGAAGTTCATCTCTTTGCCACATTTCTTTCAAACAGGACGCATGGTTTTGGAATATTATTATTCTGTACAGGCTCCCTCCTTCACTCTGTCATTTAGGTTAGTGTGTAGCTACAATGTTGTTGATCCATCCTCATTTTTCTCATATCACAGCCATTAAACTCTGTAACTGTTTTAAAATCACAATTGGCCACACAGTTTCCTTCCTCTTCGGCAACTAAGTTAGGAAGGATGCCTGTATCTTTAGTGACTGGGTGTATTGATACACCATCGAAAGTGTAATTAATAACTTGCTCAAAGGGATATTCAATGTCTGCTTTTAAAAATGTTTTATTTACCCATAATCCAATAGGTGCCCTTTGCGAGGCATTGGAAAACCTCCTTGGTCTTTGTGGTTGTATCTGTGTTTGAAATTCACTGCTCGACTGAGGGACCTTACAATTATCTGAATGTATGAGAGATGAGATGGTCATTCAAAAATCATGTCAACCATTAGTATTGCACACAGAGAGTGTCCAGGCATTGTATTATGTGACTTGTTAAGCAAATGTTTTCTTCTGAACTTATTTAGGCTTTCCATAACAAAGGAGTTAAATGCTTATTGACTCTAGACATTTCGGCTTTAAATGTTTGATTAATTTGTAAAAATGTCTAAACTTAATTCCACTTTGACATTATGGAGTATTGTGTGTAGGCCAGTGACAAAATATAAAGGTAATACATTTTAAATTCAGGCTGTAACACAACGAAATGTGGAAAAAGTCAAGGGGTGTGAATACTTTCTGAAGGCACTGTAAGAGCTAGCTTTCCCTCATTTTGACAGTAAAAACTAGAAGATTGATTTTATTTACATCAACAACACCTTTTACGGATTTGAGTGTCACTGTTGACAACTTTGTGGAATTCATTCGAGGTCATCGGAACTTTTAGGCCTCAACTATCACCATCTATAATAAATAATAATAGATAATTTTTTGCATGTTTGATGAACAAGAGAAGAAATAAATACTGTATCTGTAGGGTGTAGGAAACGCCAAGCCTTACACATAGCATTCAGGAAGGGGTCGGAAAGTATTCAGACCCCTTCCTTTTTTCCACATTTTGTTATGTTATGTTATATTTTTCCTCATCAATCTACACACAACACCCCATAATGACAAAGTGAAAACATTTTGCACAAAAAAAGTATTAAGACCTATTGCTATGAGACTATAAATTGAGCTCAGGTGCATCCTGTTTCCATTGATCATCCTTAAGATGCTCTGGTCTGATGAAAACAGAATTGAACTCTTTGGCCTGAGTGCCAAGCGTCCCATCTGGAGGAAACCTGGCACCATCCCTACGGTGAAGCAGCATCATGCTGTGGGGATGTTTTTCAGCAGCAGGGACTGGGAGACTAGTCGGGATCGAGGGAAATATGAACAGAGCAAAGTACAGAGAGATCCTTCCTTGATGAACATTTTCTCCAGAGTGCTCAGGTCCTTAGACTGGGGCAATGTTTCACCTTCCAACAAGACAACGACCCTAAGCACACAGCCAAGACAACGCAGGAGTGGCTTCGGGAAAAGTCTCAATGTTCTTGAGTGGCCAAGCCAGAGCCCGGACTTGAACCCGATCGAACATCTCTGGAGAGACCTGAAAATGGCTGTGCAGCGACGCTCCCCATCCAACCCGACAGAGCTTCAGAGGATCTGCAGAGAAGAATGGGAGAAACTCCCCAAATGCAGGTGTGCCAAGCTTGTAGTGTCTTACCCAAGAAGACTCAAAGCTGTAATCGCTGCCACAGGTGCTTCAACAAAGTACTGAGTAAAGGGTCTGAATACTTGTGATATTTCAGTTTTCAATTTTTAATACATTTGCAAAAATTGTATAACCTGTTTTTACTTTGTCATTATGGGGTATTGTGTGTAGATTTGATGTGGGGAAAAAACAATTTAATACATTTTCGAATAAGCCTGTAATGTAACAAAATGTGGAACAGTCAAAGGGTCTGAGTATTTTCTGAAGAAAAGTAGTTCTTCGTAATGATCTGTTGAACATAAATTGTTGAGTGGTAATATAAATTGCTTATATAAAAAAAATATCACCCAAAATGGCAGCCCCTCTTGATTTACTACGAAAGTTATAGTGGAACACCTGACCATCCCAGTTTTTGCTAATCCCAAAGAGGTCACATGTTGATAATGAAGATGGCTGCCGTTTTATGGGCTCTTAACCAACCGTGCAATTATTTTGTAACTTATTTTGTACATTATGTTGCTGCTACCGTCTCTTATTACCGGAAAGAGTTTCTGGACATCAGAAGAGCGATTACTCACCTTGAATTGGACGATGAATTTATCTTTAATGAGTCGGACTAGAGGGATTTACTCCAGACACCCGAACAGGCCCTCATCCCCGTCATTCGCAGGAGAAATAGACGGAGGTTTTGCGGAAGGAGATCGGGGTGCCTTGTGAGGATGAGGCGAAGTGTCTAATCTGCCTTTGCCAACGCACTATTGGTCAACGTAAAATCACTGGATAATAAAAGCACTTAAAGCACTTATATCCTACAAATGAGACATTAAAAACYGTAAAATCTTACGTTTCACTGAGTCATGGCTGAACGGCGACATGAATAACATGCCTCTGGCGGGTTATACACTGTACCAGCAGGATAGAACAGCAGCCTCAGGTAAGACAAGGGGTGATGTTCTATGTATATTTGTGAACAACAGCTGGTGCACGATATCTAAGGAAGTKTCAAGGTTTTACTCGCCTAAGGTAGGGTATCTCATGATAGCTGTAGACCACACTATCTACCTAGAAAGTTTTCATCTATATTCTTCGTAGCTGTCTATTTACCACCACAAACCGACGCTGGCACTAAGACCGCAGTCAATGAGCTGTATACGGCCATAAACAAACAGGAAGCGGTAAGGCGGCGCTCCTAGTGGCCGGGGACATCAATGTAGGGAATCTTAAATCCGTTTTACCTCATCTCATTTCTACCAGCATGTTAAATGTGCATCCAGAGGGGGGGGGGAATCTCAAGACTACCTTTACTCCACACAGAGACATGTACAAAGCTCTCCCTCGCCCTCTATTTGGCAAATCTGATCATATTTCTATCCTCCTGATTCCTGCTTACAAGCAAAAATGAAAGCAGGAAGCACCAGTGACTCGGCAATAAAAAAGTGGTCAGATGAAACAGATGCCAATCTACAGGTCTGTTTTGCTAGCACAGACTGGAATATGTTCTGAGATTCTTCTGATGGCATTGAGGAGTACACCACATCAGTCACTTGCTTCATCAATGAGTGCATCGATGACGTCGTCCCCACAGTGACTGTATGTACATTCCCCAACCAGAAGCCATGTATTACAGGCAACATCTGCACTGAGCTAAAGGGTAGAGATGCCGCTTTCAAGGAGCGGGACTCTAACCCGGAAGCTTCTAAGAAATCCTGCTATGCCCTCCGACGAACCATCAAACAGGCYAYGCATCAATAAAGGACTAGGATCGAATCGTACTACACCGGCTCCGACGCTCGTCAGATGTGGCAGGGCTAGCAAACAATTACAGACTACAAAGGGAAGCACAGCCCAGAGCTGCCCAGTGACACGAGCCTACCAGACAAGCTAAATGACTTCTATGCTCGCTTCGTGGCAAGTAACACTGAAACAGGCATGAGAGCATCAGCTGTTCCGGGCGACTGTGTGATCACGCTCTCCGCAGCCGATGTGAGTAAGACCTTTAGACAGGTCAACATTCACAAGGCCGCAGAGCCAGACGGATTACCAGGACGTGTACTCCGAGCATGCGCTGACAAACTGGTATGTGTCTTTACTGACATTTTCAACCTCTCCCTGTCTGAGTCTGTAATACCAACATGTTTTCAAGCAGACCACCATAGTCCCTGTCCCTCATATCTGTCGCCATGAGGTGKTTTGAAAGGCTGGCCATGGCTCACATCAACACCATTATCCCAGAAACCCTAGACCCACTCTCATTTGCATACCGCCCCAACAGATCCACAGATGACGCAATCTCTATTGCACTCCACACTGCCCTTTCACACCTGGACAAAAGGAACACCTACGTGAGAATGCTACAGCTCAGCGTTCAACACTATAGTGCCCTCAAAGATCATCACTAAGCTAAGGACCCTAGGACTAAACGCCTCCCTCTGCAACTGGATCCTTTAACTTCCTGACGAGCCACCCCGAGGTGGTAAGGGTAGGTAACAACACAACCGCCATTCTGATCCTCAACACGGGGGCCCCTCGGGTGCGTGCTAAGTCCCCTCCTGTACCCCCTGTTCACTCATGACTACACGGCCAGGTACGACTCCAGCACCATCATTACGTTTGCTGATGACACAACAATGGTAGGTRTGATCACCGACTATGACGAGACAGCCTATAGGGAGGAGGTCAGAGACCTGACTGTGTGGTGCAAGGACAACAACCTCTCCCTCAACGTGATCAAGACAAAGGAATTGATTGTGGACTACAGGAAAAGGAGGACCGAGCACGCCCCCATTCTCATGGGCTGTGCTGTAGTGGAGCAGGTTGAGAGCTTCAAGTTCCTTGGCATCCACATCTCCAACAAACTAACATGGTCCAAGCACATCAAGATAGTCATGAAGAGGGCACGACTAAACATATTCCCCCTKAAGAGACTGAAAAGATTTGGCTTGGGTTCTCAGATCCCCAAAAGGTTCTACAGCTGCAACATCAAGAGCTTCCTGACTGGTTGCATCACTGCCTGATGTGGCAACTGCTCGGCCTCCGACCACTACAGAGAGTAGTGCGAACGGCCCAGTACATCACTGGGGCCAAGCTTCCTGCCATCTGGGACCTCTATACCAGGCGGTGTCAGAGGAAGCAAATGGCTACCCAGACTATTTGCATCCCCCCCACCCCTCTTTTACACTTATGATACTATGTTATTTCCTATGCATAGTCACTTTAATAACTATGTACATATTTACTCACTTACCTCGACTAACCGGTGCCCCGCACATTGACTCTGTACCGGTACCCCCTGTATATAGCCTCGCTATTGTTATTTTACTGCTGCTCTTTAATTATTTGTTACTTTTTCTCTTTTTTTTCCAATGTATTTTTCTTAACTGCATTGTTGCTTGTAAGTAAGCATTTCACTGTAAGGTCTACACCTGTTGTATTCGGCACATGTGACATTTTRTTTTGATTTGTTCTCAACTGAGTCTCGTGTATAAATGCAAAATTTGCAAACCCTTAAAATATGAGCCCCTTTGACCTTCCATGAAATTATTGTATAATTTAATGGACAGGAGGTAGGTTAGCGGTTGCAGCCTTCTTCAGGCTGCAAGCCCGGCACCGGGCACAATATGACAACAGCCACTTCAAGTGCAGGGCGCGAAATTCAAAATATATTTTTTAGAAATATTTAACTTTCACACATTAACAAGTCCAATACAGCATTTGAAAGATAAACATCTTGCTGAATCAGCCAACATGTCCGATTTTTAAAATGTTTTACAGCGAAAACACCACGTATATTTATGTTAGCTCACCACCAAATAGAAAAAAGGACAGACATTTTTCACAGCACAGGTAGCATGCACAAAGCCAGCCTAACTAACCAAGATCCAAACTAACCTAGAAACAACTTCATCAGATGACAGTCCTATAACATGTTACACAATAAATCTATGTTTTGTTCGAAAAATGTGCATATTTGAGGTATAAATCAGTTTTACATTGATGCTACCATCACAGCTACCGTCAGATATAGCACCGAAGCAACCAGAGTAATTACAGACACCAACGTCAAATACCTAAATACTCATCAAAAACATTTCTGAAAAATATATGGTGTATAGCAAATGAAAGACAAAGATCTTGTGAATACAGCCAATATTTCCGATTTTTTAAGTGTTTTCCAGCGAAAACACAATATAGCTTATATTAGCTTACTACAATAGCTAACACACAACAGCATTGATTCAATGCACACGGTAGCGATAGCACAGTTCGACAGATATATGAAATAACATCCCAAAATGGGTCCTACTTTTTGCTGATCTTCCATCAGAATGTTGTACAAGGGCCTTTGTCCAGAACCGTCTTTGTTTGGTTTAGAACGACCTCTTTCCCTCTTGAATTAGCAAGCACACTGGCCAAGTGGTGCTAAGCTCTCCATCCTGAACAAAAGCAGACAACGCAACACGCCTAACGTCCCGAATAAATTTCAATAATCTAATAAAACTATATTGAAAAAACATACTTTACGATGATATTGTAACATGTATCAAATAAAATCAAAGCCGGAGATAGTATTCGCCTATAACGACGGCTTTCCAGAAGGCGATTCCAGGTCCAACTTCGCGCTTTCGAAAAAACAGGAATGGCGGACTACTCATTCCAAGAGGATTATTTCCACTTCAGACCAAGATAATCCACTCATTTCTTCTCTCACTTCCTCTTGACATCTAGGGGAAGGTGTATGACGTGTATGTATACCAATACGTATCATGCCCATTTATAGGCAAGCCTTTGAACAGAGACCTCGATTTCAGAAATCTCACTGGGCTGCAGAAGGAGTTCTGTTTCACTCAGAGAAAAAATTCAAACGGTTTTAGAAACTAGAGAGTGTTTTCTATCCAATAGTAATAATACTATGCATATTGTACGAGCAAGAATTGAGTACGAGGCCGTTTGAAATGGGCACATTTTTCCAAGTTACTCAATACTGACCCTGCAGCCCAAACAGGTTAAAAGCGTTCAGCCAGTAACCGAAAGATTGATGGTTTGAATCCATGACCCGACTATGTGAAAAATATGTTGATGTGCCCTTGAGCAAGGCACTTAACCCTAATTGCTAGTGTAAGTCGCTCTGGATAAGACCGTCTGCTAATTTACTCAAATGTAAACGTATTTGTTTGGCCCCCCTGAACACTCACGTTATACACTCCTGTCATTAGAGCATTGTTTTTTACTGAAGTTTATTTTAGTAAATACTTGACCCTTATTTTTCTTAACTGCATTGTTGGTTAAGGGCTTGTAAGTAAGCATTTCACTTTTCTTTTTAACCTTTATTTAACTAGGCCAGTCAGTTAAGAACAAATTCTTATTTACAATGATGGCCTAGGAACAGTGAGTTAACTGCCTTGTTCAGGGGCAGAACAACAMATTTTTACCTTGTCAGCTCGGGGATTCGATCTAGCAACCTTTCGGTTACTGGCCCAACGCTCTAACCACTAGGCTACCTGCCACCCCTGTAAGGTCTACACCTCTCTTCTCTCTACACATTTTATTTGATTTTCACATTGTTGGTCCAAGAATAAATCTAGCAGAGCAAACCCATGGAAACGGCTCATTCTCCTCGATACTCACTTCAGAATGTGAGTGTGTGTGTGAGAGCCACTGGAATCACACATTTCTTGCTCTCTACCCCATGTAATTTCTATTGTGGACCCCACACCCTAAGCCTCACAACCTCTCGCTATGTGGTTAAACTACTGTGTGTGTGTGTGGGCAGGCACTGCGGCGGAACAGTGGGAGAAGGGAGCAGGCCTGAGAGTAGAGTTGGGAGGTAGGTCCGCTGTGGCCTGCACAACACAGCAAGCAGTGCACTGACTGGGGCCTGGATAGAGGGGAGGAGAGGAGGAGGCGGGGCACATTAACACTAACCCTCCCTTGAGTTAGCTGTGGAGGAAGACTCCACGCCTGGATAAACCCCATCAAAAGCATATTAGCCCTCCCTCCCTTCCCCCTCTTCCACTCCCCCTGTCCCCCTTGCTTTCACACTCCCCCCTCCCCCCTGCTGTATAATAGTATCTGGTCGAGCCACGTGGCGTGCTGACACGCAGTCGGGTGAAAGGGGAGTGATGATGAATTACTCCCTGTTGGTGTTATCCGTGATGATAATTATACATTTTCTCCCTCTCTTCCCTGGGAACGGGGTCCGGAGTGCGGCGGTATTCCAGAGTGGGCCGCCGAAAAGCCTGCTGTCATCACTWATCCCCGACAGATCCCGGGCCGAAGGCTAAACGCTGATGAAAATAAAAGCGCTCATTTGATTTGTCCCGTTTTTGCAGTTTGTGGTTTTTTCCCCCCCCGTAAGTCCTCCCTCTCTCTCATTCAACGTCCCCCTTTCTCACTCCCTCCTGGCTTCTCTCCCACCTTCTCTTCTCTCCAATTTATCTCCCTCCCTCCCTCCCTTCCTCCCTCCCTCTCTCTCTCCCTAACCCTATGCAGAGGTGGGTAGGCTGTAGTATTGTTGTGTAGCAGCCTTGTGGGTGTCTTATTTTTGGCTGCCCACCATGGTTAACTAAGCCTGTACTCTGCTTCAGTCTTTGGTGTTTCACATTACAGTAGTGAAGCTTTGAGCTGATTAAGCTGGAATTAAGCCTATTTCCCCAGTTTGGAAGCGTTTTCCTTTTCACTTTTTCATTCTTCCATTCCATTTTACTGTACGTACTGACATACTATAAAAATTCAGAAATACAGTATCTGTAGGTGTTTTTTAATAGAATTTAAACTGTACCATTTGTTTTTTGTAATCGTATTCTGAGTGAGTAATTGTTTTTCAGTCTCTTTGAGGTGGACATAGCTGATTCCTTCTAGTGTTTAAAGAAGAAAAAAAAAAAATATCAGGTGTTTTTCTTTTTTATATGGATCATAAAGGCTATTTTAGTTGTCAAGATGAATGTTTCTCTCTTATGGAGCTCCAGATCTTCATCTGCAACTATCRTGCCTGGTCTAAATCACAGCTCAGTTGCAACAGTCCTCTTATCCAGTTGAATGAAGGGCAACCTATGGTCTGGAATAAGGCAGTCATTGTTCAGTAGTTTGTGTTGAGCAATTCATCATTAGTCGTTTTGGACAGTATTATTATCAGGTTTAAGGTTGAGTTGTCTGTATTGAGAGGTTGCTGATTTGTTTTTGTTCACGCAGAGTATATTTGTCAGGATCATTAAAGTTTTCTAGAGACTTTTTTGGGTACGCGTAAGAGCAGTGCTGCCGACGCAACCTGTGATCTCACACTTTATAACGTTGAACCCTCAACTCACCAGACATTTCCAAACAGAACAAAACCCGAGGTGTTTGTTTTAATGGATGGATTGTTTTAATGGGCATTCTCTCACGTRGAAAAAGTTGAAAACAACGCAGAGGTGACAATCAATCCCGCTTATGAGGCTTTGTTATCGGCGACGAGAGGCGAGGGTTATCTCTGCCTCGAAAACCAGCGAGAGGTGAATCCACTCTGCCTGACGAGCAATTAGGCCTAATTTCCCAATTACCTTGCGACTGAGCGTTCCTGTGGCGTTCATTAAAAGCCATAATTGCATTGCATTGGGTTGACATGCTCCTTTTTCCCACTTTGGGCCGTTTCTCCCAGTCTGGCTCAGTGCTAGAGCTAGTGCTAGGTTCCCGCCCCGCCTGTCTGAATCGATAAAGGCTGATTGTGGAACGCGGTGTTGAGGAGTGTGTGGAACATGGAGTCGATGATGGCCCGGTGATTATGAAGTATGGAACCCCATTTGTTTGTGTGTGTGTCCAACCTCCTTTTCTCTGGGCACACATTCACTCTTGCTATGAAATAGCTGAGCGGGTAGTGTTGAAACCTACCTTTTAATACTGATGTGTGGTGTAAATACTAAAGATAAGGTCTTGCTCATTTCAAGGATTGCTGTACCTGAGGGATATTTTAGCTTCATGGCCAACCAAGTTCAACCACCACCCTCTCAGAAGTAAGCTKTCATGACTCCTACACTATTTCACACTCACTCTTTCTATTTCCCTCTCTGCTTTCCTTCTCGGCCGTGCTCTTTTCCTGTCTATTTCACCCTCCCCTTTCTCCCTCTTTCTCTCCCCTTGCATTGATTCTGGACCTCTTTGTCTGCGAGAGCTGGCATCCAAGTTGTCAGCTGCGTCAGGATTAAAAGCTATTAGTTCTGCATCATTGCCACTACAAGTGCGCTCCAGAGATTGATAGTGACTCTCTTCCTTCAGTTGGGGGAGAAACAAGAGGAAAACTGGCCCYGGGGGGGGGGGGGGGTCATTTTTACCTCACACATCTGCAGAAAACAGTCACCTCCAGGCTGACGTGTGTGTATGTGTGAGAGAGATTTCAATTTGTTTAGTTATGTGAATTGTTTAAGTGTTTATTTATAGCTTAAGGCTCAAAGGCTCAGTCATGTATTTACTTAGAACTGAAATGAACGCCCGCCATGAATTCATAGAAATAGTATAATTACGAAATGATCTATTCACAAATGGCTGTGCAATATGCATCTATACTGTACACACATACCCTTTTAAGAATACCCACGGCATTACATATACAGCGCATTCGGGAAGCATTCAGACCCCTTGACTTTTCCCACATTTTGTTACGTTATAGCCTTATTCTAAAAAGGATTACACCGTTTTCTCCTCAATCTACAAACAATACCCCATAATGATTAAGCAAAAACAGGTTTTTAGACATTTTAATGTATAAAAAATGTCATAATGAAATATCACATTTACATAAGTATTCAGACCCTTGACTTAGTACTTTGTTGAAGCACCTTTGGCAGCGATTGCAGCCTCGAGTCTTCTTGGGTATGACGCTACAAGCTTGGCACACCTGTATTTGGGGAGTTTCTTCCATTCTTCTCTGCAGATCATTCAGAGACTTTTCCCAAAGCCACTCCTGCATTGTCTTGGCTGTGTGCTTAGGGTCGTTGTCCTGTTGGAAGGTGAACCTTCACCCCAGTCTAAGGTCCTGAGCGCCCTGGAGCAGGTTTTCATTTTTCAGGATCTCTCTGTAATTTGCTCCATTCATCTTTCCCTCGATCCTGACTAGTCTCCCAGTCCGTGCTGCTGAAAAACACCCCCACAGCATGATACTGCCACCACCATGCTTCACTGTAGGGATGGTGCCAGGTTTTCTCCAGACGTGACGCCTGGCATTCAGGCCAAAGAGTTRGATATTGGTGTCATCAGACCAGAGAATCTTGTTTCTTATGAAGATGTGTGCTTTTCCAAATCATGTCCAATCAATTGAATTTACAGCAGGTGGACTCCATTGAAGTTGTCGAAACATCTCAAGGATGATCAATGGAAACAGGATGCACCTGAGCTCAATTACGAGTCTCATAGCAAAGGATCTGAATACTTTTGTAAATAAGGTATTCCTGTTTTATATTTTTTTAATCATTTGCAAAAATTGATAACCTGTTTTTGCTTTGTCAGTATGGGGTATTGTGTGTAGATTGAGGAAATTGTTTTATTTAATCCATTTTAGAATAAGGCTGTAACCTAACAAAACGTGGAAAAAATCCAGGGGTCTGAATACTTTCCGAATGCACTGTATAAATACACACAAAGGCCTACCCTTTTAAGAGTAATGCAAACAATAAGACATGCACACACACACACACAAACACACATATGAAATGACTCTCACTTTACAATACATGGGCTAAGTCCTAGTCTATTCTGTTTGAAATTAGATCTAGTAGCCACCACATCAAAAAGCCGACATTGCTTATTTTGTGTAACACACCGGATTTAGCCGGTCAGCAAAATATGCCCAGTATTGTCAGGGACGGCCAAAAAGTAATTTATTTGTTTTGTGAGGCGAGGTGAGGTGTACCACATGGGACCGTGTGTTGACTCAGCCAAATTTAAGGCTCCATGTTTTTAGGTGGGAGGTTGCGGAGAGGGAACACCTGGTTCTATTGAGTACTGCCCCTCACCAGTGAGCCACGACTGCCCACACAGTAGGAGTGGGATGATGCCAAAGTTTTAGCACCCACTCTAGAAATAATGTATTTTGGTTTAACCTTGGTGTCCGTAGGCTAGGACATGTAGATATACAGTGTGTTTACAACTCACTACCCATGCTTGTCTAGTGTGTGTGACGTTACTGAGGAAGGAATGTTAACACTGGTCATGAAAACTAAATCCATGCTCTTCAACCGATCGCTGCCCGCACCTGCCTGCCCGACTAGCATCACTACTCTGGACGGTTCTGACTTAGAATATGTGGACAACTACAAATACCTAGGTGTCTGGCTAGACTGTAAAGTCTCCTTCCAGACTCATATTAAACATCTCCAATCCAAAATTAGATCTAGAATCGGCTTCCTATTTCGCAACAAAGCCTRCTTTACTCACGCCGCCAAACATACCCTCGTAAAACTGACTATCCTACCGATCCTCGACTTCGGCGATGTCATTTACAAAACAGCCTCCAACACTCTACTCAGCAAACTGGATGCAGTCTATCACAGTGCCATCCGTTTTGTCACCAAAGCCCCATATACCACCCAACCCCTGCTACCTGTATGCTCTCGTCGGCTGGTCCTCGGCTACATATTCGTCGCCAGACCCACTGGCTCCAGGTCATCTATAAGTCTTTGCTAGGTAAAGCTCAGGTCACTGGTCACCATAACAACACCCACCCGTATCACGCGCTCCAGCAGGTATATTTCACTGGTCATCCCCAAAGCCAACACCTGCTCTGGCCGCCTTTCCAGTTCTCTGCTGCCAATGACTGGAACAAATTGCAAAAATCGCTGAAGTTGGAGACTTATATCTACCTCGCTAACTTTAAACAACAGCTATCTGAGCAGCTAACCGATCGATGCAGCTGTACACAGCCCATCTGTAAATAGCCCATCCAATCTACCTACCACATCCCCATATTGTTTTTATTTACTTTTTAGCTTTTTTGCACACCAGTATTTCTACTTGCACATCATCATCTATCACTCCAGTGTTAATTTGCTAAATTGTAATTGCTTCGCTATTATGGCCAATTTATTGCCTTACCTCCTCATMCCATTTGCACACACTGTATATAGACTTTTTTTTCTATTGTGTTATTGACTGTACGTTTGTTTATTCCATGTGTAACTCTGTGTTGTTGTTTGTGTCACACTGCTTTTCTTTATCTTAGCCAGGTCGCAGTTGTAAATGAGGACTTGTTCTCAACTGGCCTACCTGGTTAAATAAAGGTGAAATATATATATATATGTCACGTTCCTGACCTGTTTTCTCTTGTTTTTGTATGTGTTTAGTTGGTCAGGGCGTGAGTTGGGGTGGGCATTCTATGTTTTGTGTTTCTATGTTGGGTGCAATGTGTTGCCTGATATGGTTCTCAATTAGGGGGCAGGTGTTTTACGTTTCCTCTGATTGAGAACCATATTAAGGTAGGCTGTTCACACTGTTTGTTTGTGGGTGGTTGTCTCCTGTGTCCGTATATGTTACCACACTGTTTCGTTTTGTCGTTCGTGTATGTAGTCTGTTCCTGTTCGTGCGTTCTTCGTATATTGTAAGTTCTCAAGTCCAGGTCTGTCTACGTCGTTTTGTTTTTTTGTATTTTTCAAGTGTTCTTCGTGTTTCGTCTTTGTTTAAATAAATCATTATGTCTACAATCACCGCTGCGCTTTGGTCCAATCCGTACTCCTCCTCTTCAGACGAAGAGGAGGGGAACAATCGTTACAATATATATATATWTTTTTTTAATCATTGGTAAAATCACTTGAAAAGAGAACAACAGTTCAGTTCATTGGTTGTTTCCTCATACCCTGATCTATCTGTAACATACACAGCCTATTGTACTTGAGTTCCACAACATGCAACCAACGATTATGATAACTTACCTAAAACAGGACAGCAGTGTTGTTTACAATGGGAGCCAATGAAGCACAGTGGAAAGAACAAGCAAGGAGGTGGGCAAAGCCAAGCACAAGCTAGTGAGATCCTATTGGCATGTTTTAGCATCTATTTGCATATTTCCATTGGGGAATGACTACTCTCTGAAGTGTGTGTGTGTGTGTGTGTGTGTGCATAATTCAAATTCACTCCTGCACTTCTTCAAACAATGTCATTAAAAAAAACTTTAGCAAAGGATCAAGTCTACAAAACTGTTTGTAACATTGTAGTTTTGGGAACAGACTGTATTGAGGTTGGATGTTTCATTTATGACAACATTTGCATCATTTCGGCCCAGTTTCGCCTTGCTCTATCTTCTCCCTCTGCCTGCCACTAGACTTCCTCTTATCACCATATTTTGTGGTGGGTGGATTTTACCCTGCAGAATAAGGCTGTAACGTAACAAATTGTGGAAAAAGTCAAGGAGTCTAAATACTTTCCGAATGCACTGTATAAACAATGATTTTTTTTACTATGTTTGTTATTGCCTTGGAATGAATGTCATGATTTAAATAAATGTCCTAAGCTGGTGACTTATTTGTTTTCAAACACTTTCAACCACTTCTGTAGAATGACCCATATAGTGCACTACTTTTGACCAGGGCCCATAGGTCAAAAGTAGTGCACTATGTAGGGTGCCATTTGGAACAGGCCCCCACGGGTTGTTGTAATGTCACATTCTAACAACCCTCTCATATTTCATTTCCAGGCCATCGTGGGCTACTTTGACATTTTCTTCGACAGATTCTGCGGCAACAAGGTAAGCAGCATGTGGCGGCCCTTCCGTTTAACGGCAACCCAATTATATTCACGCTTTGGCATTCCCCACGTCCTTGGGAGGCAATCGACGCCGGTGCGTTTCCTGATTGCTGATGTAAGCACCCACCGGAGCCAGCCACTCGGAAAAGCCAATGCCAAGCTCCGCGAGCAACGTGCCGACGTCTTTTAATTACACGTCCTATTTGACTTGCCATTTGAGCATAACTGCTGAGATGTAATGCTACACCACTTGTAATGGGAACTAAGGTTACGTGTGTGAATGAAATACCTCGTCTTTAGAAGACTATGAGTAGGATAGAAGGACAGCATTACAGTGGCAAGAAAAAGTATGTGAARCCTTTGGAAATACCCGGATTTCCGCATAAATTGGTCATGAAATTTGATCTGATCTTCATCTAGGTCACAACAATAGACAAACACGGTCTGSTGAAACTAATATCACGCAAACAATTATACGTTTTCATGTCTTTATTGAACACACCGTGTAAACATTCACAGTGCAGGGTTGAAAAAGTATGTGAACCCTTGGATTTAATAACTGGTTGACCCTTCTTTGCAAGCAATAACCTCAACCAAATGTTTCTTGTAGTTGCGGATCAGACCTGCACAACGGTCAGGAGGAATTTTGGACCATTCTTTTTACAAAACTGTTTCAATTCAGCAATATTCTAAGGATGTCTGGTGTGAACTGCTCTATTGAGGTCATGCCACGGCACCTCAATCTGGTTCATCAATCAAGTTTATTTATATAGCCCTGTACATCAGCTAATATCTCGAAGTGCTGTACAAAACCAGCCTAAAACCCCAACACAAGGCAATGCAGGTGTAGAAGCACGGTGGCTAGGAAAAATCCATAGAAAGGCCAAAACCTGGTTGAGGTCAGCTATGACTGGGCCACTCCAGAAGGCATCTTTCTTATGTTGAAGCCATTCTGTTGTTGATTTACTTCTGTGTTTTGGTCGTTGTCCTGTTGCATCACCCAACTTCTGTTGAGCTTCAATTGGTGGACAGATAGCATAACATTCTCCTGCAAAATGTCTTGATAAACTTGGGAATACTTTTTCCCGTCGATGATAACACGCTGTCCAGGCCCTGAAGCAGCGAAGCAGGCCCAAACCACGATGCTCATGGTGTTCTTCGGCTTGCAAGCATCCCTTTTTTCCTCCAAACATAACGATGGCATTGTGGCCAAACAGTTCTATTTTTGTTTCATCAGACCAGAGGACATTCTTCCAAAAAGTACGATCTTTGTCCCCATGTGCAGTTGCAAACCATAGTCTGGCTTGTTTATGGGGTTTTGGATCAGTGGCTTCTTCCTCGCTGAGCGGCCTTTCAGGTTTATTTCGATATAGGACTCATTTTACTGTGGATATAAATACTTTTGTACCTGTTTCCTCCAGCATCTTCACAAGGTCCTTTGCTGTTGTTCTGGGATTGATTTGCACTTTTCGCACCAAAGTACGTTCATCTCTAGGAGACAGAATGCATCTCCTTCCCTGAGCGGTATGACGGCTGCGTGGTCCCATGGTGTTCATACGTGCGTACTATTGTTTGTACAGATGAACGTGGTACCTTCAGGCGTTTGGAAATTGCTCCCACGGATGAACCAGACTTTTGGAGGTCTACAATTTTTTTTCTGAGGTCTTGGCTGATTTCTTTTGATTTTCCATGATGTCAAGCAAAGAGGCACTGAGTTTGAAGGTAGGCCTTGAAATACATCCACAAGTAACCTCCAATTGACTCAAATGATGTCAATTAGCCTATCAGAAGCTTCTAAAGCCATGACATAATTTTCTGGAATTTTCCAAGCTGTTTAAAAGGCACAGTCAACTTAGAGTATGTAAACTTCTGACCCACTGAAATTGTGATACAGTGAAATAATCTGTCTGTAAACAGTTGTTGAAAAATTACTTTCACAAAGTAGATGTCCTAACCGACTCGCCAAAAACTATAGTTTGTTAACAAGAAATCTGTGGAGTGGTTGAAAAACAAGTTTAATGACTCCAACCTAAGTGTATGTAACTTACGTCCGCTTTCAACTGTAGGTGATCAGATCAAATTTGATGACCAATTTATGCAGAAGTCCAGGTAATTCCAAAGGGTTCGCATACTTTTTCTTGCCACTGTATGAGATGGGTTTAGTAGGTTTAAGAGTGTGGGACCGGTTAATGTTCTACTGCAGTTGTGGAATTATTAGATGAGCCACAGATATAGAGTGTCACAATGGAATGAGTCGTTATTCCTCAATGTTGTAGCTTCATTACATCATGTTGATTGCTTTTGCCCAAGACTAAATAACGTTTTCTGCTTTTGAATCACAGGTGATGTTCTCCACGGGGCCACAGGTCACCAAGACGCTTTGGAAACAGACAGTATTCTTGCTACAATATCCCATTCATGTACAAGCAGGTCAGTTTCCCAGACAGCACTGGTTTCCTGAATGTGTGTGATTGTGCGCCACTGGTGGGAACATGGACCTGCATGTTTGTGTGTGTATYGACATGTCTGTCCGTGTCTATTGTGGTTGCACTGCATGCACACCCAACTGTCACCTGTGATATTTTTTACACCAGATCTTCCTCGAACATCCTCTTGAGAGCCAGGTGATCTGCCTGTGGTGCTGATGTAGTCAGGCTGTGTTAGTTATCTGTCACCTATAGAGAGACCGAGTGAGATCTAAACAGTCAGTCATCAAAAACACCATGTTGAACTTTATCTGATAGCTTACCTCAAGCACTCGCGTACTGATACAAATAGCGTTTATAACTGAACGGAACATATAAAGTAAAAACATGTAACTAAGCCAATTAAAATGTTATTTCATGAAGTGATGCTGTTACAGATGTGATATGTATAAAGCTGTGTGTAAATAGTGAATATAAGTGTATGATGTGAATTATTGTGTGTGTGTGTGTGTGTGCACACGTACAGTACATTACATTGTGAACAATGGTGTGAGTGTGTACAGTGTTGTGAACGAAGGTGTGTGTATGTGTGTGTGTGTGTGTGTGTGTGTGTACAGTACATTGAGAACATGTGCTTTTGTGTCACGTTCCTGACCTGTTTTCTGTTGTTTTGTATGTGTTTAGTTGGTCAGGACGTGAGCTGGGTGGGAATTCTATGTTGTGTGTCTAGTTTGTCTGTTTCTATGTCCAGCCTAATATGGTTCTCAATCAGAGGCAGATGGTAATCGTTGTCCCTGATTGAGAATCATATATAGGAGGCTTGTTTTGTGTTGGGATTTTGTGGGTGTTTGTTTCCTGTCTCTGTGTTTGTTCTGCACCAGATAGGACTGTCTCGGTTTTCACGGTTTGTTATTTTGTAAATTGTTTGTAGTGTTCACTTGTTCTTATAATTAAACATGTTGAGCACTGGCTACGCTGCATTTTGGTCCTCTCCTTCACCCCAGGAAGAAAGCCGTTACATTTTGTGTATATACAGTACTATACTTCGTGAAAGATGGTCTGTGTGTTGTATTTGATGGCCTGTGTGTATCGTAATGGGAATCAGGGATGTGTCCGGTGATGTTGGGATGGATGAGACCGTAGCTCCGTGCTGTCCAGTCTTCCCCCACTACCYTCCAATAGGAGGCCAGTGTAATGAATGGCCTGTATTGGGGACTGGACGTCCACTGTCCCTGAGTAAAGCACCACTCGGCTCTGGTCAGAGCCACAGCCACGTCATCCCACTGACAACCCCGTAACATTGACGCAACGTTGACGCAACGTTCACAATGCGTCTGTCAGTTAAGTGCCAGTCCTGCTTTAGGATGTGTTTTCCCTTAACTATTCTGGGTGATTTAAAATGCCATTTGAATAAGTTGAGACACTGCAGTGTTGAAATGTGTAAAGACGGTGCGGAGCAGCAGTGTGTCCGTTAGCCAGTGTAGACTGCTTTTGGCCGACAGCCCTCCCCCCCATAAAAGCAGGCACATTAAACCATTGCCAGAAATTGTAAAACATCCGTACGTGGTATGACATTGCAGGGTGTTAAAATGTGTTTTGGCACTGTAGTGTGTTAAAATGTGTTGAGACAACACAGTTTTAGAATGGGTTAAGACACTGCAGTGTTGAAATGGGTTAAGACCCTGCAGAGTGTGTAGAAAGGTCGACTAGCATCTGCTGACAGTCTGTCCCAACTCCTAACAGCAGCCGCTGCCATATGCACACTGTTGGTGTGTGGGAGTGGGTGGGTGAGTGAGTGAGGAAGAGATTTGGAGTGACTGTTCTATTTTTTTCTTAATTTATTCTTATTGAAGAGTAAACCAGTTTGGTACAATCTACAGTGCTCTGGTGGTGCTTCTGTATCCATCAACGCTCTGGATACACACACGCGTCCTGCTGGCCTCTTGCATGCACATTTCATTCTATAAAACAAGCAGACACACACAACTGCCTTCCAGCCCTAAGGTAAATGAGGTTTTAGCTCAATGCTCTCTGTGTTTGGCGTTAGCGGACTTACCCGRTCTCCTTAGGCATCAGTTAGCAGAGTGATGAGACCCCCGAGTTAGGCTGTGATCACTCACTACTACTGGAATGGGCCCTACACACACACACAAGTACACACACGTAGCTCACTATTATRGCGACACTCACTACTACTGAAATGAGCTACACACACTCACACACCTACCTCTGTTATTACTCACCACTGGTGGATTGGGACCTGCCCTGCATGCTAAACACTCTCAACATAGAGCAACTCAGCTAGAAATATGTTATATGTGGGCAATTACAGCGTTATGGATGTGACATTACAACCATAATCACAAGCTAAATGWCTCACAGAATGGACAGACTWAACATACATGAAATGTTTGYGGTGTGTGTCTATAGTACCCCATGAGGGAGCGTATGTACCCCAAAAAGAGGAATTAGGGGGACATTTGGCACACAGACAGAGAGTGGAAGTGGCAGGAAATACATTAGTACTGCCTTTACTCTCTCAGGTCAGAGCATAGAAAAAGGAATAATATGGTTGGACAAAGTGCCATTTGACTGCAAGCCAGCTCCACATCAATGGTGGTGTGATTATCTCTCTCTCACTCGCTCTCTCGCGCTCTTCATTCGTCACTCGCTTTCTTCATTCGTCTCTCTCTCACTCGCTCTCTCGCGCTCTCCATACAGTATTCCATTGCGAGATACAGTTTTTCATAGTGCACGGTTCTGACTGTCTCTGGTGGCTGACCTGCCTATACTGTGCCCCTCCCAGCTCTCCCTCCTTTGCTAGCGCGCTATGAAAGATGCACGTGTTTGTGTTCTTGGAAGTACGGCAACTAATCAGTCTCCTCCGTTACAAACATACTTCATCTTCCCAGTGGAATCTAAAATTATTGAGAGAGGAGAGTTCATTGAGGAAATAGTGGTGGTAACTGTGACATGCAATTGGATTCTGAGAGCCTGAGAGGATTCCATGTGGAGGTGGATATTAGGTGGCGAATATAGGAGAGAAATGAGTCACTATGGAGTAGGGGATCGTCAGGAAGTGTCCATTGCCGCGGTGCTCGAGATACCAAGGGTGTTACCCGTTTGTTTTCTTTTATTTGTATCTGGGAGTCTGCCTCTAATGTCAGATAGTCTCTCGCTCGGGTCTTGGGAGAGTTATCTAACGTGTTTGGCGTGTTTGTACGTGAAGAGAGGAGCAGTAGTGAGGGTTGGAGACGCAGATTCGCGAGGTGATTTTCCGTGGGTTTGCGGTCGAGTCGAGTTCTCGCGAGACGCGCAGCGAGTGGGGTGTGGTGTGGGGGAGGTGGTGTGCGTAGGCGGGGATGATGTACTTGTCGCGCGTTGTTGGCGTCGACAGATATGTCGGGGCAGTTCCATGGGTTGCTTTTGACCGATATGTGAGGGACCAAGAGGGGAACTCGCGCGACGTTGAGGGGTTCGTGCGTCTGGGCTTGTGACGATCCTAGGCTGGGGTGGTCCGCCCTTGCTGGCCCAGACGGCGGTGGTGAAGGACGGGTTGTAATGGAGTCCTGGTGGAGTCAGGGGAGAGAGACAGGGATAGGCCGACACACATAGGTTGTACGACGGCTACTTGAAAAGAGGCTAATGCGCTAATGCTGGGCAGAGGATACTTGGAATGACAGTTGGATCCTACACCTACTCGAATGTTCATCCAGGTGAAAGTTGAAGCCTACTGCTATGAAAAAAAATCTTATGACTTGAAACTAAGATGATTTAAAGACATAAGTCATACATGATGCGAAAGTAGCGGTAGCTAGCAAGTGACCTGCGATTGTTGACTTTGTTTGAAGCTGGCTATAGCTAACTCGAAATTTACTCTAGACTCCGTACAGGTTGGTCTTATATGATACAAAGACCACGGCAAAGACAACTATGTAGCTAGCTATATCACTAACATAAGTCGGTTCCGTTTGTTCGCCCGTCTGTATTTAATAGGCTGCTTTACAGTGCTAGCTTAGTTCGGGGTTGCGGGAGCTAGTGGCTAGCTAAGGTAGGCTAGTGGTGTGAATTACGTTAAGTATTTAACGTTAAAAGGGCGAAAAATAAGCTGGCTAGCTAACACTAAAGAAAAAGTCGGCGTAACCAGTAGAAAGGCTAATACTTTGAGAAAAAGCTGACCTAAGAAACCGATTAGATTACTGCTAGACTCCACAGTTGATCCTTAAGCAGTACTAAGCAGCAACAGGACCAACTAATGTAACGCTAAGCTAACTATCTTTGGGCGAGTAGGGGTGGGATTATTGGGTCTGTATATGTTCAAGGTTGGGGTTGCGGGCGCGTTGAGGGGGTTGCGGTTGTGAGATGAGGGTTCTACCGTTGCTTGCTATCTGGCGGGCTGGCTAGCTGGCTTTCTATTTTTCTTAACGTTCTACTGTTTGGGCGACTGTTACTTTGGGTGTGTGGCACTGAAGATCACATCATCAATAAGTAGTGATTGCTGTCACGACTTCCCGCCAAGAAGTCGGGTCCGTCTCCCTTGCGTTCGGGTTGGGGTGGTGGGGATGGTGGGTGTCGTCGCGTGATATGGAGTGTGGTGGGGGGGGTGGCTTTGTGGGGCGCGTTGTCGGCGGTGCGAGCGTCACCCGGTTCTGCGCCTTTGTAGCCATCGGCACGATCCACCTTTTCATTTTTTCATTGTTTGTCTTTGTAACACACCGCTGGTTTTGAAAAATTCCCCAATGATCGGGTGTTCATTATATTATACGGCCTTGCTGGTATCCCGGTCCAGTTTGCTTGGGAGCGATTGTTTAATTTTATTAGCGGTCGCGTATTCGTGTGGCCTTGTATTATACAAGCGTGTGATTGTGTGATATGTTTATCTGAGGGTATGAGAATTGTTTTCAGATTACGTGGCTTAAAATCTGTGGTCTGTGCTGGCGCCTCTGGGATCGTCAGTGTACAAGCTCTAGGCACAGCAGACGAGTGCTTTACATTATTCAGTAGGCCGCCCTTTACTCAGTACTCTGTGTGAAGCACCTTTGGACAGCGATTAACTGTCACCGCTTGCCCCGAGTGGGTCCCTCTTTGTTGCGGTTCGCGCGGTGTGGGGAGTTTGCTCGCGCTGGGGTACGTTTGGTGTGGCTTTTTCCGTGGTCGTTTGGTTGGGGGGCGACGGTTTCGGGATTGGGTGGGGCGGTCGAGTTGTGTGTCACTCGTGGCGTGGGTGTGGGTGGCGGCGTTAGTGCCTTCGTGAGCACATTTTCCGGCGCGATTGAGCCACTTTCATTTTCCAATTTGTTTTGTCTTCTTCCCTCACACCTGTTCTAAAAGTTCCACAAGATTACAATGTATGTAGTATTTATAACCCTCTTTGACGCCACACATAGTCTTGTGATCCGGTGGGTTAGGTCTGATTTGGATTGTGTAGAAATAAGTGCTTGTGCCGCACGTATTTATTCTGGGGTTTTCTTTGGATCCGAGCAATTGTACTATCTATTGGTTTTTGTTCACATAGGGTAGATTTCTTATCATTAAAACTGTGCATGGTGTAACAGTCTTTGTACGGGTTCTGCGTTCCGCTTGACTCATCTGTAATCTGGCCTGAGGGTAGAGCACGCAGGTGGCTGACAATTGGAAAGCCTACTTTCGCTTGCTAGTGGGTATGGAGCTTACAAGCTGGCGCACAGCTTTGATTTTAGGGAGTTTCGAGTTCTCTCTCGTGGCAGCTTGGATGGGAGATGCTGCACAGCATTATTTTCAGGTTTCTCAGATATGTTCCGATAGGGTCAGTCCTCCTGTCTGGGCTGGGCCACTCAAGGACATTCAGAGACATGTCCACGAAGCCACTCCCTGCATTGTCTTGGCTGTGTTGCTATATGGTGTTGCTGATTGGAGAGGTGACCTTCACTCCAGTCCTGGAGGCCTGAGCCACTCTGGCAGCAGGTTTCATCCCAAGGGGAAAAAAAAAAAAGTGTCCCCCTTTCCCCATTGCTATCCTAATCCTGTGTTTGGCTCACGTTTCCTATGCTTAATTCCCTCGTCAATCTCTGACTAGTATTGCGCCAGTTCCCCTGCCGTGAAACAATCCCCACAGCATTATGCGCCACCAGTGTGCAATGTTTATCCGTAGGGATGGTTTCCGCGAAGCGTTTCCCTCCACGATGATGATCTCTTGGCTTAAATCAGAGCAATTAAATAGGGAGAGTTCAATGTCTGTGGTGTTTCATGTCAGACCAGAGAAGTCTTGTTTCTCAATAGGTCCTGAGAGGTCCTTTAGATGCCTTTTGGCAAACCTCAAGCGAGCCTGTCCATGGGCCTTTTACCTGGAGGAAGTGGCTTCCGCTGGCCACTCTACTAATAGAAAGGCCTGATTGGGTGGGATGTGCG
>NC_036850.1:4584475-4590502 GCF_002910315.2 Salvelinus sp. IW2-2015 | reverse complement strand
CAATCTAATCTTGACGTCGCAGAAGTCAAGGGATCACTTATTTTGGAGTCTACTCTTCACCACTGACGGCATCATCGTTTAACAGTGGGGAAAAAAGCAGAGAAGGCAAGCGACAATATGAACGAAGTCCTTTGTATGAAGACTTTGAAAAATGTATGAGGTGAATTCGAGGTACGGTAAATGGTAGGACAGGTGCAGTGTTAACCATTTGAAAAACAGACGCACCATGACACCCAAAACCATTGCTGCAGCAGCGCAGCTACATTTTGAGTTCACATGAAATTTTGCTTGATTGTTTTAACGGAAAACTGAACAAACAAAATTGCAGTTTTTAAACGTTAGTATTTTTCCCCCATTTTGTCACAATCCCTAACACACACCCGGTTTGGAATAATGTCTATGCCCACAAAATCAGGGAATTCAACACCCAATAGTCAATACAGAAGACAATTAAAGAGTCTCTAAAGACTGGCAAGGGTAACGGTACTGACCTCGTAGAGAGAGAGATGGCCTTCATCCCACAGTGCACCCTATTCCCCTATACAAAGTATTCGGAAAGGATTTCAGACCCCTTGACTTTTTCCAGATTTTACATTTAATTTACATTTAAGTCACATTAGCAGACGCTCTTATCCAGGAGCGACTTACAATCGGTGCATTCACCTTATGACATCCAGTGGAACAGCACCTTTACAAATAGTGCATCTAAATCTTTTAAGGGGGGGGGGGGGGGGGGGGGGTCAGAAGGATACTTTATCCATCCTAGGTATTCCTAAAGAGGTGGGGTTTCAGGTGTCTCCGCGACAGGTGGTGATTGGACTCCGCTGTCCTGGCGTCGGTTGAGGGAGTTTGTTCCACTCATTGGGGGCCAGAGCAGCGAACAGTTTTGACTGGGCTTGCGCGGGGGAACTGTACTTCCTCAGTGGTAGGGAGGCGAGCAGGCCAAGGTGGATGAACGCAGTGCCCTATTTGGGTGTAGGGCCTGCATCAGAGCCTGAAGGTACTGAGGTGCCGTTCCCTCACAGCTCCGTAGGCAAGCACCATGGTCTTGTAGCGGATGCGAGCTTCAACTGAAGCCAGTGGAGGGAGCGGCAGGAGCGGGGTGACGGAGAGAACTTGGAAGGTTGAACACCAGACGGGCTGCCGCGTTCTGGATGAGTTGTAGGGGTTTAATGGCACAGGCAGGGAGCCCAGCCAACAGCGAGTTGCAGTAATCCAGACGGGAGATGACAAGTCCTGATTAGGACCTGCGCCGCTTCTGTGTGAGGCAGGGTCGTACTCTGCGGATGTTGTAGAGCATGAACCTACAGGAACGGGCCACCGCCTTGAGCTGTAGTTGAGACCGAACAGGGTGTTGTCCAGGATCACGCCAAAGGTTCTTAGCGCTCTTGGGAAGGAGACACAATGGAGTTTGTCAACCGTGATGGCGAGATCATGGAACGGGCAGTCCCTTCTCCCGGGAGGAAGAAGCACGCTCCGTCTTGCCGAGGTTCAGCTTGAGGTGGTGATCCGTCATCCACACTGATATTGTCTGCCAGACATGCAGAGATGCGTATTCGCCAGCCTGGTCATCAGAAGGGGGAAAGGAGATTAATTGATCAATTGTGTGTCGTCTCGCATAGCATGATAGGAGAGACCCATGTGAGGTTATGACAGAGCCAAGTGACTTGGTGTATAGCGACGAACAGGAGAGGGCCCAGAACAGAGCCCTGGGGGACACCAGTGGTGAGACGCGTGGTGAGGAGACAGATTCTCGCCACGCCACCTGGTAGGAGCGACCTGTCAGTAGGACGCAAATCCAAGCGTGGGCCGCGCCGGGATGCCAACTCGGAGAGGGTGGAGAGGAGGATCTGATGTTTCACAGTATCGAAGGCAGGCGACGATAGGTCTAGAAGGATGAGAGCAGAGGAGAGAGAGTTTAGCTTTAGCAGTGCGGAGCGCCTCCGTGATACAGAGAAGAGCAGTCTCAGTTGAATGACTAGTCTTGAAACCTGATGATTTGGATCAAGAAGGTCATACTGAGAGAGATAGCAGGAGAGCTGGCCAAGGACGCACGTTTTCAAAGAGTTTTGGAGAGAAAAAAAGAAAGGATACTGGTCTGTAGTTGTTGACATCGGAGGGATCGAGTGTAGGTTTCTTCAGAAGGGGTGCATACTCTCCGCTCTCTTGAAGACGGAAGGGACGTAGCCAGCGTCAGGGATGAGTTGATGAGCGAGGTGAGGTAAGGGTGAAGGTCTCCGGAAATAGTCTCTGGAGAAGAGAGGAGGGGATAGGGTCAAGCGGGCGGTTGTTGGGCGGCGGCCCGTCACAAGACGCGAGATTTCATCTGGAGAGAGAGGGGAGAAAGAGGTCAAAGCACAGGGTAGGGCAAGTGTGAGCAGAAACCAGCAGGTTGTGTTGACTTAGCAAACGATGATCGATGTCGTCGACCTCTTTTCAAATGGTTGACGAAGTCATCTGCCAGAGAGGGAGGAGGGGGGGGGGGGGGGGGGAGGATTCAGGAGGAGGAGAAGGTGGCAAAGAGCTTCTAGGGTTAGAGGCAGATGCTTGGAATTTAGAGTGGTAGAAAGTGGCTTTGGCAGCAGAGACAGAGGAGGAAATGTAGAGAGGAGGGAGTGAAAGGATGCCAGGTCGCCAGAGGAGGCGAGTTTTTCCTCCATTTCCGCTCGGCTCGCCCGGAGCCTGTTCTGTGAGCTCGCACTGAGTCGTCGAGCCACGAGCGGGAGGGAGGACCGAGCCGGCCTGGAGGATAGGGACATAGAGAGATCAAAGGATGAGAAAGGGAGGAGAGGAGGGTTGAGGAGGCAGAGTCATGGAGATAGGTTTGAGAAGGTTTGCGATTCTCTCTCTGGGAGTGCTGCAGAGATGGTTGTCTTTCTGGATGGTTCTCCCATCTCCACAGAGGACCTCTGGTGCTCTGTCAAAGTGACCATTGGGTTCTGGAGGCCACTGTGTTCTTGGGGACCTTCAATGCTGCAGAAATGTTTTGTCACCTTTCCCGGATCTATACCTCGACACAATCCTGTCCCYGAGCTCTCGGACAATTCCTTTGKCCTCATGGCTTGGTTTTTGCATCTCAAGGATGATCATTGGAAACAGGATGCACCTGAGCTCAATTTCGAGTCTCATAGCAAAGGGTCTGAATACTTAAGGTATTTATATTTTAGTTTTTTATAAACTAAAATATACATTTTTTATAAATTTGCTAAATATTCTAAAAACGTGTTTTCGCGTCGTCATTATGGGGTATTGTGTGTAGATTGATGCGAAAAATAATAGTATTTAATCAATTTTAGAATAAGGCTGTAACGTAACAAAATGTTGAAAAAGTCAACGGGTCAGAATACTTGCACTGTGTAGGGGGCACTATTATAGGGATTTAGGGTGCTATTTAGGATGGATCCAGGGTAAAATAATATGTTTTGTTTTAAAGAGAGGGAAAAGAGAGTAAAGAGGTGAGGAATTAAAGAGTGACAAGAGAGTTAAGAGGATAGAGGGAAAGAGGCCTCGTAGAACGAGAAGCAGTTGGAGGAGTTTAAGTGTAAGAGAACCAGATTAAGAAGTGAGGATGGAGAGCGTGTAAGAGAGCCTTTGGGAAGTGAGAAGGAATTAAGAAATAAAAATAGTTTAAAAGATAGAGGGGGTGGTTATTGATGTAGTGGCGAAACTCGTTCGCTACACCCCAGCACCTTGGCAGTCCCAGTGCGCCTCGCGGGATGTTAAAGCCGAAATTGAGTTTTTAACAACATTAACTAGCTGTCTGACACCTCTATAGCCTACTTTATAACTAATACACTCACACACACACACACACACACAGACACACACACACACACACTCACACACGTATGCATCTCAGCGTGTGCACACACACCAGCCATTCCCCTGTGGTCCTGTGCAGTGAGGGCAAACGTCTCAAAGTCACCCTGAAGACACACACTCCCACATTTCCTTCCTTCACACACACACACTTCTGTCCCTATTTATTTTACAGAATGCTGTCAGAGACACACCTGATTTTAAAACAAAGGAATGAGAGACACANTTTGGGAAGTGAGAAGGAATTAAGAAATAAAAATAGTTTAAAAGATAGAGGGGGTGGTTATTGATGTAGTGGCGAAACTCGTTCGCTACACCCCAGCACCTTGGCAGTCCCAGTGCGCCTCGCGGGATGTTAAAGCCGAAATTGAGTTTTTAACAACATTAACTAGCTGTCTGACACCTCTATAGCCTACTTTATAACTAATACACTCACACACACACACACACACACAGACACACACACACACACACTCACACACGTATGCATCTCAGCGTGTGCACACACACCAGCCATTCCCCTGTGGTCCTGTGCAGTGAGGGCAAACGTCTCAAAGTCACCCTGAAGACACACACTCCCACATTTCCTTCCTTCACACACACACACTTCTGTCCCTATTTATTTTACAGAATGCTGTCAGAGACACACCTGATTTTAAAACAAAGGAATGAGAGACACAACCTGACCTGCAGCAYCGCCAATGTCTCTCCACTCCCTGCGTCCGGTGATMTATCTGTGGCGAGACAGAAGCYTATGAGATGTGTTTGTATGAGTGCAGTAATTAACCACAGGAGTCTGAGAGTCAACATACACACACACAAAGAGATGTTGGAGTTTAGAGAGAGAAAAACAGCACACAGTGYGCCGGAACAAAACATCTGAGAACTACTCGGAGCTGGCAGGMTAATAAATTAAACGCAGCATCGTTTATCATGCTCATTTGATTTGTATGACTAGGAAATGGATGAGGTGGGATTTTCATAGGGTTACGGATTTTTTTTCCCAATTTTTTTTTCTTCAGTTGCCTACTTTTTTGTTTGTTCAAGAAACGAGGGCATACTTTGTGTGAGGATGTCCCATGATCCTATAGATGAAATGGAGGCCTGGTTATCTGTGTCTCGGACCAATCAGAAGACCTGAAACTTGGGTGGGAGTTTGCTGCGGATTTCGATAGGCCAGTGATTCACTTTCTTCCGTCCCTTTAACTCTAGTGTCCTCTCTGTGCCCTGTGTCCTGCCATKACTCTTCTGRCTTCTTCTTGTGCCTCTTACTGATGAAATGATCTCTCTCTATTTCACTTTCTCTCCAACTCTCACTTTCTCCCCCCCCCCCTGTGTTTTAGTGCTGAAGGTCCTTGAGGAGCTGAGCTGCATCGGGCAGACAGCAGGGTGTAATTCCCCAGGCCTGCTTTATGTACTGCTCAGACAGGTGCTCAGGATATACGACCCCCTGACACTGCCTGACCACACCTCCTCTACCTATCCCCCTCTTCTTAGACAGAAGGAAAGGAGGGTTGAAAAAGTGAGTTATGTAGAAAGGGGAGAGAGGGAGACTAGATTGAAATGCTMCTGCCGTGCACATCACTGCAGTGCCGGGTGGAATAGATGGAAGTTGTTCTGCCTTGGGAGAACTTGGAAAGGGAGGTGTGTGTGTGTGCATGCGTGCTTGATTTTATTTATGAAAAAATATATATATATAAATTTAAAAAATACAGCTTAAAAGTGCACATGATCACGCATGAAAACATTAAACAACCCTTTTTCAGTGTGGTCCTTGAAAAACAAAGTGTTTGTGTGCGTGCAATATTTGCTACCTCTAATCGATGTCTGCAAAGTTACCTGTAGATAACGTCAGTGCCACATCTGCATTTTGGTCCAAAAAGCATTGGACTTGGTCGGGCCATCATTTTCACTCACACAAACATTTGGTGCTAAGAAATGCATTTTATTCATATGATGCACACATGAATTTATTATAGAAAATGGTGAGAAAATAATAAGATTGAAAATAAAAAGGGACATTTTATGATCATACTAGTTGGTATGATTCATGAGAATTATATGTCAATGTATTTATTCAACTTTTAACAGGGAGTCACTATTGAGACCAAGGTCTCTTTTTGCAAGGGAGCCCTGATACACAATGTATAAAATGCAAAATAATATCCAATATAATTCAAATATTCAAGTAAAACCATCACATTCCTC
>NC_036850.1:4582933-4584275 GCF_002910315.2 Salvelinus sp. IW2-2015 | reverse complement strand
GCAAGGAGGGTCCCAATCAGTATTGTGTGAAATGTCTGAGATGGCACCAGAAAAGATCAGGCACCAGAACATCCAGTTGACTGTCAAGAGACAGTACACGTAATAAGTTGCATTTCTTTGTATATCGAGTAAATCCCACTCTTACCGTCTGCCATTCTCCTGTTCTCGCTGTATCCGGTCCCATTACCTTTATGCATGTTGTTTATGAATAGGTCTGTGGCAGAGGTGTCAAAAGTGTACCTTGTCTTGTTCTTACCTCTGCCATGTGAGGTCAGTTTGACCTGATGGGCTGGAGAGGCCGTGGCCACCCTCTGTTTGGAGAAATATGAGAGGGAGAAGGGCGAGAGATGAACAGAGACAATAAACATCCACATTRTTTGAAGATAATACTTTGAGCACACACTTTACACACTAGGTCTGATTGTAGGTATCCGAACAGTTCATTATTAAAATAGAAACATTTTAACCTGTAGTTTGGCAACCATCAAGGAGGGAAGGTGGATATSATAGCTTTAGAGCCTTCTTACCTTTACACTTTACTGGTTGGTCATCCTTCCATCTCTCTCTTGATGGAAAGTCTTTTCCTCACCCACTARCTTTCTTCTGGCTTGTTTTGGCATTCATTATAATTAATCACTGTCAATCCACCATTCTTTGAAAGTTTGGAAGACCTCTTTTTTTCATCCCGTCTTTTGCGTTTGTTCAATTCATACACTCTTAGAATTTTTTTTTTGCTATCTAGAACCTAAAACGTTTCTTCTTCTGTCCCCATAGGAGAACCCTTTCAAGAACCCTTTGGTTCCAGGTATAACCCTTCTGGTTCCCGGTAGAACCTTTTTGTGTTCCATGTAGAACCCTTTCTGCAGTGAGTTCTACATGGAACACAAAAGGGTGCTCCTATGGGGACAGCTGAAGAACCCTTTTGGAACCCTTTTCTCTAAGAGTGTAGCTTCAATTCACCAAAATATCATGAACCTTTGTTTTTTCTCTTACCTTGGAAGATGGGCCCTGGTCAAAAGTAGTGCACATTATAGGGAATAGGGTGCCATTTGGGATGCAGTCCCGGTATGGAGCGCGCCAGTGAGTGTAATGGACTAGGATAGCGCATTTCTGTGGCTGTGCGTGGTTAACGTTCGTGGCATGTTGATGTTTGACGTCTCTGTGAAAGGACCAGCAGTAGCCTGTGTGAAGTTGGGTTAATAAACCGTCAATTTTTAAACTCAAATCCTCTATCTGAACAAACTGTTCCTTTATGATCTAGTCAGGTCATTACATTGGTGTCAGAAGTAAAAACGTTGATAAAAGTTAGCCAGCTAGCTAGCTGACTTCCGTGGCTAGCTAC
>NC_036850.1:4581046-4582811 GCF_002910315.2 Salvelinus sp. IW2-2015 | reverse complement strand
CGCTAGGTGAGAGGCCGGGGGTTGAAAATGCTTGCGAGGGACATCCGAAGCATCAGGAGGAGATCGCCCAGGGCGTTTGGAGCCGCCACGACGGCCGTTGAGGCAGGACCGATAGCAGTGGATCGACGGCTGAAGCGGCATGAGTGCGTTGCGTCGACTGTGGTTCCGCGGATTGGTGGTGGGCGGTTACCAAAGAGGGTGATGTCGACGGCGGCGGGGCAGGAATCTGTGGCCAGGACTGTACACCAAACCATGGCTTGCCGTCGCGTAGTTGTGAAGACCCCGGAAGTATTCCGGTAAGGAGCAGTTGGGAAGCTTTACATGCTTCAGTTTGACCACCCCTAGTTTCATTTTAGGGAGTGTGTCGAATGAAATAGAGCCCGGCAGTTGGCTTATGCCTCACGGATGATGCTCTGGCCTGTTTGATATTGTTCACCCCGCAGGGACAGACTATGATTATGGTGCTTTAGTGGGAGCACTGAGGAGGCGCTATGGACATTGTATATAGCCACGGGCTGCTGTGCGCTCCGAACTGGAGTTAATAGACGCAGGCAGCCTGGGAGCCACTACCGGTGCTAGCTAATGACATTGAGATCATATGCTTCACATGCCCCCCTCCGTGCAGTGCGAGCTTGCACGGACAAAGTTCATACAGGCGCTCTCTCCTACGGAGCTGCTGATACAGACCCAGCTGGCTCATCCTGAGTCATTGCAGATAGCCTTGGAGATGGTTTGGAGAGGGAGCTGGTGTGGGCTGGGGCTTTGATGGGGGTGCAGGGAGACAGACCACTGTGCCCGCTAGAGGGCACGCCAACCACCATCATCTTCAGGAGGAGCCCACCGGCACAGACGGGGAAGCAAGGCTCCACTTCCCCCAGAAGCAGACGGATGGAGCCTGTTGTTGTGGTGGGCCGGACCTGTGTTGGGGACTTTTGTCATGTCACTGTGGAGGGGGTGCCCTGCTCTGCCCTGGTGGACACTGGGTCCACAGTAACCCTGGTGAGGCCGGATATTGTGCCAGGTTGGACTCAGTTTGAGCCCACAACTGTGCAGCTCCGCACAGTCACAGTTGAGCTGGCACCCATGAAAGGGAAGGGAATGATGACTCTGACYGTAGGGGGCAGGTCTGTGCGTCATCCTGTGTGGGTGGCGGCTGTGCAGGACCCTTGTTTCCTGGGGTTGGACTTTCTTAGGAGCACAGGCAGCCAGTTAGACCTAAATGGGGGCACACTGAGCTTCCAGGGAGGGCCAGCAGTCACCATGGCCCCCCTAATGTCACATTCACTCAACCCAACAAACCCTTTACTCCAACAGTTAATGCATCAGAGACACATGGCTGTGTCCCACATCTGCGTGTGACTTTTCCACAGCCCCCCTGTCACCTACGGCTGTGTGTTGCATTCCCCCAGCTACCTCCACGACACATCCCTCCATGAGTCCGGGCCGCGCCCCCCCAGCCCAGCTATCTCAGATGGGAGAGGAGAGGACACTGTCTACAGTGAGGGAGAAGCTAGCCCAGCCAGGGCTCCTGTGCTACCACCAAAGCCCACTCCTGGGCTACAATATCCGGACCCCTTCTACTGCCGGTATGGGGAACGGAACCCTGCATATCCTCTACAACTGGACTACCGACATAATCTGCCCGAGGATTCCAACAGGCCCCTCAGGCGCGATGTCCGCTGAAGGCCCATTCTGCTAACCGCAGCCTACTAGCTACCTAGAGCTACTTGGAACCCTACTAATTCCACGACTGGTCTATCAACGT
>NC_036850.1:4573882-4575449 GCF_002910315.2 Salvelinus sp. IW2-2015 | reverse complement strand
CATTCCCCCAGCTACCTCCACGACACATCCCTCCGTGAGTCCAGGCCGCGCCCCCCCAGCCCAGCTACCTCAGATGAGAGAGGAGAGGACACTGTCTYCAGTGAGGGAGATATGGGGGAGGAACTGTGTTGGTCTTGACCCRGAGCAGCAGGAACGGTTGTGGCAGTTGCTGTTTGAATTCAGAGACAGCTTTGCGCTGAGTGAGGAAGAGGTGGGCCAGACTCATCTGATGCAGCATGAGATCGACACAGGTGATGCTAGACCCATCAAGATGCGTCCCCGCCGTATCCCGCTGGCATGCCAGGAGGCGGCAGACAAGGCTGTGTTGGAGATGCAGCGGGCAGACTTCATRGAGCCCTCAGACAGCCCCTGGGCGGCGCCAGTTGTCATGGTTCCTAAGAAGGGGGGAAAGCTGAGGTTCTGTGCGGACTACAAGCGGCTGAATGAGGTAACCAGGAAGGGTTACATTCCCCATACCACGTATCGATGAGTCGCTGGACCTGGTTAGGGGGTCCTCCTGGTTCTCCTCACTAGACCTCCGCAGTGGCTACTGGCAGGTGCCCCTCTCCCCAGAGGCCAGAGCCAAAACTGTGTTCTCCACTAACAGAGGACACTGGCAGTTCAAGGTCCTGTGCTTTGGCCTGTGCAACGCTCCAGCTACTTTTGAGCGTTTGATGGACAGGTTGCTGGATGGAATCCCCCGACAGCAGTGTCTGGTATACCTCGATGACATCCTGGCAAATGGCAGCTCCTTCCAGTCAGGTCCGAAGCTCCACCCCGAGAAGTGCCACTTCATGAGGAGAGAGGTGTCCTTCTTGGGCCACCGAGTGGGGAAGGAGGGGATCAGCACCATGGAGGACAAGGTGGGGGCTGAGGACAAGGTGGGGGCCTTCAACACCCTCAAACGTGCACTGATCGAGGCCCCTGTGCTTGCCCCCCCTGACCTCACCTTGCCCTTTATCCTAGACACAGACTTGAGCAATGTGGGCATGGGTGGGGTGCTGGCCCAGGTGGGGCCAGAGGGGGAGAGAGTGGTGGCGTACTTCAGCAGAACATTTGACAAACATGAGCGCCGCTACTGTGTCACCCGGCGGGAGCTCTTGGCTGTTCTGGCTTCCATCAAACACTTCAAGTACTACCTGGGTGGCCAGCCCTTTACTGTAAGGACTGACCACTCTGCTCTCCAGTGGCTCATGTCTTTAAGAGAGCCAGAGGGGCAGGTGGCACGCTGGTTGGAGCAGCTTCAGCCGTATGACTTCACAGTGGTGCACAGGGCAGGGGCACGCAACTCCAACGCCGCCGCCACTGTGAGCAGAGAGAGGGACGTGAGAGAGAGCTGTGTGCAGAGGAGGGGGTCTGTGCCACAGTGTGTCGGGCGAGCGGGCCTGTCTGCTGTGAGCTGCAGACTGTTGACGTGGCTGAATGGGGGCAGCAGCATGGACGGGACACAGACCTACAGCCAGTGCTACAGTGGGTAGAGGCGCAGGTGAGGCCACCGTGGGAAGAGGTGACAGCGCTCTCACTCGCGACCAAAAGGTTGTGGTCAAAGTTTGAGAGACTGCGGCTG
>NC_036850.1:4568863-4571269 GCF_002910315.2 Salvelinus sp. IW2-2015 | reverse complement strand
CACATCGGGACACTCTGCGACCATCACGGCCACGCAGGCAAAGGAGACCTCCGGGTCGCTTCAGAGACTTTGTTTGTTCCCTCGGGGACGAGGGACTTTGTGGTCGGAGGGGCTGTGTAGCGACCCGCACAGACAGCTGTGTGTTATGTGTTAGGCTATTAGTTAGTTGTGTTGTACTACCAGTACCCAGTGTTTGCGGGGTCTGACATGCCAATCAACCTGCTATCTGCCAATCATGGGAATGCCTGGAATGTTCTGATGCCGGGCATCCTGGTGGTTGGCGGAGTGGCGTGGAGGGGGGTTGGGCAGGGGGATGGAGCATTGGAAGTTAAGACCAGGTTTAGCCATTGTTCTCTCTCTTACGTCTGGCCTTCACAAGAGAAGGTCACTGTTGGTTTGTGGGGTATCCTTCGTTTATTTGGCGTGGGCTACGGCCAAACAGTACCCTGTGTGAAGTTGGGTTAATAAACTGTCAATTCGTAAACTCAAACCTCTGTCTGGACAATTGTTCCTTTATGATCTAGTCAGGTCATTACAATATGCTATGCGGTTCGTAAGGATAGCGTAGCCAACATAACGTGTAGCGTAACTTATTAAAAAAGTTATTACATTGCTCAACATTTTCTTAATGTGTCATTAGTTAAAGCAATGAATTTGTATGCGTTCTTGTCGGACTTTGGCTGCATATTTTCCACCATTTTCTTCAAATCTGAAACGTTTTGAAGCCACGCCCATTCCCGAAGAAATGCATTATGGGCCCTAAAAGTAAGGAAATAGTGTCCACTGCGTGTATACTTTGTTTTTTGGCTAATGTAGTACGACATCCGGGAACTTTTGGAATACTAACTCTATCCATACTAGGACCAAAAAGCATACTATACACTCAATTTACGTCACAAATAGTACGGTCAGTGTGGTTAGTATAAGTATTCGAACATAGCTRAGAATTTTTCTCCCAGTTTTCCTCCAAGTTTTTTTTCTTTCTTTTATTTGATCCCAAACTCGTTTTATTTACCCTGCAGGGGTTGCGTTTAATCAGAGGACTATCGCAGGTCAAGCAATTACTCTTTTGGCCTTTTTTAAACCCCAAAWGGGAACTTGTTCTCTATATCCCTCAAACTCAACTCTGGACCTCGAAGCAAGTTCCACTGCATTTTTTTATTGATCCTCTCTAAATCGGGGACTGATTTAGACAGTGGGTGCAATTAATTATTAGTTCGAACAGAAAACCAGCAGGCTCTGGACGTCGTAGGAGTAAGGGTGTGTTGAATACTCCTTGCCCTATATGGTGCATGTTTTTGACCAAAACCCTATGGGCCTGGTCAAGAGTGTGCACTAAAAAGGGAATAGGGTGCCATTTGGACACAACTTCTGTAGCTTACCCCTGCATAGCCCCTTCCCAGTCTGGCTCCCCTCAAGCTCTGAGAATACCGAGGGGTTGTGAGGTGGGTTCCATTTCGCGCCTTTTCCCAGCCCTTCGTCATTCATCTGGGGAAAAATGGGTCATGTTCAGTATCTGCACATTTTTCGCAGGTTGACATTTGTCATGAATCTTGCCCTGGCGCCAGAACTAAACGATTTACGCTAGTATAGGCCAGCTGGCAAAGTCAAAATAGTCTATTTGTAACGATTCATCCAAACCATCTCAATTGGGTTGAGGTCGGGTGATTGTGGAGACAGGTCACCTGATGCAGCACTCGCATCATTGTCCTTCTTGGTCAAATAGCACTTACACAGCCTGGAGGTGTGTTTTGGGTCATTGTCTGTTGAAAAACAAATGATAGTCCCACTAAGCTCCAAAACAGATGGGATGGCGTATCGCTGCAGAATCTGTGGGTGACATGCTGGTTAAGTGTGCCTTGAATTCTAAGTAATCACTGGCAGTGTCCAGCAAAGCACCGATCACACCACTCAGCCATGCTTCACAGTGGGAACCCACATGCGGAGATCATGCCTTCACCTACTCTGCGTTCTCACAGCAGTTGGAACCAAAATCTCAATGAACTCATCAGACCAAAGATAGATTTCCGCTGGGTCTAATTGTCCATTGGTCGTGTTTCTTGGCTCAAGCAAGTCTCTTCTTCTTGATGATGAAGATAGGGGGAGCAGATTGGCGGACTGAACGTAGCTATGGTCGAGGCACCTCAAGATAAAAACGTAATATCAATATCGGTAGTTGACTAAATTTTAGCACTACACACCTGGTGGGTGATAACCTTCAATCTGGATAACAACACAAAACAAATCTTAAGACTAGAGAAATGTATCGACAATATTACGAAACAAGCAACACCCAAACATGACGAGAGGTAAGACAGGGGAACCGATTTCAAAAAGGAAACGTGACTCTTCTACAGACCAGACGATCTTAATATTTTACTTACCGGGATGGGTAAGGTTGAACGC
>NC_036850.1:4526532-4568838 GCF_002910315.2 Salvelinus sp. IW2-2015 | reverse complement strand
GGGGACTGATTTAGACAGTGGGTGCAATTAATTATTAGTTCGAACAGAAAACCAGCAGGCTCCAGACCTCGTAGAGTAAGTGTTGAATACTCCTTGCCCTATATGGTGCACTGTTTTTGACCAAAACCCTATGGGCCCTGGTCAAAGAGTGTGCACTAAAAAGGGAATAGGGTGCCATGGGACAACAAACTTACTGTAGCCTACCCCTGCATAGCCCCTTCCCAGTCTGGCTCCCCTCAAGCTCTGAGCAATACCGAGGGGTTGTGAGGCTGGGTTCCATTTCCGCCCCTTTTCCCAGCCCTTCGTCATTCATCTGGGGGAAAAATGGGTCATGTTCAGTATCTGCACATTTTTCGCAGGTTGACATTTGTCATGAATCTTGCCCTGGCGGCAGAACTAAACGATTTACGCTAGATAGGGCCAGCTGAAAAGTCAAAATAGTCTATTTTGTAACGATTTCATCCCAAACCATTCAATTGGGTTGAGGTCGGGTGATTGTGGAGACCAGTCACCTGATGCAGCACTCCATCATTGTCCTTCTTGGTCAAATAGCACTTACACAGCCTGGAGGTGTGTTTTGGGTCATTGTCTGTTGAAAAACAAATGATAGTCCCACTAAGCTCCAAAACAGATGGGATGGCGTATCACTGCAGAATGCTGTGGGTAGCCATGCTGGTTAAGTGTGCCTTGAATTCTAAGTAATCACTGGCAGTGTCACCAGCAAAGCACCGATCACACCACTCAGCCATGCTTCACAGTGGGAACACGCATGCGGAGATCATCCGTTCCCTACTCTGCGTCTCACATTTTGAACTCATCAGACCAAAGGAATGATTTCCACCGTCTTTATATGTCCATTGCTCGT
The DNA here is from genome assembly GCF_002910315.2 of Salvelinus sp. IW2-2015. Taxonomy (NCBI): domain Eukaryota; kingdom Metazoa; phylum Chordata; class Actinopteri; order Salmoniformes; family Salmonidae; genus Salvelinus; species Salvelinus sp. IW2-2015. The sequence continues at coordinate 4,567,973 of NC_036850.1, read as the reverse complement.
GTTTCTTGGCCCAAGCAAGTCTCTTCTTCTTGATGATGTAAGATAGAGGAGAGCAGATGGCGGACTGAACGTACTATGTGCGAGGCACTCAAGATAAAAACGTAATATCAATATCGGTAAGTGAGACTAATTTTAGCACTACACAATCTGGTGGGTATAAACCTTCAATCTGGATAACAACACAAAACAAATCTTAAGACTAGAGAAATGTGAAGCGTCCTCTAAAGACAACAAAAGACAATAATACAGAAACTCAGCCTCTCTCAATCACCCCCCTCCGTTCCTCTTCCCTTCTTCCTTGTTCTCCCTTCTCTTTCTTTCTTCCCACACCCCGTTATTCACCTCCTTCTTTTCCATTCTCTTCTCTTCTTCTTTCTCCTCCTCTGCCCTCCTTTCCTCCCTCTCCCTCTACGATACGCACTCCCGGTTTGGTGTTGGAGCGAGTAGTTGCATTCCGCTTTGCTCCACAGGTAGTATTACAGGTAGTTCATTACATTTCATTTCATTACAGCTACAACAGTTTGATTTGTTTGATCTTAGCTGGCTACATAGCCGTCTTTCGTATCCAAGATAATTGTGCTAGTCTAGGTACTTGTCGAGGTTACCGTAGCCAGTTAGAGGTTACCTAGCCAGAACTACACTTTCAAATCAAAGTCTCAGACAACGCAGCACTGCTAGCTAGCCTATTTCCCCAGCCAGCAGTACTATATCAATTTTAGTCAATAAGATTTTTATGCAACGTTAAGCTTAACTTTCTGAAACATTCGAGACGTGTAGTCCACTGTCATTCCAATCTCCTTTTGCATGTAGGAGCCTCTTCTGTACCTGTCAACTATTGTGTCTGTCTAGTCACCTGTTCTCTCCTCTCTGCACCAGACATCAAAACGTTCCTACGTGAGCCGCGTGGCCGCTCTACTCTACCGGTGGTGGGTCCCAGCGCGCACGACTCCATGTGGAGTTCCAGGTCTAAGGCAGCCTCTGAAACTGCCGATCTGCGGCCAACAAGTGCAGAGTTCATCTCAGCCTATGCTTCCCTCCAGTTCCTCGGACTTCTTGCACTGACGGAAACATGGATTACCACTGATAACACTGCTACTGCCTACTGCTCTCCGTCCTCGTCTGCCCACGTGTTCTGCATACCCCGAGAGCCTTCTGGTCAGCGGGGTTGGGGGGGTTTTTTGGCACTGGGTATCGCTCATCTCTCCCAGTGGACTTCTCTCTTTCTCCCCTGACCCATCTGTCTATCCTCCTTGAATTCCATTCTGTCACAGTTACAGCCCTTTCAAGCTAACATCCTTATCATTTACGCCCCCAGGTTCCCTTGAGAGTTCATCAATGAGCTTGACGCCCTGATAAGTTCCTTTCCCTGGGATGGCTCACCTCTCACAGTTCTTGGTGCACTTTACACTCCCCACGTCTACCTTTGCTCATTCCTCTCTGGCCTCCTTCTTTTCCACTTCCATCTCCTCTTTTGACCTCACCCTCTCAACCTTCCCCCCTCTCACAAGGCAGGCAATACGCTTTGGACCTCATCTTTACTTATGATGCTGTTCTTCCAGTTTCTAATCTCACTGCAAACTCGCCCTCCAAGTCTCCGACCACTACCTTGTGTCCTTTTTCCCTCTCGCTTCTCATCCAACCACTTCCACACTGCCCCTACTCGGATGGTATCGCGGCGCCGTCCCAACCTTCGCTCTTCTCTCCGCCTACTCTCTCCTCTTCCATCCTTCATCTCTTCTCTTGCTCAAACCTTCTCCCAAGCCTTCTCCTGATGTCTGTGCCTCCTCAAAACCTCCCTCTCCTCCCTTTCTGCATCCTTTGACTTCTCTATGTCCCCTATCCTCCAGGCCGGCTGCGTCCCCCCCTCCTGCTCCGTGCTCGACGACTCATTGGCGAGCTCACAGAACAGGGGCTTTCCACGGCGCGGCGGAAATGGAGGGAAAACTCGGCCTCCCCTGCGGACCTGGCATCCTTTCACTCCCTCCTCTCTAACATTCTCCTCTTCTGTCTTCTGCTGCTAAAAGCCAATTTCTATCCACTCCTAAATTCCAAGCATTCTGCCTCTAAACCCTTAGGAAGCTTTTGCCACCTTCTCCTCCCTCCTGAATCTCCTCCCTCCTTCCCCTCCTCCCTCTCTGCTGATGATTCGTCTAACCATTTTGAAAAAGAAGGTCGACGACATCCGATTCCTCGTTTGCCTAAGTCAAACGACACGCTGGTTCTGCTCACACTGCCCTACCCTTCGCTTTGACCTCATTCTCTCCCTCTCTCTCAAGATAAATCCTCGCGTCTTGTGACGGCCGGCCGCCCAACAACCTGCCCGCTTGACCTACCCCTCCTCTCTTCCCAGACCATTCCGGAGGACCTTCTCCCTTACCCACCTCGCTCACAAACTAATCCTTGACCGCTTGGAACGTCCCTTCCGTCTTAAGAGCGCGAGAGTGCACCCCTTTGAAAAAACCGTACACTCCGAATCCCTCCGATGTCAACAACTACAGACCAGTATCCCTTCTTTCTTTCTCTCCAAAAACTCTTGAATGTGCCGTCCTGCCAGCTCTCCTGCTATCTCTCTCAGAATGACCTTCTTGATCCAAATCAGTCAGGTTTCAAGACTAGTCATTCAACCGAGACTGCTCTTCTCTGTGTCACGGAGGCGCTCCGCACTGCTAAAGCTAACTCTCTCTCCTCTGCTCTCATCCTTCTAGACCTATCGGCTGCCTTTGATACTGTGAACCATCAGACTCTCCTCTCCACCCTCTCCGAGCATCTCGGCGCGGCCCACGCTTGGATTGCGTCCTACCTGACAGGTCGCTCCTACCAGGTGGCGTGGCAGAATCTGTCTCCGCACCACGTGCTCTCACCACTGGTGTCCCCCAGGCTCTGTTCTAGGCCCTCTCCTATTCTCGCTATACACCAAGTCACTTGGCTCTGTCATATCCTCACATGGTCTCTCCTATCATTGCTATGCAGACGACACACAATTAATCTTCTCCTTTCCCCCCTCTGATAACCAGGTGGTGAATCGCATCTCTGCATGTCTGACAGACATATCAGTGTGGATGACGGATCACCACCTCAAGCTGAACCTCGGCAAGACGGAGCTGCTCTTCCCTCCCGGGGAAGGACTGCCCGTTCCATGATCTCGCCATCACGGTTGACAACTCCATTGTGTCCTCCTCCCAGAGTGCTAAGAACCTTGGCGTGATCCTGGACAACACCCTGTCGTTCTCAACTAACATCAAGGCGGTGACCCGTTCCTGTAGGTTCATGCTCTACAACATTCGCAGAGTACGACCCTGCCTCACGCAGGAAGCGGCGCAGTCCTAATCCAGGCACTTGTCATCTCCCGTCTGGATTACTGCAACTCGCTGTTGGCTGGGCTCCCTGCCTGTGCCATTAAACCCCTACAACTCATCAAGAACGCCGCAGCCCGTCTGGTGTTCAACTTCCCAAGTTCTCTCACGTCACCCCGCTCCTCCGCTCTCTCCACTGGCTTCCAGTTGAAGCTCGCATCCGTTACAAGACCATGGTGCTTGCCTACGGAGCTGTGAGGGGAACGGCACCTCGCTACCTTCAGGCTCTGATCAGGCCCTACACCCAAACAAGGGCACTGCGGTTCATCCACCTCTGGCCTGCTCGCCTCCCTACCTCTGAGGAAGTACAGTTCCCGCTCAGCCCAGTCAAAACTGTTCGCTGCTTCTGGCACCCCAATGGTGGAACAAACTCCCTCACGACGCCAGGTCAGCGGAGTCAATCACCACCTTCCGGAGACACCTGAAACCCCACCTCTTTAAGGAATACCTTAGGATAGGATAAAGTAATCCTTCTAACCCCCCCCCCCCCCTTAAAAGAGTTAGATGCACTATTGTAAAGTGGTTGTTCCACCTGGATATCATAAAGTGAATGCACCAATTTGTAAGTCGCTCTGGATAAGAGCGTCTGCTAAATGACTTAAATGTAAAATGTAATGTAAATGTATCGACAAATATTACGAAAACAAGCAACACCCAAACATGACGGAGAGTAAGACAGGGGAACCGATTTCAAAACGGAAACGTGACTCTTCTACAGACACAGACAATTTAATATTTTCACTACCGGGAATGGTAAAGGTCGAAACCGATCTGTTAAAATCAATGACAAACTGGGTATACTTGAACTAGTCAGTAAGGATATAAAAGAGTTGAAGGCAAGCCTCGAGATGAGTGATGAAAAAGCTGCGACATTGGAAAGACACAAACTAATAGGGACAGTCAATAAGATTGAAACCGAAGTTATTGAACTTGAAAAGGAGAACACCGCTCTGAGAGAAGCCTTACTTGACATACAGACTAGATCCACGAGAGAGAATTTGGTACTTACAGGTATCCAAGAGAAAGAAGGAGAAGTTCCTGAATCTGTAGTTAGAGTTCCTCCTTACAGCGCTACAGATTCCATGCGAAGCGATCGACAAAATCCAACTAGAACGTGTACACCACTTCGGACAGAGAGGGCAGAGGTATGAACGCCAATCGTTGCCAAATTTGCTTTCTTTTAAAGATCAAATAATGGTAAAGCCTGGTAAAAGACTTGCTGGCACAAAAATTGGCATGAATGACCAGTTCCTGAAGGAAATTGCAGAACGGCGTAAAGTTCTGTATTCAATTTTCAAGGAAAATAGATTAAAAGGGAAACGAGTAGTCTCGTCGTCGATAAACTATATATTGATAACCTGTTGATCAGAACACAAAGACTTATCCATGGCTATTTTTAAAAATTACAAAGTTCTCAGAGGCGCAAATAACGAAACACACAATTCTAGCCTGGTTATGGATTGTAATAATGCAACAAAAAAATAAGCTTTCTATATGTCTTCAAATATGACTAATTTGGAACACAAAAGCACTAATTCAACATGGTGAAGATAAAAACTCAGTAAACAGAAGGCACAGTATGTGTGGATGGTGTGGTGTGTTTTTTGGGAAACGGCGTTGAGTGAGAAAGGAAATGGTTGCGTATCCCAGAACCAATGTATTGCTGTGAGCAAGAGTTGTGAGAGCGCTTTCAATGTTGTTCAGATGAGGGATATACTTTTTATAATGAATATACATCCTATTTGTTTATTGTCCTATCATGGTGGAAACAGCGTTTTAAAATAAATTATACATTTAATAATTTATTGTCCTATCATGGGCAACTATATTAAAAAAAAAAAAAAAAAGTATACATCTAATCTATTTATTTATGATCCTATATTGATGGAACCCAATACCCTAGACACCACCTGAATGACCCAGATACTAAGGAGAAGTCCCTAACTGTTTTATGGGCCTGCTGTAAGTGGTCTATATGCAGCCAAAATGCAGTCAGAGACCTAGAGCAGCACTGCCCCTCAAAATTCTGAGCCTGCTTGGCAGGATTGGTTCTGCAAAGCCAAAGCCCCTAAAGGGAGAGCATAATTACATTACATTACATTTAAGGCATTTAGCAGACGCTCTTATCCAGAGCGACTTACAAATTGGTGCATTACCTTATGATATCCAGTGGAACAACCACTTTACAATAGTGCATCTAACTCTTTTAAGGGGGGGGAGGGTTAGAAGGATTACTTTATCCTATCCTTAGGTTATCCTTAAAGAGGTGGGGTTTCAGGTGTCTCCGGAAGGTGGTGATTGACTCCGCTGACCTGGCGTCGTGAGGGCTTCTCTCAGAGCGGTGTTCTCCTTTTCAAGTTCAATAACTTCGGTTTCAATCTTATTGACTGTCCCTATAATATACAAGGAAATTCTCAAAGCTGCTAATGAGAACCTTGACGACCTTGTACCTAGCCGGTGGGGATTCCGGTGGGGTGCCCCTACTCAGTCAGTGCAGTGTTGGCAACATTAGCTGCAGTAATCCATGGGGAGGGGGTCACACTCGGACATTCAGAGAGGGGGTATATTATTGTGGCCCTGGTGGCACAAAATCAAAAGTCTGACTGCATGGGAATATGGTCAATACGGGGGACCATGTTGTGGGTGTTTCAGGGGAAGGGGGTATATCTGACCTCCATCATCTAGGATGTGACAAATGGTTAATAAAATCTCCCCATTTCTGCCCATTTTTTTGCAGGCCTTCTCATACACCTGCAACAGTATACAGTAGGTTCAGACATTTTGTGAAATAGCACAGTTACAAATAGAAATCAAACTGGGTGGACATCAGAAATAGAGGAAGAGATAAAAACAAACCAAATAGAACTATTGTAAAATAGATTGTGTCTGTAAAATATGTATGAGATGTATAAACTGAAGGTAGAAGCCTAAGTGTTATTGTTTTTTGGGGAAGGGTGGTAGGGTTTGCGGGGAATAATAAAGGTATATTCTGAAAAAAAGTATATATATGTATATACAGTTGAAGTCGGAAGTTTACATACACTTAGGTTGGAGTCTTAAAACTAGTTTTTCAACCACTCTACAAATTTCTTGTTAACAAAAACTATAGTTTTGGCAAGTCGGTTAGGACATCTACTTTGTTCATGACACAAGTCATTTTTCCAACAATTGTTTACAGACAATTATTTCACTTATAATTAACTATATCACAATTCCAGTGGGTCAGAAGTTTACATACACTAAGTTGACTGTGCCTGTAAACAGCTTGGAAAATTCCATAAAATGATGTCATGGCTTCAGAAGCTTCTGACAAGGCTAATTTATATCATTTGAGTCAATTGGAGGTGTACCTGTGGATTTATTTTAAGGCCTACCTTCGAACTCAGTGGCCTCTTTGCTTGACAGCATGGGAAAATCCAAAGAAATCATCCATGACCTCAGAAATAAAATTGTAGACCTCCACAGTCTGGTTCATCCTTGGGAGCAATTTCCAAATGCCTGAAGGTACACGTTCATCTGTACAAACAATAGTACGCAAGTCTACACACCATGGGACCACGCAGCCGTCTAACTGCTCAGGAAGGAGACACGTTCTGTCTCCTAGAGATGAACGTACGTTGGTGCGAAAAGTGCAAATCAATCCCAGAAAAACAGCAAAGGACATTGTGAAGACGCTGGAGGAAACAGGTACAAAAGTATCTATATCCACAGTAAAACGAGTCCTATATCGATATAAGCTGAAAGTCCGCTCAGCAAGGAAGAAGCACTGCTCCAAAACCGCCAGACTACGGTTTGCAACTGCACATGGGGACAAAGATCGTACTTTTTGAGGAAATGTCCTCTGGTCTGATGAAACAAAATAGAACTGTTTGGCATTAATGACCATCGTTATGTTTGGAGGAAAAGGGCGGAGGCTTGCAAGCCGAAGAACACATCCCAACCGTGAAGCACGTGGGTGGCAGCATCATGTTGTGGGGGTGCTTTGTGCAGGAGGGACTGGTGCACTTCACAAAAATAGATGGCATCATGAGGGAGGAAAATTAGGTGGATATATTGAAGCAACATCTCAAGACATCAGTCAGGAAGTTAAAGCTTTGTCGCAAATGGGTCTTCCAAATGGACAATGACCTCAAGCATTCTTCCAATGTTGTGGCAAAATGGCTTAAGGACAACAAAGTCAAGGTATTGAGGTGGCCATCACAAAGCCCTGACCTCAATCCTATAGAACATTTGTGGGCAGAACTTAAAAAGCGAGCAAAGAGGCCTACAAACCTGACTCAGTTAAACCAGCTCTGTCAGGAGGAATGGGCAAAATTCACAACTTATTTGGGAAGTTTGTGGAAGGCTTCCCGAAACGTTTGACCCAAGTTTAAACATTTTAAAGGCAATGCTACCAAATACTAATTGAGTGTATGTAAACTTCTGACCCACTGGGAATGTGATGAAAGAAATAAAAGCTGAAATAATCATTCTCTCTACTATTATTCTGACATTTCTTCAAATAAGTGGTGATCCTAACTGACCTCAGACAGGTGAATTTTTATTCAGATTAATTTTCAAGAATTGTAAAAAACTGAGTTTAAATGTATTTGGCTAAGGTCTATGTAAACTTCCGACATAAACTGTATATATATGCATGCATGCACACACTACCGTTCAAAAGTTTGAGGTCACATAGACATGTCTTTGTTTTTTAAAGAAATGCAATTTTTTTGTCCATTAAAATAACATCAACTTTATTAGAAATTCAGTGTAATGTAGACATTGTTAATGTTGTAAATGACAATTGTAGCTGGAAACACTATATTTTTTTAATGGAATATCTACATAGGCGTTCAGAGGCCCATTATCAGCAACCATCACTCCTGTGATCCAATGGCACGTTGTGTTAGCTAATCCAAGTCAACAGTGAAGAGGTGACTCCGGAGTGCTGGCCTTCTTGGCAGAGTTGCAAATAATAAGCCATATCACTGTCCAGTGTTTGTGTTCTTTTGCCCATCTTAATCTTTTCTTTTTATTGGCCAGTCTGAGATATGGATTTTTCTTTGCAACTCTTCCTGGAAGGCCAGCATCCCGGGGTTGCCTCTTCACTGTTGACGTTGAGACTGATGTTTTGCGGGTACTATTTAATGAAGCTGCCAGTTGAGGYCTTGTGAGGCGTCTGTTTCTCAAACTAYACACTCTAATGTACTTGTCCTCTTATTCAGTTGTGCACCGGGGCCTCCTACTCCTCTTTTTATTCTGGTTAGAGACAGTTTGCTCTGTTCTGTGAAGGGAGTAGTGCACAGTGTTGTACGAGATCTTCAGTTTCTTGGCAATTTCTTGCATGGAATAGCCTTCATTTCTCAGAACAAGAATAGACTGACTTTCGAAACGAAAGAAAGTTATTTATTTACAGGCCATTTTGAGCCTGTAACCACAAATGCTGATGCTCCAGATACTCAACCAGTCTAATGAAGGCCAGTTTTATTGCATCTTTAATCAGAACAACAGTTTTCAGCTGTGCTACCATAATTGCAAAGGGTTTTGTAATGATCAATAAGCCTTTTAAAATGATAAACTTGTAGATATTCCATAAAAAAAATCTGCCATTTCCAGCTACAATAGTAATTTACAACATTAACAATGTCTACACTGTATTTCTGATCAATTTGATGTTATTTTAATGGACAAGAAATTTGCTTTTCTTTCAAAAACAAGGACATTTCTAAGTGACCCCAAACTTTTGAACAGTAGTGTACATACACACACACACACACACACACACACAGTGCATTCAGAAAGTATACACACCCCTTCCCTTTTTACACATTTTGTTACGTTACAGCCTTATTCTAAAATGGATAAAAAATAACAATTCTCAATCTACACACAATACCCCATAATGACAAAGCGAAAACAGGTTTTTGGAAATGTTTACAAATGTATTAAGAAAAAACACTAATACCTTATTTACATAAGTATTCAAACCCTTTGCTATGTGACTTTGAAATTGAGCTCAGAGGCATCCTGTTTCCATTGATCATCCTTGAGATATTTCTACAACTTGATTGGAGTCCATCTGTGGTAAATTCAATTGATTGGACATGATTATGAGGCACACACCTGTCTATATAAGGTCCCACAATTGACAGTGCATGTCAGAGCAAAAACCAAGCCATGAGGTTGAAGGAATTGTTCGTAGAGGATTGTGTCGAGGCACAGGTCTGGGGAAGGGTACCAAAACATTTCTGCAGCATTGAAGGTCCCCAAGAACACAGTGGCCTCCATCAATCTTAAGTGGAGGAGTTTGGAACCACCAAGACACTTCCTAGAGCTGTCCGCCCGGCCAAACTACCATCCCTACGGTGATGCATTGTGGTGGCAGTATCATGCTGTGAGGATGTTTTTCCAGCGGAAGGGACTGGGAGGACTAGTCAGGATCGGGGGAAAGATGAACGGAGCAAAGTACAGAGAGATCCTTGATGAAAACCTGCTCCAGAGAGCTCAGACCTCAGACTGGGGCGAAGGTTCACCTTCCAACAGGACAACAACCCTAAGCACACAGCCAAGACAATGCAGGAGTCCGGGACAAGTCTCAATGTCTTGACTGGCCAGCCAGAGCCCGGACTTGAAATGATCGAACATTTCTAGAGAGACCTGAAAATAGCTGTGCACGACGCTCCCATCCAACTGACAGAGCTTGAGAGGATTTGCAAGAAGAATGGGAGAACTCCCCAAATACAGGTGTGCCAAGCTTGTAGTGTCATACCCAGAAGACTCAAGGCTGTAATCACTGCCAAGGTGCTTCAACAAAGTACTTGAGTACAGGGTCTGAATAATTATGTAAATGTTGATATTTCAGGGGGGTTTGCACAAAATCTAAACCCTTTTGGTTTGTAATTTTGGGTATGTGTGGTGGTTAATGAGGAAATGAAACTATTTAATCCATTTTAGAATAAGCTGTAACGTAACAAAATGTGGAAAACGTCAAGGGGTCTGAATGCACTGACAGGAAGCTCCAAAAGTTAGGGACAGTGACCACCTTGTTGTTTTGGCTCTGTACTCCCACACTTTGGAATTTGAAATGATACAATGATTGTGAAAACTTTAATTTGAGGGTATTTTCATCCATATTGGGTGAACCGTTTATTACAGCACTTTTTGTACATACATTCATTGATCAGAGTAAAATGTATTTATTATGTATTTATTGAATTATTGGCCTGATGTTGATGTGGCACTCTGGGACTGTAACTGAATAGCCCTACTCTCTATTGCCTAGGAGAGGTTATTCTCCAGATGAGAGATGTGCGGCTCCAGGACATTGATTTTGGGTCAGTGTAGCATTAATGGTCGAGGTTACGGTTGGGGGAGGGGAAGCTGATCCTAGATCTGTTCCTATGGGAGACTTCACCCCGGAGCGCTCCAACACAGATGAACATAAGTCAAAGGTTGGTGCTCAGCCTCTCACTTTTATTGGTGGTTTTCCTCTRTAGGGGAGGAGCTTCAGGGACGGATGACCGTACGCAACAACAAAAAGAGCCCCCCGCTCGCTGTTCATTACAGTTGACCTCCATGACAGGAAGCAGACCTACAGCCCTGCAGTGAGTTCACTGATCACATGACGACGATGACATCATATCAATAGTGTGGCTGAAATATTACTGAAATATTCCCCATACTTTGCCAAAACAAATAGTAGTATTATGGTTGTTATTATGAAATGTTTAACGCTTATGGAATCAGAAACAACTTATCTTCATATGGAGCAGCAAATGTAGATAATATAAGTGTGTGGGATTAATCWAAAAAAATAAAGTGCTGTGACAGGGTGAGTATGAAGTGGGCTTGAACAACAAGCTGTGGAGTTCYCTGCATTTTAATGCCATACCTGTTAATAAACACATTCCCTCATACAAAACCTGAGTTGATTTCTTGGAAAGTGCCATTTCTTAAAAATGTTTATATTTCGCTGTGGAAACTTAAATGTGGAAACTTTTTAAATCAGTTATGCACAAGGGTCAACATTTTCCTGTGACGTTCCCACTTTGTCCTCGTTTGCCCCCCCCCTCCCTTGTATGTACATAATTCTTGCAATTTTGCCGTACTTTTCATAATGTTGCCATCTGTTTTCCCTATTAGACCAACCAACCTGGAAATGTTTTATGTCTTTTTTGCTTGTTAAAGGCGGTCATCTATGCTAGATCAAACAATGATGGGGTGATACAAAATTAGGCTGGATAACATGTTCATTTTAGATTTATAAGGCKATTTTCAATGGGTGACAGGTCAAATCTGGTGAAAATGGGCATAATGGGAATAGTAATAGATTTAGGTTAAATATCCTGAAATTCTCAACAAAAACTGAGTGGCTTATCAAACAAACACATAGACTATGGAATGGATGCATTAATAGTTACTTTTCATAAATGTCTATGCTTTAAGACATGCGAATAACAGAAAGATTGAAAATTCAGATTTTTTTCAGCTACAGTTGTGGTCTGTAGCATCACCAAGTACCCTTCTCAGATGATGTAGACCGGGGCGCTCCAACCCTCTTCTTGGGGAACTACCCTCCTGTAGGGTTTCATTCCAACCGRAGTTGTAACGAACCTGATTCATCTTATAAACCAGCTAATTAGAATTTGGTGCGCTAGATTAGGGTTGGAATGAAAACCTACATGATGGTAGCTCTCCAGGAACAGGGTTGGAGAGCCCTGATGTAGACCCCTTCGGAAAACTGCAGGAGACCCCACTCAACCAGAAGAACGTTACCTCGTAAGAATCTGACTTTCTGGTCCAGAGATATTGAAAATGTAATGTCATTTTTAAGGGATAAAATATTCAAGCAGTCAAATAGGATAGTTACAAATACTGACAATTCACTGAACATACTAAATTAATATAAACAGARTATTTACATGCATACATACAGTGCATTCGGAAAGTATTCAGACCCCTTGACTTTTTCCACATTTTGTTACGTTACAGCCTTATTCTAAAATGAATGAAATTGTTTTTTTTCTCTCATCAATCTACACACAATACCCCATAATGACAAAGCAAAAACAGGTTTTCAATTTTTTTTTTGCAAATGTATTAAAAATAAAAAACTATCACACATAAGTATTCAGACCCTTTTCTCAGCACTTTGTTGAAGCACCTTTGGCAGCGATTGCAGCCTCGAGTCTTCTTGTGTATGACGCTACAAGCTTGGRATACCTGTATTTGGGGAATTTATCCTATTCTTCTCTGCAGARCCTCTCAGGCTGTCAMGTTGGATGGGGAGCGTTGCTGCATAGCTATTTTCAGGTCTCTCCAGAGATGTTCGATCGGGTTCAAGTCCCGGCTCTTGTTGGGCCACTCAAGGACATTCAAAGACTCGTCCCAAAGATACTCCTGCGTTGTCTTGGCTGTGTGCTTAGGGTCATTGTCCTGTTGGAAGGTAAACCTTCGCCCCCCCGTCTGAGGTCCTGAGCGTTCTGGGGCAGGTTTACATCAAGAATCTTTCTTTACTTTGCTCCGTTCATCTTTCCGTTGATCCTGACTAGTCTCACTGTCCCTACCGCTGAAAAGCATCCCCACAGCATGATGCTGCCTCAACCTGAAACCATCCCTAAGGTGAAGCATGGTGTTCTCCCTACGTGACGCTTGGCATTCAGGCCAAAGAGTTCAATCTTGGTTTCATCAGATCAGAGAATCTTTTTTCTCATGGCCTGAGAGTTCTTTAGGTGCCTGTTGGCAAACTCCAAGTGGGCTGTCATGTGCTGTTTACTGAGGTGTGGTAATTTTACCCTTCCCTAGCAAATACAGGTGATTAAACTAATTGCATTCTAAGCTGAAGATCATGAGTTGGTTGACTATTGGAGTCAGGTGTTGGGGCAACAGTGTGACACCAACTAGGTCCCCGAYGACTGGAGTTGCCCATCCCTGGTTAATATTGATATGTTCAGTAAATTTGGTCACAATCTGTGACTATCCTATTTGGCTGCATGCATGTACATTTCAACCCTTAAAAATGACATTACAGTTTCAGTATCTCTGGCCCAGAATGTCGGATTTTTACGAGGTAAAGTTCTCCTGGTTCAGTGGGGTCAACTGCAGTTTTCTCACAGGGTTTATGTCAGGGGTCTCCAACCCTGTTCCTGTAGAGCTACTCTCTTGTAGGTTTTCACTCCAACCCKKACTGTAACTAAGCTGGTTCAGTTTATAAACCAGCTAATTATTAGAATCAGGTGTGCTAGATTAGGACCTACAGGACAGTGTCTCTCCAGGAACAGGGTTGGAGAGCCCTGGTCTAGGTCATCTGAAAAGTGTACTTTGTGGTGCTATAGACCACAACTGTAGCTGAAYAAATCTGAATGTTCATCCGTTCTGTGTACTTGCATGTCTTAAAGCATAATAACTGTACGAAAAGTAACTATTAACGTATCCATTCCATAGTCTGTGTTTGTTTGGTAATCGACTCAGTTTGGTTGAMAATTTCAGGATATTTMACCTAAATCTATTACAATTTCCATTATGCCCATTTTCACCAGATTTGACCTTTAACCCATTGAAAATGGCCTTAAACAAAATTTAACATATCCGGCCTAACTTTGTCACCGATCACTATTTGATCTAGCATGGATGACAGCCTTTAACAAGAAAAATAAAAAACAAGCACTTTTTCCCAGATTGACTGGTCTACTACTCGCAGCATAAAGGGAGCATCCRAAATGGCACCCTTGCCCCTATATAGTGTGCTACTTTAGACCAGGGCCCATAGAGCTCTGTAGGGAATAGGGTGCCATTTGGGACACATTCATAGTGAGTTTTATTTTGTCGTAAAAAATAATCTAACAAACCTCCCGCTCTGCATACTCCATTGAGCAGCTCTGCTGACAACAGAATGCTTTTCCACTCTTCCCCTCAGAACATGAATCATAAGTTCTGAAAAAGAAAGGATTGCTGGTTCGTGATCAGGTGGCGACTGTRGCCTCGGATTTGGTTTTGCTTAATAAAGCTATTTTTCCACTTCTGTGTGTCCCGGGTCTTTCAATATGTGTGATATGAATAAATGGTCTTATTGGGGTTCACAGCAAAGCTGTGAAGACCTATTGTTATTGTCAGAATTTATTTGTTCTTTTTTTTTGACATAGTCAAATAACTCAAGCATAGATTGGTCCCTTTTTTCAAATTTGAAAGCTAAGGGATTGGTCAAAAGATGGCAGAGTTATTGACAAATCAATACTCAGATTTTACATGTACATTTAAACCAGTGTAAATCCACTCCACAGTGGCCTATCAACTTGAAACTTGTCATCGCTATCATGGACATCCCCGAGATGAACCACGATGAATTTGGTATTGATATCTCAAAAAGAAAAAATGTAACAACTAATTCTTTGCATATGTAACGCTAATGCTAAAAATACAGCCGCAATCATCTTCTCATGAACCATACGTCAGATTCACTCCAGATTTTGTGTTTAAACTCATTACTAAAGTCTTTGTAATGGTTCTAATAAAAAATAGTTGCTGCATTTTTAAATATGGCAGCACTGTACCTGTAGATGCACGTTAGCACATATGCTAATCTTCTCACAACTTCCACAGATTGTGCAGTGCCTTCAGAATGTGTTCATACCCCTCGACTTAGTCCACATTTTGTTTTTACAACTTGAATTCAAAATTGACTAAATAGATTTTCTCTATACACAATACCCCATAATGACAAAGTGAAAAAATGTTTTTAGAAATGTTTGCAAATTTATTGAAAATGAAATACAGAAATATCGAATTTACATAAGTATTCACACCCCTGACTCAATATTTTGTAGAAGCACCTTTGGCGGCAATTACAGCAGTGACTCTTTTTGGGTAATTCTAAGAGCTTTGCACACCTGGATTGTAGAATATGTGCCCATTATTATTTWAKAAATTCTTCAAGTTGCCAGACTTCAAGTCTTGCCATAGATTTTTAAGATGATTTAAGTCAAAACTGTAACTAGGCCACTCAGGAACATTCAATGTCGTCTTGGTAAGCAACTCCAGTGTAGATTTGGCCTTGTGTTTTAGGTTATTGTCCTGCTGAAAGGTGCATTTGTCTCCCAGTGTCTGTTGGAAAGCAGACTGAACCAGGTTTTCCTTTAGGATTTTGCCTGTGCTTATAGATGTATTCTGTTTCTTTTTATCCTAAAAACMKKCTAGTCCTAGACAATGACAAGCATYCTGATAACATGATGCAGCCACCACCATGCTTGAAAATATGATGTGATGTGTTGGATTTGCKCCAAACATGACGCTTTGTATTCAGGKCAAAAAGTTKATTTCTTTCATACATTTTTTTGCAGTGTTACTTAAGTGCCTTGTTGCAAACAKGATGCTTGTTTATTTTGATTCTGTCATTTAAGTTAGCATTGTGGYGTAACTACAGTGTTGTTGAGCCGTCCTCAGTTWTCTKATATCACAACGATTAAACTRTATAACTGTTTTAAAATCACCATTYYCCTYATGGTGAAATCSCTGAGCAGTTTCCTTCCTTTCTGGCAACTGAGTTAGGAAGGACGCCTGTATCTTTGTAGTGACTGGGTGTATTGATACACCATCCAAAGTCTAATAACTTCACCATGTTCAAAGGGATATTATTCAGCGTCAGCTTTTTAATTATTTTTACACATCTACCAATCGGTGCTCCTCTTTGCGAGGCATTGAAAAACCTCCCTGGTCTTTGTGGTTGAATCTGTTCTTGAAATTCACTACTTGATTGAGGGACCTTACAATTATCTGTATGTGTAGGCTACAGAGATGGGATAGTCATTAAAAAAATTATGTAACCACTATTATTGAACACGGAACGAATCCATGCAACTTATTATGCAATGTATTAAGCACAAACGAGTTGAATACTTATTGACTCAAGACATTTCAGCATGACATTTTTTATTAATTTCTAAAATGTTCTAGAAACAAAATTCCACTTTGACATTATGGGGTATTGTGTGTAGATCAGTGACACAACAGCTCAACTTGATCAATTTTAAATGCAAGCTGTAACACAACAAATTGTGGGAAAAGTAAAGGGGTGTGAATACTTTCTGAAAGCACTGTAAGTTGCATTATAGAATTATATCTATGCTCAGTGATTTCTGCATACCAGGTCACCAACAAAACTTTAACAATAGTYCAAATACATGCCAACGCCACTTGATTTCTATGACACGTCTTGCTTACAGATTATCTGAAATATCACTACATCAAACYACGTTTTCTGCCTGAGCCAAAATATAAGGCAAGAAAGAGTGCCTGGCCTTCAGTGGAGGCCAGAAATGAGCCTGTCCTCCTATACCTCCTCCCACCAGCCTCCTCTGATCTCATCATCTCCAAATCCAACATCCACCGTTTTGGCAATAGGGCGTTCTCCAGGGCATCACCCAGACCATGCCTTCATCTGTCTGTGGTGGTTGGTAACCAATGGTTATGTAATCGGTTTAAATCAGAATTTGGACTATAGCATACTTTGCTGTCACACCTCCTGTGCAAATGTATGTCTTCTTGTGTGCCGTAGGGTGAATTATTGGATTAGCACAAATCAAATCTTTCCATGTGTGAGGTGTTGCATTAAAGTAACGCCATACCCACTTCAAGATCTTAAACTTTCCAAATATAATATCTATGYAATATATGGATAATATCAATTCATTAAAAAAAGTGTTTGATCCAAAGTATGGGCTTGTTGTTTTGTTTTGGATTTATTGTTTTCAWTTTTATTATTGTTGTTTCATGTTTAATAGACCTAATTAAAATGTCAACATTGGTATATACATTTGACAAATCTTAAATGACCCATGGATGTTTTGTGTCATTAGATCATATTTATTATTAGGCTATTATTTGTATTATTATTATTGCTAAATGTCGGTAAAAAAATTAAGAATTTTTATCCTTTTTTATTTTCAATAAGGTTCCTCGAGGAACCCTACATTTAAAAAAGGTTCCCCCACAGTGGGAACTCAAAGTACGTCTCCTGCCGTCTCCCATTCTGTGTCTTGGGGAAGGTGTGAGAAGTACAAGGAAAGAGAGGCAAAAATCAATTACAATTATTCCCTGTTGACAAAGTAATTAAACCTTGGAGCAGCCAGCTAATTTTGCAGCGCGAGGCCCTTATCTGTTATGGCCCAGATTTACGAGGTGCGCTCGCCACACGGGCGCAGCTTTGCGTGCAGGTGATTATCACACATTTAATAAGGCACGCGGACTACAGTGACGCGCTCGTTTATAGACACTGCGAGGTCGGTGGACCGTTTTTGTCGGGTTGGGTGTTATTCGGATGATTTCTTTATCTTTCTCAAGGGTTTGGGTTGGTTGCATAACAGTTTGAATAACAACACAATAGGATGCTCGTCGGATAATTTGCGCACGAGAATGAACCAATTTTGAGTGAGGGCTACATTTCGTTAACAAAGAAGAAAAAGCTGAACAATGCCGTGCGCAATGCAGTATTTTAGGGCAGGCTATTTGTGGTGCTGGGAAAGTTCCAACGCCTCCAGTGTAGCGCGATACCTCAATGACCACGTGTTTAAAAAAGTGTCCTTCTTGCGTAAAAGATTAACAAATGAGTAGCTTCAGTCGTTTCATGAAGACCTCGCCCACTTTTTTTCTACACTTGATCAGTGCTTGTCTCGGTGACGCACACAGAAACGTATAACCCTATATCGCATGTGTGCTTAAATTCCTTGAAGCATAGTAAAGCCTATATATAGCCTGGAGGCTTCAACAACAAAAAAACGTTGCAGCAGTCTGCAGGTTTTGTCATCACACACTTCAGAAATAMTTGTACAAGGATAATGGTGTAAATAATTGTTAATGTGGATATTTATAATCTTTGATAAATATACAGTATAGACCAAACTGTATAGCCTGTAAAAAAAAAACATTTACTAACACAGGCTTTATGGAAACGAAAAATCATATTTTAATATTGATAATCATATGTCGTAGCCTATATAATTATGTGTTCCTAATATTCAAATATAGGCTAAAGAAGTAATATATGATACTAGATGTTAAGCTACCTGTTCAGTGTTTTCGACATATTACTTTCTTAAGAAATGTTCAATAGCATAAACGCAAAGTAGGCATATTTACAACACAATAAACCCGATAGTTTAGCAAAAAATAGAAACCATTTAACGAAACAGTTTCCCCGTCAGTGTCGTCGTATCTCCCACGAATGGTACATTTTCGCTCACCAATTGCAGTGCCGCATGCATTCTCCATCCCCAAAATGTATGTAGGCCTACATGCAAATCCTCCCTAGCGCGTGTGTACGTACACATGCCCTCGAGAAAAGTGTATTATTAATCAGCTGGTATGAATGAGTCAGTCCAAACACGCACACACTGAGCGGCATGTGCGTGGACAACATGGGCACGATCCTGCGCGTCTTCGCCCGGTGTCGCTTTAAAAATCAGAATCCAAGGCCAATGATTTATCAAACTCTTATTATCAAGAAAATGTCAAGCGAAGGGCACCTTGCTCCGCACTGACGCAAACCCAATCTTTCCCACTGAGGTATAGAAAGCTTTACACTAAGCACGGCCAAATCCACTCCTACTTCTRCCAGTTCTCTTTACAGCTGTTTTTCAACGTCAGCACGTCTGAAGCGTCTTCACAAATGGTGAGTAGGCTAAATACTTTGTTTCTTTTTTTTTAAATTCTACATTACGTTTGTCTTTCAAGTTATCTTATTTATCTAAATGGTTGAAGCAGCCGAAGTTCGTTTTGTGGAAATATTTTCATTTATTCAAACTGCATGCTGGATAATGGGTGATATTTAGTAGCGGCGTTGTGCGTTGTCCATGGTGCAAAAACTTTTCACAACTTGCKTTCACTTTGCAATCTCTGAGCAAAGGATGCATTAAGTTCAATCGAAAACACTTGTATTTCGTTCGATYTTTTCCATTCAAGGACTTCAAGTTGGGCTATTTGTCTTGAATGTATTTGTTTGCAATTTATATGAGAAACGAAATCAGAGCGTGTCCTTTTTTACAGCCTAAATGCAAGGTGCTAGATAAAACACGCAGAAACGGTATCTCCTTTTTCCTTTTTTTAACTTCAATTTAAATGTTTGTGTTTAGAAATCCCGCGCTCTCTTACATTGCWTTGRTTCSRCTTGGTTAGGCTATATATGCGGAGATAGTAATTTGTATTTCTGCACGCCCGGGTCCTCTCAGAGCTGTAGCCCGGTGCCAGTGATCATACATGCCTGCCAGGGAGAGGGGACCTGTCAAGAGCCCGGCAGCTTGTCTATTGCCCATAAAAATCAGTAGCTGTGTGGAGCTGAATGACATGGGGGGAATGGGGCGTAAAATTAAAGAATCTTGCGAACAGGAGAAGCAAACCCCCGCAGACCGTGATCTGAAGCCCAGAGCAGCGGAGCCAAAACATGCGACAAAGGGCTTTTAAAATACTGCAYAAACAACCACCACTGCTGCATTCGTTTTTATTGTAGGTGATTAGCCTATAGGTTTMATCTGAACATAATAGCGCTAAAATAATCTCATTTTCAATTCATAGCCTACTAGTGCTAACACCGACCTGGTAAATGCATCTTAAAGTGTTTCTGTTCGTAAAGCCTTTTTATATATTTGTTTTATCCCTTGTCTTGTGTGCTGAGCCTCATCTGTAAATTACATGTTGCAGGATTTCTCCGACCAGAGAGAGATGACCAAACAGCCGGCCAATGCTCCTACCGGTTTTAACCCGTTGCACCAGCTGGAGGGAGCGGTAGGAGTTCCCGCAAACAACCCGTATAATGCCCTTAACCAAACGTCCGCCGCTRACCCGGCCCCTCAGCCAGCGCCATCCAACGAYAGCAAAACTTTCTGTCCCACGGAAAACAAACCGGGAGAAGTCAGTAAAGTCTATGGAACATTTAAAAATGCCGCTCCGGCGGTGCCTGGATCCGTGGCTGCGAACTCGGCCTTCCGTGAGGATTCCACCAGCTCAGTTGGTGGTTCTGCTGCCCAGGTTGTCCCTGTCCAGTGCGGGGACCCGCTTAGGGCTACCGGGGATCAAAACAATGCATCGGGCAACTGGACCACCATGAGTCAGACCACCATCATTCTGGGCGCAGATGGCAACACGTCTGTTCAGCCCGGCGCCGTGACCGGGGTAAGTGGGCTCAAACGAATTGTTTCGATACGGGAGGATAGCCCAACCGGGGTCAGGAGAGCTTAGAGGGGGGTTTRTGGATTACAAGACGAACCGCGGTTCGGAGTGAATGGTGATCTATCTGACATGCAACCTGTATTGCCTATTAAGATAGAGAATTGGCTGTGGTGTTATCAGGTCTTTCACGGATAAGGAAGCCGAGGTGGGGGTGACATGCTGCGGGCTGAGAAGTTGTAATTACGGTCCCATGGGACTCCTTCTGAGATAGTCCAGCTCTGGAGACTGACGCTGAGGGGTGATTTGAGAGAATATGATCTATATAGCCTATTCAAGTGAGTTTCCATTTGCGATGGCCAGATGCAGTAACCATAGGTTGCAATTGTCTACAAATCGGACTAGAATTCACCAATATAATAGTTTAGAATGATTCCCAGTTATTGGAGGAAATTATCAAAATATAGAACGAAAAAGGTAGGCTATCGATTTCGATTTCTGCCTTTGGCTAGAATAGACTATCTATTTGATACAATTCGGTCACCAAAAGTTGGTCTTAAAACGTCATCTTGAAAGTGCTGAATGGAAAGAATCTTCCCACTGCAGTGAGATAAAGGAATATGCCCACTGTAAAATGGTTGTTTGTGTATCAGCATACGGTAATGGTATATCCCCCGCACTGCGCTGCTCCGTGTGTCAGGTATAGATAGAACGAGGGATAGAAACCCCGCATCATGCTCTCTCGGGATTGGTCTCAGTAAACCCATGACAGCGCTTGGCAATGGGTTACATGAGGCTGCGCATTCTGCCCATTGTTCCAATCCCCGCGAGGGCATTCCTCGCCACTCTCCTCCTCTCTCCCCTCCTTTCTCCCCTCCTCTCACTCTAGTCTCCCGCCTTTCTGACAGTGCTCCATTGATACGCTTGGTCCCGGTCTCCCTCTTACCCCTCTTGGCACGGAATCAGAAATGAGGAAATTTGAATGATCTGTTTGTATGAATATTCATATGAATGTGTCCTGTCATGTTTTAAAATGCTCGCATCAATCAAATAGTGGTATTCCCGCGATTGCTGTGTGCGTCGAAGCGGAGTGCATTTGTGTTTTCTGACTGTTGCAAATAGCCTATACTTGTGTCCAATGTAATAGATCGAATAACGAAACGAATCGTTCGCCCAGAAAGCCAAGGGGTTTGGGATCTGAGACGTTTTAATGATAGGCTATACTAAATTGAAGTCCAATATGGTTACTTAATGTACATGAAACCACTAAAATCCACTGTTTTTTCCCAGGAGGACGAGAGTGGAGATGAGAATAAGGCCAGGGGTAACTGGACTAATAAATTGGATTTCATCCTGTCCATGGTTGGTTATGCCGTGGGACTGGGAAACGTGTGGAGGTTTCCATACCTTGCCTTCCAAAATGGTGGAGGTAAGGAGATTGTTGAGTTGAGAATGTACCTGCACAGCAAATGTCACTAAAGTTGTAAATGCACAAGCACCTAAATGCGGAAAATAAAACGTATCCCAAAACTGATCAGTGTTATTTGACTTAGATATTCCCATTGCTCCACAGTGATATATTTAGATGTTTGACATCACCCATAATTGATATGAACGAAATTGACGATTTAATTCAATTCGAGGAACACAATGTGGATTAAGTCGATTTAATAGTGTTCATATCCTGGATGATTTGTATTGTTGTTTTGCCATTGTTTAAACAGCAGTATGCTTAATGTAATTTAARATTGTCAAACGAAAATACATGACTTTAATTCATTTACTTCCGAGGCTATATCATTGGAGTTGAAATTCGTGTMGAAAAACATATTATTGACTTTCCTTTTTGTTTGCTTTTTCTTCTCAAAGGGAATAGGCTACTTTTTTATTATGACACGTTTTCCAAACAGTTATAGAAAGCGTCTAGCTAACATTATTTTTCAGCTTCTAGGAGACTACTCTTTTTCGTGGATTTTAGTTAATTTATTTAGGCTTTACGATTGATAATCAGATCTGTAAATAAAATATTATTTATATTATTATAATTATTATTATTACTAGGCCTATCTTCATTTCAATTAAGCTTGGTCTACACTCATGATGGGTGAATTAATGACCTTATAGAACTAATTAGGCTACATGCAAAGGAAGCAAATAAGTATAACACATAATTTRTTTAATGAGCTTGGCCTTTTTTTTAGCATATTGGATGACTGTCATTCATATTCCATTCACCCAGTTCAATGTAACAGCYATAGGTTAAGGCTACATGATACTCAAATTATCCCTATACCCATCATGAGGTTGCTACAACCTAGCCTACGAATGAACGTTTACAATGTAGGTGTTATACTTATTTGCTTCCCTTGCATGTAACCTAATTAGACATGTCACATTTATTTCATTATTACCCGCTATACGTAATCTCTTTATTTCATGAGAAAGGCAGTCGAATTAAGTCTGTTATAGCCTTCTCTTTAAATCACGTGAGCCAAGTTGTACCTGTGCGCTACTTTGAAATACTTCCCCGTTTCCCTGTGTGTATAGGTGCTTTTTTGATCCCCTACCTGATAATGTTGTGCCTCGCCGGGATCCCTATCTTTTTATTGGAGGTTTCCCTGGGTCAGTTTGCCAGCCAGGGCCCGGTGTCSGTGTGGAAAGCCATTCCAGCTCTGCAAGGTAAACTACGCATATACAGGCTGCGATCCAAACTCATAAAGTCACGTATTTAAAACGTGTAATGTGTAACTTCAGAAGAAAAAAAAATSATAACTACTTATTATGATATACGAACTTTTGATCAAGCTCCTCTGCCTGCTTAAGAGTAATTTATATATTTCGTCTCATTTATTTATTTTAGGTTGCGGGATTGCCATGTTGATAATATCTGTCTTGATAGCCATATACTATAACATTATTATGTGCTGGACACTGTACTACCTGTTCGCTTCGTTGAAGGGCTCACTGCCATGGGCTAACTGTAAGAACGAGTGGAACACGTTGGACTGTAAGGACAAAGACATGCTTCTCTTAGGTAAGACCACAATGCGCCAGAACGCACACACACGATCATGCATGCGCACACACACATACACATAGGCAACCCATCACCATTGCGCAATGCGCAACGCACCCCTCAGCTAAGGTATTTCTGTAACCTGACCTATAGTGTAGAGTGGCCAGTTATTTTAAGCATTGTTTTCTAGTTTCATTTACATTAAAAAGTGCTACTTTTGCTTACTAGGTTTATTATATAGATTTGTATCTTTCTTCTGTGGGTCTCAAGTTCTTTTTTCAACTGTGTGTAGGTTACAATTGTGTGATATTTTTTTCTCTCCTGATTATATCTTTATTCTACTCTAAACATGTCATGAACACAAAGCAGTTATCCAAAATGTGTATTTTCAATATTAAGGTGTCGCCCAAGTAGACAAGTTAGTTTTGCACTGGTGCAATTATGAGTAATTGTTTTTAGGTTACATTGGCGTGCAATACATTTTTAAAAAGAAGATCAATTGATAAAAGAAAGGCTCCCAGTATGACCGGATAATTTTCTCCCAGTTGCATGGGGCAAACAAAACAAAAATCGAAATTTGATTAAGAAAATGCCTGTTTTGTCTATTGCATTTTAGTGAATTCAGCACAAAAGTTGCTTGCGTGACACATTTACTGTAGTGGAGTTGCTGCAGTGCCGCAGTGTGCGCAAGACCGCCCTCTCTTGGTCAATTACAGTAACTGTACTCTCCCTGGTCTCTCTCCTCTGTATCCTTGAATAGCWTTGATCAGTGGCGGTCAGTGCCGTTTCAGATGATTTTTTACATGAGCGTGGCCTTATTTCTATTACAGCATATTGGATYACTGTCATTCATATTCCATTCACCCAGTTAAATGWAACAGCGATAGGTTTAGGCTACTACATGATACTCAAATTATCCCTATACCCATCATGAGGTTGCTACATCCTAGCCAACGAATTAAAGTTTACAACGTAGGTGRACACAGGTCGAGAGAAGGTATTTGATGTGACACATGGGCAGACAGTGACATTCAACACCGCCTTGCACACTCTTGCCTGCATCTAGCTGATAGTGGGTGTGATCATTAATCCAACAGTTGCAAACAAGAGTTTCTTTTGGACAAATTCAGTTATGTTTATCCCCGTTTTGTTTCCGCTTGCTTCTGTTTAAGAAACGTTTTTCAACAGAATCGGCTGAATTAATACACCCCTTGTAGTGGCGATTCCCTATGAACTGCCTCTGGCACAGGAGAGAGCTGTCCGTAACGCGTCCATAAAAATCAGCTTGGGGTGACGTTCCCATTTATTGAGTATCTAAATAGCTCCAAAACCCATATTCCAATAGAAAAGGTCCAGAGAGATGCATTCTATAAGCTATATTTGTGATACAGTAAGAACTGTATGTGCTCTCCTCTCACCTGTGCTAACCCTTCCTGGTCACCTGTGCTACCTATATGCACACTCGACCAGTGACCCATGACCCCAACATATAGTGCTCTCTAGTGTACAAAACAAGTAAAAAATAACCCTTGTCAGACAACATATACACAACTCATAAACAGGCCAAAATGACTCCTACACCCCTGATCATGGGTAAATACAGTTCACAGTTTCATAGCAGCCACGTTGTATTCCTTCTCGCATCTACGTTATGCGCTCTCCTCCTTTCACCTCTTCCCCTCGCTTGTGGACTTCAATGCACAAGACAAGGCAAGGCAAAAAAAAAACTTTCCAAGCCAAACCGCTACACACAGCCTACATCGTTGTCACATCATAGTCAGCATAGGTAATATAACTAAATATAAATCTCTCTCTCTCTATTTCTCTCTTGCTTCTCCTTCATTTAGGAAGAAATTAATTTGTTGAAAACTGTTCAACTATTTTCTTTCTCTCTCTGAGTCAACTACACATCACATTTTATGCACTGCAGTGTTAGCTAGCTGTAGCTTATGCTTTCAMTACTAGATGAATTCTCTGATCCTTTGATTGGGTTGACAACATGTCAGTTCATGCTGCAAGAGCTCTGATAGGTTGGAGGACGTCCTCCGGAAGTTGTCATAATTACTGTGTAAGTCTATGGAAGTGGGTGAGAACCATGAGCCTCCTAGGTTTTGTATTGTAGTCAATGTACTCATAGGAGGATGGAAGCTAGCTGTCCTCCAGCTACACCATGCTACCCTACAGAGTGCTGTAGAGGCTACTGTAGACCTTCTTTGCAAAATAMTGTGTTTTAATCAATTATTTGGTGACGTGATTATATTTAGTATAGTTTTATCTAAAAAGGATACATTTTTAAATGTTTAATTTTTAAAAATGAAATTCACTGAGGAGGATGGTCCTCCCCTTCCTCCTCTGAGGAGCCTGCACTGGCATTGATGCTGTGTCAACCCGTAGGTGTCATTGGTAATACAACAAACGTATGTTGATTATACAAAGGGAAATTAGATCTACTCTGTCAAACATGATTAACGTTTCTACGTTTATTCTAAGTGTAGGCTACATTTGGGAAAAAGCTTATTTCATAATAAGCACAACTTGTATTTACAGTTCTGTTACAATCAAAATAACCATTACACATATAAAACATCTGTTCTACATTCTACACTACCACCTGAGCAAATTGTGAGAGTCGACACCGTTTTTTAAACCCGATTATAAAGATGTCTGTCTGTCTGTCACTGTTGAGGTATTTATTTTCTCTGATTCGATACAGTGTATGTCAACCTGTCTGTCTGTCTGTTCTGGTTGTGACAGACACGTGTATCCTCCATGATAAAAACATCACCTCTGTAAAGAACAGCTCGTTCTGTCTGTCGGCTCAAGCCATTGGAAACCTGAGCAAACTGGTTAACATGACCTATCCGGACAACCAAACGTACGTCAGCCCCAGCGAGGAGTACTTCAAGTAAGTTCGAATCAAAGTTCATTCGTCATATGCACAGGATACAGTGCACAGTGTACACAGTGTAATGAAATGCATACTTGCAACCTCTCCTTGCAAACAATACAACATCTCAAAAAGTATTCAATAAAAATATAGTAATTTTAAGAAATTTATTCAATAATAACTTGCGTCATATTTACATAGAGGTTCTATGTTTGAAGTAGGCCTGCTGATCATACTTGTGATTTCTGATACTATACTGTAAATGTTGGTTTCCTTACTTACATAATTAGGCCACAGTTATTGGGCTGTATAAACACTATTATTTCCCGCTATTGATTGATATGTAGGAATAATAAATGTCAGATCTGAAAAAGCTGTTTTATGTGATTGGGAAATAACCTCCTCTCTCTCTCTCTCTCTCTCTCTTTTTTTTTTCTAGGTACAATGTCTTGCACATCTCCAAAGGGATAGAGTACCCTGGAGACATCCGCTGGCCCCTCGCAGGCTGCTTGTTGCTGGCCTGGTTGATAGTCTACCTCTCCCTGGCTAAAGGAATCAAGTCATCAGGGAAAGTAAGAGAAATCTCTCACTCTCTGCTCATGTGGTACCTCCTTTGGATTTGAATAATTTCCCCCCTGTGAAATCCCAGAACCATAAAAGAAAGTGTTTAGTTCTGTGAATCAATATGTAACGTTGCCCTCTAGTGGGTTTGTTTTTAAACTAAAAGTGTTGAATTATCACACAACCTGCTAACTCTCCCTTCGTTTCGTTCTTCCTCTCCCATCTCCTAGGTGGTGTATTTCACAGCTACGTTCCCCTATGTGGTTCTGGTCATTCTGTTGTTCAGAGGAGTGACCCTCCCAGGGGCTGGRGACGGCATCCTCTACTTCATCACACCCAAGTGGGAGAAACTCTATGATGCTAAGGTATACATACACACACGTAAGTGCGCACAGGCACGCAAATAGACTCACGCACACATGCGTTCACACACACACACATTTCTTCCGCCCATCCCTCTGTGTCTAACAGGGAGTGTGAATTTGTGTGTGTTCCTCTAGGTGTGGAAGGATGCTGCTACCCAGATCTTCTTCTCTCTCTCAGCAGCCTGGGGAGGCCTCATCACACTGTCTTCTTACAACAAGTTCCACAACAACTGTTACAGGTAAGTACTTCTCATTGTGCTGCTTAACAGCTTCACTTCCTGCCATTTACAACCGCCACTGGGAGTGATCTCGAATCCTCTGTCTCGCAATCACACGTGACCCGCCCCTCTTGATGACATTTTAGCCGGCTGCGCCACCGTAAAGCTAGGAACTCGATGGTGCAGGTGGAGACATTTCGAAACCGGAGGAGTGAGGTTACCAATCAACACGACGCAGACTCAAATTGCTGTCGTCCCAGCAACCTGCTTTATGTAACATACTGTGTTATGTAGCTTTGAAGGTGAACACATGGCTCTATGACAACATACGGTTGTTAAAGCAAGGGTCGTCGAAATGTGTAAAAGGTCAAAAATACAGTTCTGATAAATGTAACAGCTGTATAATGGAGCAAGATATTCAAAACTTTTTGGATTTTGAAAATCTATCAAATGTTGACTGCACATAAACCATTATATAATTACATCAGAATGATAATGTATATATCATGTATAAATATATACAATTTAGCAGACGCTGTTATCCAATGTGACTTACAGTCATGCGTGCATACATTTCACGTATGGGTGGTTCCAGGAATCAAACACACTATCCTGGCATTGCAAGCGCCTTGCTCGACCAACTAAACTACAGAGCACTTAGAATGAGAGACATGAAATCAATAATATCCAGGAATTTTGGTGGGAATTCAGGAATTCAGGTAATTTCAAATATTTAAAAAAGGTATTTTTTGAAACATCACATGCCACTTTTTGTTTTACCATACAGGCCAATTGCAATCAACAGGCAGAATCGAACACGAAGCTGTGTGTTGGAATTGGATTTCTTAAAACATTACTAACGGGAGATTACATGCACCGGTGTAACGCTCATCTTCCTCCTCGTCTGAGGAGGAGCAAGGATCGGACCAATATGCAGCGTGGTTTGAATACATACTTATTTATTATGTAAACGAAGACAGAAAAACACTTAAACAAACTACAAAACAATAAACGACGTGAACAGACCTGAACTTGAGAACATAAAACATGAACGCACGAACAGGTAGGAACAAACGAACGAACGAACGAACGAACGAAATGAAACAGTACCGTGTGGTGAAACAAACACAGACACAGCAACAATCACCCACAAACAAACAGTGAGAACAGCCTACCTTAATATGGTTCTCAATCAGAGGAAACGTAAAACACCTGCKCCTGATTGAGAACCATATCAGGCTAGTTGACAATGAACCCAACATAGAAACACATAACATAGAATGCCCACCCAGCTCACGTCCTGACCAACTAAACAATACAGAACAAAGGAAATAAGGTCAGGAACGTGACAACCGGTGTGTTAAAACAAACAAACAAAAACAAATGGGATGTTAATTGCTTAATTAACTCAGGAACCACACCTGTGTGGAAGCACCTGGTTTCAATATACTTTGTATCCAGGGCTTTAAATAAAAGGTATATTCATTGAGAGCACTGGTGCTCCCAACTTAAAAAAGTTAGGAGAACAACATCAAATCTCGGAGCACCTGACGATATAAACGCCGCAAAAAAAGAAACGTCCCTTTTTCAGGACCCTGTCTTTCAAAGATAATTCGTAAAAATTCAAATAACTTCACAGATCTTCATTGTAAAGGGTTTAAACACTGTTTCCCATGCTTGTTCGATGAACCATAAACAATTAATGAACATGCACCTGTGGAACGGTCGTTAAGACACTAACAGCATACAGACGGTAGGCAATTAAGGTCACAGTTATGAAAACTTAGGACACTAAAGAGACCTTTCTACTGCCTCTGAAAAACACCAAAAGAAAGATGCCCAGGGTCCCTGCTCATCTGCGTGAATGAGGACTGCTTAGGCATACTGCAAGGAGGCATGAGGACTGCAGATGTGGCCAGGGCAATACATTGCAATGTCCGTACTGTGAGACGCCTAATACAGTGCTACAGGGAGACAGGACGAACAGCTGATTGTCCTCGCAGTGGCGGACCACGTGTAACAAAACCTGCACAGGATCGGTACATCCGAACATCACACCTGCGGGACAGGTACAGGATGGCAACAACAACTGCCCAAGTTACACCAGGAACGCACAATCCCTCCATCAGTACTCAGACTGTCCGCAATAGGCTGAGAGAGGCTGGACTGAGGGCTTGTAGGCCTCACCAGACATCACCGGCAACAACGTTGCCTATGGGCAACCCACCGTCGCTGGACCAGACAGGACTGGCAAAAAGGGTTCTTCACTGACGAGTCGCGGTTTTGTCTCACCAGGGGTGATGGTCGGATTCGCGTTTATCGTCGAAGGTATGAGCGTTACACCGAGGACTATACTCTGGAGCGGGATCGATTTGGAGGTGGAGGGTCCGTCATGGTCTGGGGCGGTGTGTCACAGCATCATCGGACTGAGCTTGTTGTCATTGCAGGCAATCTCAATGCTGTGCGTTACAGGGAGACATCCTCCTCCCTCATGTGGTACCCTTCCTGCAGGCTCATCCTGACATGACCCTCCAGCATGACAATGCCACCAGCCATACTGCTCGTTCTGTGTGTGATTTCCTGCAAAACAGGAATGTCAGTTTTCTGCCATGGCCAGCGAAGAGGCCGGATCTCAATCCCATTAAACACGTCTGGGACCTGTTGGATCGGAGGGTGAGGGCTAGGGCCATTCCCCCCAGAAATGTCAGTTTCCAGCTACAATAGTAATTTACAACATTAACAATGTCTACGCTGTATTTCTGGTCAATTTGATGTTAAAAAAAAGCTTTTCTTTCAAAAACAAGGACATTTCTAAGTGACCCCAAACTTTTGAATGGTAGTGTGTGTATATATATATATATATATGACATTGTTAATATATATATATATATATATATATACAGTATATATATATATGTACAGTTGAAGTCAGAAGTTGGAATCGGTACATCAAAAATCTCTTCCAACTATTTTGCAATCTGTATGGCACAGTCGTCAACATCCTGGTCCTCAATTGAAACTGGTATACTTTCCTATTTATGCTATTTTTATTCCTCCGCCAGTTTTGATCCTTTATATTGGGCAGACAGACCAGTTCTCTACCTCCTCCCACTGCCACCTGCTTTAATCAATTGGTTGTACTCTTGGATTGAGCCGACTTTCCCGTACAATTCTGATAACTCCATGAAAGACATAACTCTACCATTCCAATTTACAATATCATTTAAGAACAAAATATTGTATTTCCCATAAATACAGGTATTTTATCAACCAGCACATTTGAGTTCAGCCATAATATTTGTTCTATCTTTTCAGGGGGATGAAATTGAAATTGTAGCCAGCTCTGCAATGCTTGTTTGAAAAATAATCATTTTCAATTAATCGAAAATGAGACATGGCAATCTGCACAAAGGCAAAAAGGTAATTTTTAAACAATGGATGAGCTTTTCTTAGTAATCTACTTGAGAACCATTTAGTGTAATTTGGCCTATGGTAATTTTCAATTTTGTTTATATTATTTGGAAAGAATTCCTTACCGTAATCTTCATTCAACATCTGCCTAAAATAATTAGCTTCCTCTTTTAAAATATAATTCGGCAAATCATAGATGACTCCATCTTCAGTAATGAGTTTCTGCAAATTACTTTTGTTAGCTTTCCTGTATTGGAGATTCAGGAAGAATTTTGTGCATTTTTCAGTTTGCTTTATTTTTGTAATAGAGTACATTAGATCGTTCTTGAATAAGTTCCTCAAGTTCTTTTTGTTTTTCCTCTGACTTATTTTGTATCTCTGTAGTATCGTTTTTATTGCTATCTACCTGTACTATTAGTTCATGGATTTCCCTTGTTAGTCTTGTCTCTTTAGCCAGAAACTGCTTTTTTATTAGTGATGAATATTGAATTGAATGACCTCTGAAGGTACATTTAAAGGTATCCCAAACAATAAAGGGATTTGCTGAACCTTATTATACTGGAAAAATTCAGTTATAAATGATTTTGTCTTAGTTAAAAATAAGTTGTCCTCCAGTAAACTTTGATTACATTTCCAATATCCCCGTCCATGTGAAAAATCTATAAGAGTTATGTGAATGCCAATTTGATGATGATCCGATCGCATTCTGTCTCCTATTAAAACTTTTTTAACCTTTGATGCAAGAGAGAAGAAGAGACGAGAAAGTAGTCAAGACGACTAGCTTGATTAAGTCTCCTCCATGTATATCTCACTAGGTCGGGGTTTTTTAGTCTCCAAATATCCACTATTTCTAATATGTCCATAATATTTGTGATTCCCTTAAGGGCACGGTGATGATAGTTTGTAGAGTGATTACCTTTACGGTCCATTGAGGTACTTAAGGTGTCCATTGAGGTGTTATAGTCTCCTACCATAATGATTTGATCATTTGTTGCCTGTAAGTTCAATAAATTGGTATAAATGTTTTCGAAGAAGTATGGATCATCCTGATTTGAACAATATAGATTAATGAGCCAAATCTCTTTTTCGTCCACTTTCATATTCAAAAAGATCCACCTTCCTTGCGAATCATTCCTGACTATTTGCACATTCAGATCTACATTTTTGTTAATGAATATCATCACACCTTTGAGTTCCTTTGTCCATGACATAAAATTATTTCACCACCCCATTCCTTTTTCCACGCATCTTCATCTAAGGATGTAGAGTGAGTGTCTTGTAAACAGTATATGTTATATTCCTTTTCTTTTAGCCATGTAAAGACTGATCTTCTTTTTTTATAATCTGCTAAACCGTTACACTTATGACTGGCTATASTTATTTCACCCRTTACCATAACTAGATACTATTCTCAGTCTAAATTGACCATAATTAGTGCTTGTAAAGTTACTGCCATCAGAGGTATTATGACGGTCAAAATTAGAGATATTTTGAATTCAAAAATAGGTTCTAGCGATATTTGTTTTATTCCCTTGCCTTTTTGCCTGTGAGCCAATGCCACAGATGTTAGAAAATTGAGACAAGATATTATGTGTGTAGTAAATCTGAGTAGGTTGATGTGAATGATATTGGATGTGATATAGTGAGAGTGTGTACGATGTCTGTATAAAAGTAAGACTGTAATGTGTGATGTCCAAATATATAATAACTCCGCCAATTTGCATGGTTGAGTGTCTATGTGTGTAACATGTAGTGCGTATAGCCTTAATATTCATGATGATAATTGTAATCCATATCGTATCACCGTCATCGTTGCATCATAATTACCTTTAACATCATTGAAAAACACATCCCAGCATTTCCATAGCAATTGACGTTTCACATGATCATGAAAGAGACCTTGCATTACTCTAGAGACGGCTTCACTACAAATGTATTCCGTACAAAATTGTATTATTCCCCAATGCCCCTATTCTGATTTCTTCCCCTTGCTTGTTGTAAACATATATAAACTTGTAGACAAATACATAAAAAAGATAAACAAACAATAAACATATTAAATTATATGTACTTGGACTTTTACCAAATATGGCTATCTTCTGTCTTCTGTCATAACAAAACTGATTGGCTCAAATGCATTAAGAAGGAAAGAAATTCCACAAATTAACTTTTAACAAGGCACACCTGTTAATTGAAATGCATACCAGGTGACTACCTCATGAAGCTGTTTGAGAGAATGCAAAGAGTGTGCAAAGCTGTCATCAAGGCAAAGGGTGGCTACTTTGAAGAATATCAAATATAACATATATTTGTATTTGTTTAACACTTTTTTGGTTACTACATGTTTCCATATGTGRTATTTCATAGTTTTGATGTCTWCACTATTATTCTACAATGTAGAAAATAGTAAAAATAAAGAAAAACCCTTGAATGAGTAGGTGTGTCCAAACATTTGACCGGTACTATATATACAGTACCAGTCAAAAGTCTCGACACACCTACACATTTAAGGGTTTTTCTTTATTTTGACTATTTACAAGACATAAATTCTCTTAATAGGGAGTTGGATCACCATGAGCCAGAACAACTTCAATGCACCTTGGCATAGATTCTACATGTGTCTGGAACTCTATTGGAGGGATTTTTTAAGAGACATTTCCATAATTTGGGGTTTTGTTGATGGTGCTGGAAAACGCTGTCTCAGGCACCGCTCCAGAATCTGTGTTTAATTTGGTTCAGATAATGGTGACTGAGACRGCCATGGCATGTTTTCATGTTCATCAAGCCATTRAGTGACCACTCGTGCCCTATGGATGGAGCAATTTGTCATTKTATGGGGGCATAGCTATGGTAGCCAAAATAATGGCATGATAATAATACATGACCCTAAGCATGATGGGATGCTTTCAATATACTTTGTATCCCTAATTTACTCAAATGTTTCCATTATTTTGGCAGTTACCTGTGTCTTATCCTGCTGGCAAGGTTGGTAGACTTTAGAAAAGCAAGGAATAACTAAATCTACTGAATAAGACTCATTCCTTTCAATCTTTTCCCCAGATTTTAGCAGAGATGCAGAGAAGCATGTGACATTTATTTTTAAAAAGAACCACCAGTCAGGAGGATACAGACAGCTCAAGAGGTATGCTTAGATATGCAGAAAAATATASATATTTTTTACATAGAATTAAGCATACTGATTATGGCTCTAGATTGCAGGAAAAAGCTGTTTCAGGTGTTTGAAAATACAAAATTCTCTTAGATTTTTGGGCTGCATGACGTCCCTGATTGTACACCTCAAGAGTCCGGAGGTGTTTCTGTACTGCATGCGCAATAGCAGAGTTTGCTAAATAAAAGACCCCCTGAGTGATACAAATCATCATGATATTATTAAGCCTACTTTGTGCAGTTATTAGTATTTAATTTGGAAGGTTTTATGGAAAATACTATTTCAGCATCGCTAACTGGCTACACAAAGTGGTAGACACAGGCATTTCCGTGCCGTTACGTCTTCAGAAAGTTGCAAGAAATACAAATCTCTGATGCATTCTTTAATATTCTTTACATGTAGGCTTTGGATTGAACGAATCTGCGCACGKTTTTTTCTCTAGGGCACTCAGAAACAACTGCACAGTGAAGCCTTTCATTACAATAATTATTATCTGMGTGATTTTTTTCCCTGGTCTCACCGGTGCTTCCAAAATAAATTGTCAGGTCGCACAGCAAAATATGAAGGAGCATATGTACTTTAGAGCCCTGTTTGCATCCGTTATTTACGCAAGTGTTTCCTTTATTTTGGCAGTTACCTGTAAWTTACCACAATAGTAAACGTGAAAATACTTTCCAAAATTATTGTGAAATAGATAACTTGTCCATAGTCTGTTCAAAGAATAGATTTTAGTGTTACTGATGATAATACTTAAAGGGAAAGAATATCTTGAGAAATGTTGGCAGCAACCAGGACTCAAATTGAACATCGCCAAAAAGACGTAAAAAAAGGTAAAAAAGGACGTATTTTAAGGATCTTGAAAATACATATTTTACGGACGTTGAAATATGTCTTTCAGGTCTAAGTGAAAGTTGAAAATACAATTTACAGTCATTGAAAATACCTCTTTCTTTGGTCATTGTTCCTATGGACAAATTTTAACTGTACATAATTTCACTTACACTTCCTTCAAAAGTTTGGGGTCACTTAGAAATGTCCTTGTTTTTGAAAGAAAAGCAAATTTTTTGTCCATTTAAAATAACATCAAATTGATCAGAAATACAATGTAGACATTGTTAATGGTTGTAAATGACTATTGTAGCTGGAAATGGCAGATATTTTATGGAATATCTACAGAGGCGTACAGAGGCCCATTGTCAGCAACCATCACTCCTGTGTTCCAATGGCATATTGTGTTAGCTAATCCAAGTTTATCGTTTTAAAAGGCTAATTGATCATTAGAAAAGCCTTTTGCAATTATATTAGCACAGCTGAAAACTGTTGTTCTGATTAAAGAAGCAATAAACCTGGCCTTCTTTAGACTAGTTGAGTATCTGGAGCATCAGCATTTGTGGTTTCAAATACAGGCTCAAAATGGCCAGAAACAAATAACTTTCTTCTAGAGATGCACGATATATCAGTGAACATATCGGAATCACACGATATTAGCTAAAAATGCCAACATCGGTATCGGCCCGATGTCTAGTTTAACGCCGATGTAAAAAAACGATGTCAAAGCTGACGTGCATACCTATATAACGCACAGTAGGTACATGAAATAATGACGCCACATAAAATTTTGCGCTACACCTGCAACACAGCATTCCTAACCTAGCCCACAATATCTGCTGTGTGGATCGAGCAGTCATTTGAAAGAGTAAGACAATTTCAGCGAGACAACTTGAAGGCGAAATCCATTAACGCCAAGATAATGGAATTCATTGCCCTTGACAATCAACCGTTCTCCGTCTTGGGTGATGTTGGCTTTCGCGACTAGTCGAGCACGAGTACACACTAACGTTTAAAAAGMGCGCTATTGATCAGATGTTGCCCTACTGGAGTTACACAGTAATAGCGTCACTGTTATTAGCTTCACGACATACTATGGAACGCCGTTTGGGTCTTTGTGTGTCCAAAAAGATACACGTCAAATAACACTATTTGACAATAACACTATTTGAAGCGTTAATTAAGTTTTTAATTTGACACGTCAAATAACACAGTTCTATTATAGAATATTGTGTGTTCTGAATTTGCCAAGCGCCACCGCTACTGTCAGTAGCGCTGTCAAAGCTGTACAAAAAAGTCTGCAAACAAGCAAACACCGGCCACGAACGATGTGTTTACAACAATGCGTTGGTAATAAAGCATTATTTGGTTCGACAACAACTTCTGGGGTAGCTAGCTAACTTTAGCTTGGTACCTAGCTAGCACCAGTACAACCAGCCTGAAAACAATGACGAGTAGAAACTGCAGTCATTTTCACTATTCTTWGCAATGATTTCGGAACCCTTGTGAGTAAGCAAAAGCTAGGTAGCCACTTGTTGTTCGCCTATTGAAATTGAACTTCAGTTCATGAAAACAAATAGCTAGCCAGCTACTTAACCTTGTTGCCTAAAGGTAACGTTATAAGCAGCCAGCTAGCTTCATCTGGCTAGTGAGGCTCGACCTGACCAGGTTATGTGTTGTGAAGCTAGCCACAATAATGATTAGGCACAATAGTGGAATTTGCAATTTGCTTTCAAAATAAAAAGTACCTCTGAAAGTGATGCAGAAGGTTACAATTGGTGGAATCATGACACATTTAGACTAGATAATGTTAAACAAGGTTGGAATGTGAAGCAATGAAATGGGGTATCAGTCTACTCGGTGACTGTGAATGGGGTATCAGTCTACCCACAGAACACAACTGTGAAGAGTTTACGCAAATATTAGCGTTGTAGCTCTTATCGCGGGACTGTAACTGTGTGAAATCACCTCCCTAATCAGCCTATTGTGTGTATTGACATTCATATTGCACCGTACAGCTTTACCTAAGGATTGGGGATCAATGAAATGGGGTAACAGTCTATTCAAAACCCAATATATTTTTTCTCAACGTCCTCCTCAGACTCAAGAAGATCCACGCAGTATTGTTTCTCCTCGGGAATAGTGTTCAATACACATAGGTTGACAATAAATGTGGCTCAATTCACAGTTGTTTCGGAGTCCCGCAATAAGAGCTATGATGCTAAAAATCTCTGAGTGTCACTGAGTAGACTGATACCCTATGTCATTGATCCACAATCCATAGGTAAGACTGTACAGTGAAATAAGTATGCCCCCAAAGCAATTCTAAAGTCTAATACATCCAGTGTGATTTCAACAGATTTTTGTCAAATTAACAAATGACTGTCTTTTGTTGATTTTATATAACAACCTTCCAACCTCGTTTATCATGATCTATTCAATTATGGCATAATTCTATTATTTGTCTGCATTTGCATTACTGTCAATTCCATACTTTTATTTTGAAGGCTAACCGCAAAGTCCACTATTGTGGCTAATCCTTATTGTGGCTAGCTTCACATAGATGGGTCCGACCACCATTAATCAAAAAAGAAATGTCTTATAAATTAGGGTTATTTTAGATGATGACMATAGCTACTGAAACAGATTATGTCGTTTGGCAATGTTTTTGGGGAAGAATATTGTTTGCATCCATGAGCTAGCTAACTTTTTTTTATGACCAGCACTGTAGGTGCGCGAGACAACTTTACCAGCATCATAGCATACATATCGATGAATCGTTGTGACATATGAAATACGAGGGTTAGTGTAATCAATGTGTAATAATTACGTAAAAATGTATGAATGTGTTAAATTATTATTCAGGTCCTGTTTGGTCAACAAGCTTATTTGATACTTCAAATAGTGTTATTTGACGTGTATTTCTAACACTATCTGACGTGTATTTCTAACACTATTTGACGTGTATTTCTAACACTATTTGACGTGTATTTCTAACACTATTTGACGTGTATTTCGAACACTATTTGACGTGTATTTCGAACACTATTTGACGTGTATTTCGAACACTATTTGACGTGTATTTCTAACACTATCTGACGTGTATTTCTAACACTATTTGACGTGTATTTCGAACACTATTTGACGTGTATCAAAATGACTGAAAAAATGAACGACGAAACTGCACAGCAAGTAAGTGAAAGAAATAGGTTTTGATTATGTTTTACTGCTAATTGGGACATAGGTAAATGCCAACAAAATATTTTTGGGGTCAGTGTGGTGTCAAATCAAATCAAATTTTATTAGTCACATGCACCTGAATACAACAGGTGTAGACTTACAGTGAAATGCTTACTTACGAGCCCCTAACCGACAGTGCAGTTTCAAATAATACGGATAAGAATAAGAGATAAAAGTAACAAATAATTAAAGAGCAGCA
This sequence comes from Salvelinus sp. IW2-2015, assembly GCF_002910315.2. Taxonomy (NCBI): domain Eukaryota; kingdom Metazoa; phylum Chordata; class Actinopteri; order Salmoniformes; family Salmonidae; genus Salvelinus; species Salvelinus sp. IW2-2015. The sequence continues at coordinate 4,529,593 of NC_036850.1, read as the reverse complement.
GTAAAAATCAACAATATATACATGGGGGTGCTGGTACAGAGTCAATGTGTGGAGGCACTGGTTAGTTGAGGTAGTATGTACATGAAGGTAGAGTTAATTAAAGTGACTATGCATAGATGACGACAGAGAGTGGCAGTGGTGTGGAGAGAGGGGGCGGGGCAATGCGAATAGTCTGGGTAGCCATTTGACTAGATGTTCAGGAGTCTTATGACTTGGGGGTAGAAGCTGTTAAGAAGCCTCTTGGACCTAGATTTGGCACTCCGGTACCACTTGCCGTGTGGTAGCAGGGAGAACAGTCTATGACTAGGGTGGCTAGAGTCTTTGACAATTTTTAGGGCCTTCCTCTGACACCGCCTGGTATAGAGGTCCTGGATGGCAGGAAGCTTGGCCCCAGTGATGTACTGGGCCGTTCGCACTACCCTCTGTAGTGCCTTACGGTCGGAGGCCGAGCAGATGCAATACCAGGCAGTGATGCAACCAGTCAGGATGCTCTCGATGGTGCAGCTGTAGAACTTTTTGAGGATCTGAGGACCCATGCCAAATTTTTCAGTCTCCTGAGGGGAATAGGTTTTGTCGTGCCCTCTTACGACTATCTTGGTGTGCTTGGACCATGTTAGTTTGTTGGTGATGTGGACACCAAGGAACTTGAAGCTCTCAACCTGCTCCACTGCAGCCCCGTCGATGAGAATGGGGGCGTGCTCAGTCCTCTTTTTCCTGTAGTCACAATCATCTCCTTTGTCTTGATCACGTTGAGGGAGAGGTTGTTGTCCTTGCACCAACACGGCCAGGTCTCTGACCTCCCTATAGGCTGTCTCGTTGTTGTCGGTCATCAGGCCTACCACTGTTGGGTCATCTGCAAATTTAATGATGATGTTGGAGTCGTGCCTGGCCGTGCAGTCATGAGTTAGCAGGGAGTACAGGAGGGGGCTGAGCACGCACCCCTGAGAGGCCCCCCGTGTTGAGAATCAGCGTGGTGGATGTGTTGTTACCTACCCTTACCACCTGGGACAGCCCATCAGGAAGTCAGGATCCAGTTGCAGAGGGAGGTGTTTGTCCTAGGGTCTTAGCTTATTGATTAGCTTTGAGGGTACTATGGTGTTGAACGCTGAGCTGATGTCAAATAATAGAATTCTACATAGGTGTTCCTTTTTGTCCAGGTGGAAAAGGGCGTGTGGAGTGCAATAGAGATTGCATCATCTGTGGATCTGTTGGGGAGTATACACATTAGAGTGGGTATAGGGTTTCTGGGTTGATGGTGTTGAGCATGACCATCCTTTAAGCACTTCATGGCTACAGACGTGAGTGCTACGGTCGGTAGTCATTTAGGCAGGTTACTTGTTCTTGGCACAGGCACTATGGTGGTCTGCTTATGAACATGTTGGTATTACAGACTCAGACAGGGAGGGGTTGAAAATGTCAATGAAACACTTGCTAGTTGGTCAGCGCATGCTCGCAGTACACGTCCTGGTAATTCGTCTGGCCTGCAGCCTTGTGAATGTTGACCGTCTAAAGGTCTTATCACATGCGGCTGCGGAGAGCGGGATCACACAGTCTTCCTGTACAGCTGGTGCTCGCATGCCTGTTTCAGTGTTATTTGCCTCGAAGCAAGCATAGAAGTAGTTTAGCTAGTCAGGTAGGCTCGTGTTACTGGGCAGCTCTCGGCTGTGCTTCCCTTTGTAGTGTGTGTGTGTGTGTGTGTGCGTGTGTGTAACCTTTATTTAACTAGGTAAGTCAGTTAAGAACAAATTCTTATTTACAATGACGGCCAAACTCGGACGACGCTGGGCCAATTGTGCGCCGCCCTATGGGACTCCCAATCACGGCCGGATGTGGTACAGCCTGGTTTCGAACCAGGGACTGTAGTGACGCCTCTTGCACGCCTCTTGCACCTCAGCGTCCACATCACCAAGGWCTTGACATGGGCCAACACCCCCACTCTTGTCAAGAGGGCGCAACAGAGTCTCTACTTCCTAAGGTGGCTGAAGAAATGCCACCCGGGTCCTCTCCAAATACTACCGCTGCACCATCAAGAGTGTCCTGACCGGTTGCATCGCGGCCTGGTACGGGAATTGCTCCGTCCACGACCATTTCCTAAGTCACTTGAGGTTGACTGATATACATTGAGGCAACTGGAGGCTGTATGTGYGAAGAACAGTCAACTGACTGGCCAAGACCAGTATGACCACCATTTCTTTAAAATTGGAGACCAGCTGAGATAAAATGCTGATTATAAGCATCACAAAACTTTCTCAGTAATGATGAGTCTAAAACGACTTGCTTGGGCCGGGAAGTAGAGGAATTACCCCGCATTAGTGAATTAACAGTTTTCCAGAATTTAGAGGGATCATAGTGCTAAGGAAGTAGTTTGATCTGGCCTGTTTAACAGAGGCAGTGCACCTATTTCTCAATTGCCTAAGTAGCTGCCAGTCAGCTAGCGAGCCAGTTTGTCTAGTCTTGGCCCAGGCTTGATTTCTTATCAAGAGGAGGTCTGAGAGTACAGGAGAATACCATGGGTTAGTTCGCTTTTTGACTCTGAGTCGCTTGAAAGGGGCATGTTTATCAGCCGGAGAGCTAAAAATGGATGAGAAAAATGTAAATGCCACAACAGGATCTGGTATGCAACTAGTAGAAAAAAGTTCTGAATAATATACTGTAGATCACGAACAAACAACTACGGTGAGATTTGTTTAAAAATGTCTCTCCACAATTATATGACGGTCAGAGTTTTTCAATTTGGTATATCTAATGCAGTGGTTCCCAAACTTTTTATAGTCCCGTACCCCTTCAAACATTCAAACTCCAGCTGCATACCCCCTCTAGCACCAGGGTCAGCACACACTCAAATATAGTTTATGTTTATTGAACATAAGAATGAGTGTGAGTTTTTGTCACAACCCGGCTTGTGGGAAGTGACAAACAACTCTTATAGGACCAGGGCAAAAATAATAATATTATAATAATAAATAATTTTGCTCTTTATTTAACCATTAACCATTCGATTTGTTAATCGAAAATAACTCACCACAGGTTAATGAGAAGGGTTGAAAGGATGCACATAACT